>NC_084991.1:11725899-12067903 GCF_963691925.1 Scomber scombrus
TATTACTGTGATCCAATACAGCTGAGACCATTCTTTTATCTGAATGGAATAAAGAGAATTTCTGACTGGTCTCACATTAGTATGCTCGGCGCGCGACGTGATGTCTCTAAACAATTAATTATCCCAGTTTTTCGAAACAATCAGCTAAATTATGAGTCTACGGATTGGATTTTTGTCAGGAGGTCGAGGAGAGGTGAAAGAAATGATGAAGCATTTGAAAGTTAAAAAATGCTTTGCCAGCTTTACATAGTTATATACTCGAAATTATGACTTATTTAAACTTTAAACAACAATAAGGAATATTATTGACTTCTTAATGTTGAGGCAGACTAGTTATTTGATTCTTCTGTGTTAGAGATCCTTGATGTAGGTTTTTAACCCAGATCTTCACTGAAATCAATACAGGCTCTTGTAGTTCACTGGAACTTATTTCTTTGCACCTGACCTGAACTGTTTTTTTCCTCTGTGTGGACGTTTTCTACTCAGCCACACAAGGCAACACAAAAGGATTGGCCTGGAAAACAGCTTAGGAGGGTTTTGATGTTGTATCCCTCTCTTCCAAAGACCCCTTTTTTATTCAACAACTCTTGCTCTCAAAATCTCTGAGGGATTTTTTGAAATGTATTTATTTATTTCTGCAAGATGTTGATGTATCTCCTGACCTCACCTCGCAGCTATCCTTTCAACAGGGCAGCAGGGGTGCACACTAATAACCCAACTTTTAACAAGCCGCTTTCTGGCACCATCAGGGATGAAAAGCATTTCAGGAGTAGTGGTGAATTTTTGGCTGCGAATGCTGAAAATTAAGTGTGTGCACGGACACCTACACACAGCCATAATTTGATATTATCTTTATCTGGGAAGTCTGTTCTCCACAGAGACAGTTATTGATGAAGAGAGTGAGGCTATAAAACAAACGATGATTTAATCACCTTTATACTACTCCAAGGACAATGGAGAGAGTTGCAAACATCAGCGCTTGTGCGTGTGTGTGTGTGTATCTGATGTGCGTGTGTGTACATACTATATGCCTTGTTTCCTCATAATTTGCTATCTGTGTACATGAATGCTAAAGTGTGTGTCAAGTAATTGATTATCCTTGAGAAACAATTCTGAACTTCTATATGCTTGTCTTATAGTGTGTTGTGTGTGTGTGTGTGTGTGTGTGTGTGTGTGTGTGTGTGTGTGTGTGTGTGTGTGTGTGTGTGTGTGTGTGTGTGTGTGTGTGTGTGTGTGTGTGTGTGTGTGTGTGTGTGTGTGTGTATGTGTGGGAGTGTGTGTGGGTAGGGGTAGATCTGGGTGCCTGTGCAGATTTTGTCATTTTAGTTATTATCCTTGAGAGGCTTTTAATTTGGGGCTAATGAGTATTAGTTTTAGGAGTCATGGGCGGGGGTGTGTGTGCGTCTACGAGGGTACGTACAGTGTGTGTGATTAACGGGAGTGATGTCGTGAAAGCGACAGACTGTACAGATGTTCAATAAATCGGCTGGAACGGGCAGGGAGGAAAGGGGACATCATTCACTCTCTTTCACAAACACACACATACACACAAGACATGGATACACACACTCAGTCATACACTGTGCACATACAGCAGATGTAATGTGTTAACACTGGCATAATCCTACACACCTTTACACCTTGAGCTGGGCTGATGAAACAATAAAGAAGAGCTAATAAACAAAAAGGCTAAGAGCTTATTCATGAAGTCTGGATTAGTGTGTAGTATGGGAGTATGGGATGTTTGAGTCTGTGTGTGTATGCTTGTTTATGCAGGTGATGATTTGTTCAAGACAAGCAGCAAAGTCCACTTTTTTGCCAGTTACTCCACCTCCAAATATGGACATTTATCAACTTATACTGTACAGACATCATCAGTTTCATGGCATCTTTACAATTGAAATGGATTTACCTGCACATAAAAATGAGTACATAAAAAGTGTTACCCACTGCATTAACAATTGACGTCAAGAGCTTCAGTATGTGACATGTTTGGAGTAACAGTGCTTTATCGCATATTGTGAGTGAAACACCTAATATTCCCTGTGACTGCTACTCTCGTCATTCCCCACAATGGGAAGTGGAAGTGTGAAGTGTGTACTGAGGATATTTCCTGTCACTCATGCTGTGTGCGGTGACGTGATTATGAATCATAATCTTTGCCCATTCATCCCTCTCCCTTGTTTTTCTTTGTTACTGTTGATACCCAACACCTCCCACCTCTGCTGTAATTTCCTTTCTACATAGTCTTAACACTGTTTTTCTTTTTTTTTTCTTTCCCCTGCTGTTGTTGTTATGATTCTCTGCTTCTTTCTTCTTCTCTTTCTCTCATTCATCCCTGCTTCCTTTACCTCCAGCCTTTTGTTTGTTAAATTTCCCTACTTAGTTTTCTGTTCCTCTGTTTTTCTCTGCTTCCTTTATCCTGGGTCCCCTTTCATCACCCAGTCATTCTCTTTTGTTTTCTGATTTTGTCATCTTTGACATGAATGTTTAATATTGCAATCTTTACGCTTGTTGGTGGGTTCTCTGAAGTTACTCAGCCAGTAATGCTACATCCTCTCTTGTGGATTTTCTTGGAGATTCTATGGTGGCTGTTGCTATCATACTAACCAACCAGTTATTATTCTATTCATCTCAAAATGCTGATGTTTTTTGAAGTGTAAATCCATACCATTTCCCAGTTTTTACAACTAAACTTTCATAAAGTGGTTAAAGGCTCAATCAAGGCGGAGTCACAGAAGCTAAGTGATAAGTACAAAATGCAAAACGGAGACTACAACAAAAAAAGATAATAAATTCTCTTCGATTTCTCGCTTTCTCTATCTTTCTATCCCAGGTGGTGTATGTATTGCTCAGTCCTTGAAGATCCCCAGGGAGCCCAGGCCAGGGGAGTTTGACAAGATCATCAGACGCCTGCTGGAGACCTCCAATGCCAGGGCCATCATCATGTTCGCTAATGAGGACGACATACGGTACGTGCTGTGCACTTCAACTACTACCCGGCTGCCACTGCTCAACAATTCTCTAGTTTTATAACATTTTCTGTGGCATTGTAACCTTATTTGACAAGAAAACCTAAATATATGCACCCAAATCCTTCACCTCTTTTTCTTGACTTTCCCGGGCTACATACATGCTCTCATTCTCTGCTCTCTCTCTCAAACAGACGAGTTCTGGATGCAGCGAAAAGAAACAACCAGACAGGTCACTTCCTGTGGGTGGGTTCAGACAGCTGGGGATCCAAGATCTCTCCCGTGATTGGCCAGGAGAGAGTGGCTGAGGGAGCCATCACAATTCTTCCCAAACGAGTGTCTGTGGATGGTAAGAGTGTGTGTGACTATTCCACGCATCATTACAAATATATTCAATACTATGACAACCACAGTGAATAAAGATAAAATAATAGGTGAAAACTTGCTCTTGCTAATCCACTCTGTGACTTGCTCCACTTTACCTGTGGATGGTGTGTGGAATGTGTGTCTGTGTGTGCTCAAAGTCTAATAGATCAAATAAAGGGGACAGGGGGAAAAGACCAGACACAGAAAATGAAAAGCACTCATGTTCCCTCGCTCTTGATCCCAGCGGGCAACAAGTTTTTGCCATTAGGCCGGGGAGGATATCCTCATTTGCTCCTTGTCAGAGCTCCCTATTAGATAATTGTCTCCTGGAGGGACGCAAAGGCGACAAGATATAAACTGAAAGCGAGGGAGAAGGGAGTGTATGGAGAAGTTTAAATGAATCAAAGTGCGCTTTGGATACTCAACATGAGGAAACTCGCCAAGGATAGATGGGAGAGTTGAGAGTCAAATGGAAACAGTGAAAGCTCGATAAAGAGAAAATATACTTGGCTACCAGTTTATTTAGCACACCGAACAATATGATGCAATCTAATCTGATATCTTTGCAATAAACCCCACCTTTGTGAAGCTTTAAATGTTCAGCTTTTGTTACCAATGTGTTAGAGAGGATGTTTTAGGCTGAGGAAGTGCCTCAAATTTTGTCCGCCAATATTCAGATTCCTCAAGGGGGCGTTTTATCTTAATAATTTTTTTGGTAGTAAATATTGAAAAACAGTTGTCCTTTTCAAGGCTTTTTTAATTACAGTTTATATCATTGTTGTGTGTTACACTTCATTCTTGAATTTTTGCACCATTTAAACTATTCAATGTTAATTGGTAAGCTTTAGAGATGCTGGTTGGTGGATTTTTTTTCTCAATTTGAAGAGAACCACACTAGCATTTTCCCCCTGCCTTCAGTCTTTGTACTAAGCTAAGCTAACTGTCTCCTGGTTCCAGCTTCATACTGTATTTAGCATATGACGTCATTTTCTCTCTTAATGTGAGAGACCTAAACTCAATGTTGTTCAACTGTACCACAGATGCATATGTTTTTATTTTATTAGTATGACATCTGTAATCACAAGGAGAAGTATGCAATCCCAGTTGAGTGTTCTTCCTGTTGAGCTGCACACAGGGAGTAAAACCCCTGGCCCCCGCAGTCTAACTATTAAATGAGCAGCACAGGTGCAAACAGGACTTTTATTTCCCTGACAGCAGAGAAGATTAATCAAGGCAGCTCTTGTCAGCCTTTACAGCGAGTCAGGCATGGCACAGGCTGTCCAAGTCAGTCTGATAGTCCCAAGGGGTTTCTTCATCCTCCACGGTTTGTTTCACATGTGCTGTGTCGCCCCCTAATGCAGTCCCAGTGGTGTTGGAAATGACACTTTCTTTTTATTAGTGAGGTGTAAACATGCTTCGCAATCTTCTCTTGTCATACTTGAGGGTCCTCATGAGCAGTAAATAGCTCTGCCTGTTCGCATTCTAGCAGACACCAATCCGGTGATGGTGTTATGTTATATTGGCCACACTCTAGAGATACAATTGTTGGGAGGGGCAAATCAGACCAACAATCTGTCCAATTATGACAGATTTATGGTCTGATTTGCCCCTCCCGACAATTGTGGGGCTGTTCAAGGTTGATCTTAACAGATTATCCAAATTATTCAATAATGCTAGAGACTTCAAATCCTAAATATTAAAATCGTGTAAAAGGAACAGCAATGTAATATTCCACAGTAGCCAATGAGAGCGAGCTGATCGAAAAACGTCAACAACCGAATGTTGCTTACAATAAAACTTTGTTTCCAACTCACGTCCAGCTGATTGGTATGCAGAAGTTCGCCTCCATGTTTGTTTGTATCTGAAGTCACGTTTGAGTATACAAGTATCTGTGAGATCCCACATCCCTGGAATCACAACTCTGAAATCGCCATCTTGACCGAATTATCTGGCATGTGTGTTTTTACAATTAAAATATTAAAAATGTGTTAAATCTGTTGTTAAGTCTGTGGTTTCCCATGTTTTTAAAATCAGTTAAGATCACTGAAGATAATATCCTCTGGTGTCCACTTGGCATTACATAAGGAGCATCTAGTCTCCCTGAAATACATTTGTGCCATATTTCTCATAGACAACAAAACAAAAGTCCAATTAGTTATGATATGAACAAAGTAGTACAAGTACAAGAAGTGTGTTTTCTTTCACCCATCTCTTCATCACAGCCTGCCAGCCTCTGACAAGTATTTCCATTCCTACAAGTGGGAGTGTGTTCTTGCCTTTTCTCCTCTCTACTTATTAAATTTGACAAGTAGCCAAGCGCATTGTGAAAGCTCAGTCTAAAATGTTGGCTCTCCTTGCCCGCGGCTTCAATAGTTGATAGGAGCTCCAATACTGAATGGCTCTACAGAAATGGATTTTTTAGCTATACTTTAGTTCCATAGGAAAGTCATAACATATGCTTTTGTGAGTCAAACCAGTGTTACACTGCCATGAAAACACGAGGCAGCATTATAATCCTCCTAATAGTACATCATGAAACCAAATCATAGGAGGTGTTGATATCAACTCTCAAAAGTAAAGTTTCTAAAAAGAACGAGAGAAAGAAGAAAATGGCAAACACAGTGTTTTTGACTGTTTAAAAAAACAGATTTTTCTTTTTTACAGCGTTTGACAGGTATTTCCGTAGCCGCTCACTTTCCAACAACAGGAGAAATGTTTGGTTCGCTGAGTTCTGGGAGGAGAATTTCAACTGTAAGCTGGGGATGCATGGCAAACGGCCTGGTAGCCTCAAAAAATGTACAGGTAAGACTCCTACACCTTGACTTCTTACATTATGAGTTTCTATCTATCATGGTTTCCACCGTTCTGTCTTTTTGTTCTCTTCCCAATCAAGTAGTCCACAAAAACCAAACAAACAAAAAAAGTCTTAGGCTTCATTACAGCATCCTGGCTCTGAAATTGTCGACAGGGAGAATACATGGGGTTTAATTAGTATATATATTGTAGAGAGCTGCTGGCTCTAATAAGTACCCTTAAAGCACAGATCACACTTGCTGTTAGGCTCCGAGGAGCAGTACGGCTCAACAAGAACAATTGTCTGTGTACGAGAAGCTAAAAGGCAAATTAAATAATCGTTGGAGACTGTGCTTGTAAATATGGTCATTTAATCTCCTCTGTGTGTATGTGTGTGTGTAGAGTGCACGTCTATTTGTGCTTCAATAATCACTTCTTCCTGTCATTTTGTGTAGTATGTGTGGTTTGACCTGCATTTTGCTGTCATATCAAAATGCTTGCAGCCTGTAATTTTACACAGGACCAAGCACTGCAACCAATATGTAACCTGTGTGTCTTTTGTTTTGTGCGCAAGATATAAGTGTGGCTGTGTGTGCACTTTCACATTGCCTACGTCTGCACAAATAACTGCACACTTACAGCAGAGTCAGTCATTGGACATCACCTGTATATATGTCCATAATCCAAAACATAACACCATTCCAGTACTGGTGCTGTATGACCTCATGCTGCTGTGATTGAGTCTGTATGTTTATGCGCATGTGTGTGTCACAGTGAGTATTCCCCAGCTGACGCCCGTCATTAGTTCACATAATTAGGTTTGTAAGGGCTGTGACTCCCATTGACCGTCTATTACTTGCACTGGCATCTGTGTATGTGGGCGTGTACGTGTCGAGGGTCCTGTAGTCGCCCGACAGAGTCCATTAATTCCAAGTGCTGGGGTTCGCGACCCCCAAATCATCAACACAGAACCCAATCAGCAGCCTGCTGCTCAAGGTCGCCACGGTGACACAGCTGATGGGAGGATGTGGAAATGGATGGGATTATTGCATGTGAATGGGCTGATGGGGACAGACAAATAAAAAGAAAATCGTGTCAACAAGTGTAAATAAGAAAACATTTTCAGGAAGAGATGCAGAAAATAAATAAATACATAACGTGTGGATACACAAATTAGAAACCAAGAGGTGAAGAAATGACAATAAAATGCATGAATAGGAGAGGAAAAATAACAAATGGTAGTGGACAAACCAATAAGAGACAACAGGAGAAGGACATGAGTGAAAGCACGTGTTTCTGACCTGTGCCTAATCCCCTGCCAGGTTTGTTGAATACATGACCAGATAATTTGTTCTGAACATATACAAACAGCATCAGATTTTTTGCGGTAATATTCATTGTCCCAGATTAAATTCAATATTTAGACAACAGTCATTGTTTGTCCTCAGTGACTTTTTTCCGGTTTTACCAGATGTGTTGGGCAGCGCAGGATAAAGCTTGACTGATGTTGCTTTTTACCTCATGATCTGATGTTGATCTGATCCGATATTGAAGCCCGAGACCTTGCAGAGTATATCTAAAAAGGGTTTCAGATTTTCTTTTGTTTTGTTTAAAATCTATTTTCATCTGGACCCCCTACTGTTGCAGCAAGCTAAACCAAATAATGCAGCACGCTACTATGGCCTGATTTATTTTATTTTATGTTTTGTTTGTCAACCATTATCAGATTTTTAATCATAGACACCTCCTACCAACGTTACCAACATCTAGGCCTCTTTCCATTACGTACAAACCATTTTTATGTAAAATCATACAATGTGGCCCAATGAAATTCTGACTTGTATTTTCCCACTGTCTAAACTTCCTTTTCTATTTACAGCTTTTATTTGAAGGTGCTGTTCAAATGCAAATCATGCTGTGTTATTTGAATAATATTCTGCCGGTACTTTGTTGAACTATTATGTTATAAAGGTTACCATATATTTTGTGGGCTGTTAAACACATACATATTAAGAGGAATCTAAATGGCAGTAAAAAACAATTGAACTCAGAAAATAAAGCAACATATACAATACCTCACAACTACCGATTGAGCGCCCTCTTTAACCACATGACTCACACATCACGATACGACTTCTTTTGCTACTGTCTTTCATTCTAACCTGAGAGAAATCCTTTTAACTTGATTCTTTAGTGCAAGACGAGTTACATGAAGCCAATGCATATTTTATGGAAATACATCCAGTTTTCTGTAGAATGTAATACTACAACTAATGTTGTAGTTTTTATTATTTTATGGTTGTTACTGCTGCTGTACCATCAATTCTGGCCTGGTTCTCCAGTCCAATAACCACATTTAATGATTTATTTAGAGTACAACTTTCATCTCTCATCATTTCATCTTCCATCAAGGGAAAAGTCTAGCACAAAAGAAAAAAGGATATCCAAAGCTCTGAGTCAAGTAAAACCCCCTTTTTTCTGAGGATGGCTGCTATGTTCAGATCAACCAGGACAACTCAGACACGGGAATAAAACTTTGTCTTTGCTCTGTTGAAAGCGTGCAGTCAGGTAAAACAGATGCCAGAGAGGAAGCAGGCTGAGGCAGACATCAGATTGCAGATAAACCTGTACTCTTACATTCTCACAAATGCTTACACACCCAGTGGCTGCAAAACCCCCTCCAAAAACATGAATGAGTACACATGCTCTGTCTTAATTAATTTGGTACACTGACACCTGTCTCACTGGCCTTGTTTTTCTTAAGACACAGGTGTCTGTCTTCACACATCCATATTTAAAAAAAAATAAAGATTCACTAAAGATTACAACACAAATCTCAGTAAAATAAAATATTAGTTCAGCACTGTCTTTATCACACTTTTCACTTTTCACATATTAAAGCTGGTAAAATCAGACCAAACACCAACCACCCAAAAATTATGCCTTCAAAAAATGAAATGCTTGTAAAATAAAAGCCTGAAATATAAATCTGTTTACTTTAATGCATAGCAGATCTTAGATACTGCAATTTTCCATCACTTCCAGGTCACAGCCACACCATTTTGCCCACCTGTTTTCTCTCTCTGCTTCTAATCCCATCATGCTCTACAGTAGGGCTTTGTAGCTCCTCATAGAAAATGAATGGGAGGTGGCAGTTCCACCTTACTCAACGCTCTGTGACACCGTTTGAGCTCTGAAATCATCACATCCTTTTTCTGTGATATCAGCATCTCCCTGCCCTGGGCTGGTCACAAACACACTGAGACAGACATGACAAACACACCAGTGCATGTGTACACAAACAACGTGGAAAATAGAAAGCACATTCACACACACACACACACACACACACACACACACACACACACACACACACACACACACACACACACACACACACACACACACACACACACACACACACACATGCAGTCATATTTCATCACTTCAGAGGACATTACATTGTCTTATATTCATTTTCTGGAGACTTATCCTAACCTTAACCATAACCACCACATGCCTAACCTTACAAATACCCAACTAACCTTAACTTTAAACCAAGTCTTTTCTATAAAATTAATGTTTTTTGTTAAGCCTTGTATCCCCATAACATGACTATGTAAACAGATTTACGTCCCCACAACATGAGGAATACTTGGACCACACACACACACACACACACACACACACACACACACACACACACACACACACACACACACACACACACACACACACACACACACACACACACACACACACACACATTCTGTCCACACACCTTTCCACCTGGGCCCATGAGTGGATCCATTGCACCAGTGAATAGCACATTGGTTGTGACAGAAGCTATAAGCCTCAGGTACACACAGAGGAATTAAAGAACAGTGTGAGCAGGAAACAAGGTTGTTACACTGTTGGGTGTCGTTCTTTTTTTTCTCTTCTTTTTTTCTTTCTTTGTCTTCTCTTCTATGTGGGTTGCGACTCTTGTCGCTCTCTGGGGAATGACACCAATATTTTATCTTTCTTTTCCTCGCCTCCTGTGATCTTTCTTTACTTTGTTGACTGTCATTCTTTAGGCAACTTTCTCTCTGTCTGAATCTGTGTCTCACTGTCTTTCTACGTCTCTATCTGTCATCTCTTACTTTCCTGTTACAGTCAAATCAAATGTATCTTTATTGGCATGATAATATTTATTATACAGTATTGACATAGCACTTTACACACCTAAAATATAATAGATTTAAAACACAACAAATACTGTACTGAACAAAAGGAACAATAAGTTATATTTAATACATAACTTGAATTAATACTTTATTACTTCAATTAGTGAGGACGAAATGATTTTTAAAAATAATTTGTTAGTTTTAAATTAGTCAGTTGAGGTGTGTCAGCTTTAAATCTAATCTGATGTGCAATGTATTTAAACAATCTGCTTTTATTTAAAACAGTGTTTTTTTAAGGGTTTATGAAATTTAAATTGCTACAGAAAATCTCACACAAATGTCTGTCATTATCATGAGCAAAAAGAACTATAGAACTATTTCTAAGCAGAATATTTTCTTTTTCTCGTTTTACTCATTAAACTCTCACTGGTGTGGTTGAAGATTAAATTCTACACATGGCCATCAAAACTAATCTCCTGTATCATTTTGTTATAATTCACTGTAAATGTGGCAAATGAAAGTAAGCTGGGTCTGTAAACAAAGAATACTTATACATTAGTTCTTACATTTACAGTGAATAGTTATGACGGTGTTCTTTGAAGAGCTATTTGCGAAGCTATTTGTAATAATGTAAATTTTATGCAGCTGTATATGGATGAAACTACTGTTCCATGCTGGGTTTAATGGGTCCAATAACACTCATTTAGAAGTATTTCCACCCTAGTAAATGGTGGGAAACATATGGTGCAGATACAGACCATGAATAGTGAACTAAGAAATACAATGTCTCTGATTAGATCTCCAGGTGTAATGAATAAAGAGGTATTTAAATGTTTAATTGGGCATGTAAGTACAGATAAACAGTACACAAACCTTCCAAACATGATATTATTACTCTACATAAATGTCCAATGTATCACAATGTGTCCTCAGGTAAAAAATAAGTCAATCAGATCTGGCTCTTTTGTTTTTGTTGTTGTTAAATTTGAGAGTTAGGCATATTTAAGCTTTAACTAAGGGGGTCAAACCCTCTGTCAGGTGAGAATGACACTGTAGAGGATGTGTGAAAGGGAGTGCTCACTCTGTTGTAAGAGAAAATCCTATTTTAACAGTTTTAGGTTCGTGGTGTACTCTCCCTGATTAGCAAGATTACCATCAGGCTCTCATTCTTTTTGCGGCTGCCTAATGAAGGCTCCTACTTAATGGGCAAACACAGAAGATTATCAAATGCTTACACACACACACACACACGCACAAAGTTTTTTAAATTTCCCCAGTTTAATATAAAATATTAATACTTTACAGAGTGTTATTAATGGGAGAATTATCTTCTAAAGGCTACTAGGCGATAGTTTGTCCTTGCTTTCCGAGCATGAGGATGCATTTCTTAGTTGGTGAAAAAGTGTGCTTTTGAAGATGCAAAGTCTTGATCCAACACTAGGGATGTGTGCATGGATCTCTCTGTGCGTGATGCATGCAACAGTTCCATGTGTTAATTAGATCCTGACTTAACCCAACATGCATACATTAACAGTACCCTCTCACATAAACACATGTTCACTTGCTGCAAATAGACCATATCCTAACGAGGTAGATGGGGAAGGAGAGTTATTAGGCTCGCAGGCTGGATTAACTGTTCTCTCTCCTCTGTGTAAAGGCCTTAGGGCTGAACAGACTGAAATACGGAGACTAACACAGATGGAGAACTTGATGGACAATTACAGACATACAGGAAAAGACAGACAGATTGCAGGCTGGGAGACAGAGGCAGACAGTGCTTTATGGCTCTTTGCAACATTCGTTTTCAGTAGGTGAGATTGCGAAGTACCATTAAGCTGCAGTGAAATTATCCTTTTTCGTCTTCTTGTAGAGGACACGGTTATTTAACTGCTCACATATGACTCTTATATGTGTGTGTGACTGATTGATGAGAGGCAGACACATAAAATAGAGCATGTGTATCCTCTGCCCCCTCTACAGAGAGCACATGTGCACCTGAGTGCTTGTTGCTGTCACATGTAGTACTGTGTACTTGAATGGATCAATGTTGAACCGTCCATCTGTCACTGTCACAGACACATAAGCACACACACACACACAGACACACACACACACACACACACACACACACGCACACACACACACACACGCACACACACACACACACACACACACACACACACACACACACACACACACACACACACACACACACACAGTAATCCATCTTGAGCAAGCCCTGTCACCCACCACTCTTTGTCACTGATATACACCCAAAGGCACATCCTCATGTAAACTGCTTCAGCACACAAAACAACAAAACATGCACTACTGAAGAAGACACATCTAAAATAAAAATGATATTATTGAGGTTATGCACTCTGAATCCAACACTGACATACTGCAAAGTTGATTTGGTGAATTGCCTTTTTGTGCATTTAGCAGAAGAACACTGGCACACATGTATACGTTTGATGTATACTCTGCTTTTAGCTCTGTTTTTGGTCTTCACCAACTCCTGAGGGAAATACCTGGCTCTTTAGCTGCTAAATGCTCCACTATGTTCACCTGCTAGTTGTTGGGTTTGCCTGCTGTTCATTGCTAAGCAGATTGTGTAAAGTGGATTTATCAGAACATTGTTTTGCTTATAATAATGACCTGAAAGTCGATAAAAAGCTCGACAGGGCCGAGAGGAACTGCAGAGTTGGGTTATAATTCTCTGTTGGTATGTCATGATGTGTGACATCTTACACATCACATGGATATTTGACCTATTGTTTATGTCAAAATACTGATTAGTGCAGATATTTAGATTTAATAGCAAAATTGTATTTATGTACCCAAACATCAGCATTTAAACTGTAGGACATTTATTGCAGACCAAGTTTTGTTTTGTTCAACCTAGACGTTAATTAGCCTAGATTTTGACCATCATTCCTGGCTGGTTTGTGCACAGATTTTTTTCTCTCCTTTTAACAACCATCACTGCGAAATGAGTCCTCAAGGTAGGGTCAGGGTGGGCGTAAGGTTTGGGGTTAGTTTGGTCTAATTGTCTGTCTGCTTCTTACCCTGTTGCACTCTGTTCTAGTGATGTTGCCACATCCCCAGATCTCAGCAGTTATCAACCAATTTTAATGGCCAAAAACGATGCAAATTAGAGCCAGGTTTTAACGCACTGCAGATTTCTTCTTTTTCATTTCTCAGATGCTAAAGTGGTTTTAACAGTACTTTCTGCTTTAATTAGACATCATATGAGCCAGAGCCACACTATCATCATGTTGACTCCATTCTTCCTTTGGAGTGGGTGTGTGTATCACATCATATATTCCAAACTGAAGACATGTATGTGCATGTATTCACATATATAAAAATACCATACTCACAACTGCAAATACACACACATTTCTGTATCAATACTGGGTCATTGAAGCTTGGAGAGAACAAGTGCTGCTCTACTAATGTGATTTTACGGTTCGTCCTCTGCTCAACAATGCCTGTTTTCTCAGCTGAATACCTCCACATTCCCCCCATTCTTTTCCTCTCTTCTGTCCTCGTATTCTGTTGTTTCATTTGTTTGCTTCCTTTACATTTCTAAACATTCCTGACATGATCTTGTCTTCTATCTTCTATCATCGCTCATTCCTCCTTGTTTAGGTTGTGTTTTCCAATCCTGTCGTCTCTGATTCAACTCTCACCTTTATTGTTCTCGTTCTCTGCCTTCACTTGTGTCTCCTTGTATTCTATTCCTTTTTTTTGTGCGTATATGTGCGTTCTCGAGAGCAGTACATTGGGAGACTGGCTGACGTGAGTCAGCATAATATGAATAATGACGAATGAATAATTTATATTAGCTGTGTGTACTATCAGCAGTAATATATACCAGTAATAATGTAGAGATGTAATATATATTAGCCACATATGTCAGAGGCATCACATTATTTATGAAAAGTGGTGTTCTGCAGCGAATTGCTCTTTTTAAAGCAGAAAACATTCTTGCTGCAGTTTGACAGGAGGTCTGAGGAGAGAGGGGAAAGAGGATGAAAGATGAGAATGAGAGGGCTCAAAGAGAGCAGTTTCAGCCAGTAAAGAAACTCACCAGGCAGCCAACGAGAGCCATTAAATGATGACAACTTGGGTCTTGTTTTGACAGTTTTGACCTTCTATACTCAGTAATTTAATTGCTAAGATATGAGGATGTGGCAATATTCTTAAAAAGAAGTTTGTATCTGCAACAAAACAACAAAACAAGTAGTTGAGATTTAAAGAGTAACTTACTTCTAGATGGAAAAAGCAGTGTTTCCACTTCGCTCCCTGGTTTAAAGTATCAAGACATTTGACCTGCGACTACATGCAGCATCACTGATGGGTGTGGTCAGAAGTAGGCTCTGTAATTACAGGCAATAGTGATGTCACAGAGTACTGACACACCCTGTAGAGCACCTCTACGTCACTGAATACTTAAACCACCAGAGGGCATTTTCCGATTTTCAGATTCAAGCTACTCCTTAAACAAATCCCTGGAAGCCTGCTTTACCAAATTTACAACATGCACACTGCACTACATTCATCTTAATACGTTTAACTAATCAAAAGAAAAGCCATACTTTCGACAGATGCAAGAGCATGTGAGAGGACGGTAGGACTCCAAAATGTATCTGCAATTTATTTTATGAAACTAAACAGTAGCTTCATGTGCACAGTGTGTAAGAAGTCCTCACAAATCACTGTTAGGCCCCATTTCATAGGGAAAATGAAGGAAAGCAGTGATATGAAAACACATTCACCAGCATTTAGCCAGTGGCAGGTGTTCCTTTCCATCTAAGGTTGGTGATTAATTTAATAGCTTGCAACTATCGATTAATTAACTAAATGTTGCAGCTCTAAACTGTTTACTTGTTTACAACATTTCCTAATCATTTTCCACTTGTGTATCTTGTCTCATCTGACGTTTTTATAGCGATGATGCCATGTTCCCACTCCGGCAATTACAATGTAAATATAACCCATAGAAATAGTAATAAACTAAACTATTGAAATACAACCCAAGTTATAATAGGCTAAACATTCTGTATAAGAAAGCTGCCCAATCAGTCATTTAGTCATCAAACCAGGCTTTTAACTAAGTCCTTTCACCCTGCCTTTCAATATTTTCTAGTTAAAAACTGATGTATTGCACCAACATTCTCAGAAAATTGATGCTTGACTCCTTGACAGATTTTTCCACACTTTTATGTTATTGATCTGACTGTTGGCTCGGCACATACACTGTACATACTCTCCAGCTGAATGATATTAAAATGATATTTGACATTGATCTCAGATTCTGCCCACTCAAAAAAATGTACGCACCAATTAAGGAACACCTAGACACACACACACACACACACATGCACACACTCATACACACACAGAGAATTCAATCAGATGACTTGGTATTTGTGCTGCGGTGTATTGACATAACCCTTGGCTTCACTGCTCTCTTGTCAAATCATGTAGAGCAGAATCTCTGTCTGATGCTCATTTCCTATTCTTTCCTATTGATTATTCATTTCTTTCTTGGCAGATTAGCCCTGCAGCTAGTTCAAAGCCAGACGAGTACAGTTATAACAAGAGAACTATGTGTGTGTGTGTGTGTGTGTGTGTGTGTGTGTGTGTGTGTGTGTGTGTGTGTGTGTGTGTGTGTGTGTGTGTGTGTGTGTGTGTTTGTGTGTTGTGTTTGTGTGGGCGGGTGCAACTTTTAAAAAAAATGTTGTGACATATAAAGCAATAACACATGAAAACTTTCAGCAAAACAGCTCTATGTGTATTGCTACAACAATGATTTATAAACGTCTATGAATTATGATGTGCGTGTGGGCTGCATCCTCCTATTCTGTCATCTCCCTGATGCCTTTCAGACATGTTTGATAAATGAGAGAAACGCTAATTAAACAACCTTTATGTAAATGTATTCATCGCCATCTGAATTGAGTTTGCATTATTCTGTGGTTTATAAATACATTTTCTCATTTAATTATCCCCAAATTTATCGCATCCGCATCTTAAAAAGGAAAATGAATGCATGTATGCGAGGCCGCCTGAGAAAACAGAGAAAAAGGGAAGAAAATAAATGACTTATTTTAGGGGAAAGGAGTGGAAAAGGAGGGAATTGAATATGTGTTCCTAATTGATGTTTAATTAAGGAGCTTGTCCAAATCATTAGTCTGTCTGTCATCCTTGGTGCCATCAATCACTCTGTGTGTAAAACCTGGCTAGCACACTGGTCCATGAAGGCATCCATCAAACCACTTAGCCGGCATTTATACATTAGCCTCACCTCGCTGCTTTAATGTATTGGTTTGTGTTTATATTAGACACAGCATTGGCTTCACTGTCAAAGCACTAAAGCACATATTCTACTGGTTTCAGTCTCATTGCTGAGCCTCAACACAAATGAGCCATTAAAGTTCTGGGACTGAACAAGTGTTTGTATAACTTAATAGACACAGCTCTTAACAATGAAACATACTTTCAAAATCAGAATCAAATCAGGTCTAGATTCTGCTTGCCTACATCACTATTTGCTGATTTTCAACCCTGCAATATCTGTTGACGTGTACAGTGATGCAGGTGGGGGCAAAGAAGAACTACAGGCTTTTAAGTGGTCCATTCAAGACGTCACTTTTAAGGGTTTATATTTGGATCGCTGCTTTCTTCAGCGACCCTGTTGTTCTCATGAGAGTGAGTCATATTACCACCACCTCTACATTGATGTTGAAGTGCCAGGTTAGACGATTCAAGTGGTGTGTCATGTAGGATAAGAGATACGTAATGAGCGCCTGTTTAAAAATGCAGCATTCACATTGATTAATTATAATTCTAAAATGCCACCGTGAATTAATTTTAAAAGATCTCTTTTAATCATACCTTTCGCAGACCTTCAACTTGAGAAATTCCAAATGGTGGATCATTTGAAAATCAAACAAAACTTTCATCATAAGTCATTTTTGAACAAAGTCTCTGCCATGCCTGTGGCTCTTATTAAACAGAGTCTCTTGCATGCAGCCTATGCGACAAGAACAAATAATCAACCATAAAATATGAAAATGACTCAGGGGCAGATATGGAGATGATTGTGTCCTCATGCAGATTTTGGTTTGTAGATTTTTTATGAGACATGAAAGTTACTTTTCATCTCTACTTCAGCCTCTCAAATCTGTTTTTCTGTTTTTTTTTTTTTTTCAAACTTCTGATTGAAAATCCTCTGTTACCACGCAGCAGCTAACCAAACAAGCTGCCTGTGGTCTCTGAAATTATTAGCAGTGAGCAGAAAGGCTGAATTTAATTTAGCAGATGTTGGCTGAAAAAAAGGAAAAAGAGTATAAAGGTTATGACATGCAGGGTGCATATTAACACTCAAGCATTTTGTCCATTTGTCTCTGCCTCCAACTCAACCTTCGTCCCCCGTTTCTCCTTTACTCATCTCTCATTTTCAAACAGACACACAAAAAAGAAAAGAAGGCTTTCTAATGAATGTATCATTTTCATGTGTTAAAGTCTCGGTTAAAGATGTCTTTTTATTTTGCACCTGCGCACGCATTACACAAAGAGATGAAATGATTGGATCTGTGGCCACTTAATTGATGTGACAAGCTGTTAACTGACTGCAGACAATGGGTAGACAGATCCAATAAAAGCTGTATTGTATTATACAATTTACGCACGCACACACACACACGGACACACACACCCCTTTCTCCGGTTACAACACCTGATGCAATCCCAGGAAACAGAGACAGTGTGTTTCCCCAGTTGCCCCCACTCATAACAGCACCAGCCGTTTAACTGTCTCAAGGCAGGATTGCATTTTCTTGCGATATGCTGATTAATGATGCATCGTGTCGTTTCACATCTCATAAGGACAGCAGAGAGAAATTCTCATTATCTCATGACACGTTGATCTAGGGCTCAAAGTAAAACATTTTGTCGCACTTTTTTCTCTCTCAATGGGCATGTGCACCAATGCTGAATGCAAACATATCACCTCTTCGTACAGTAATAAAGTCACAAATATGGTTATTAAAATAATGACCGCCATCAGTAATTTTCATGGGTCAGCATTAAAATATCAAGACCTATTCTTACATCAATATCTCTCTATTGATGTCCATATTCTGAGCACATTTGTAAAGGATATTTCCCCCTTTTCTGTCTCTTCCTCACCAATTTGAGTTTCATTTAATGATCATCCGAGTACTAGTTTTGTCTTTGTAAGTTATACATTAAGAACATAGCAGCTTGTCACCTCTTAACATTGCATTTATAAACACTTGAATGGTGTTAATGAAGTTTATCACTAACAGAACTTTAGAGTAGCACTTGAACAGCAGATACACACAACATATTTTTCCTTTAAGGATAAATAGGTCTCATTATATCATAGTATTTGGGGAAATAAATATATATATATATATATATATATATATATATATGTATGTCAGTATTTACAAGTTTCCATAGTCAAATTATCCAAATGTAATAAAAAAGGTCTCAAACCTTTACTGCAACATAATTACCTTCTCATCTATCCATTCATGAGGTCAGCATGTTACAAACACCAGTTTTTAAAACCAAAATAACGCCAAAGAAATAATAACTGCCTTTGAATTTCTGCTCAAGCTGTTTAATGTGATGAATTGTATGTAGCAACCATAAGTAGCTAACTGCATGAGCTTCAAAGCTACAATTTGAAAACAGTTTGTTTACCGATAATCTGAAAATATGTGTGCTGAATTGGTGTGGGTGTTTAAGATACTGTTTACGTAGAATTGAAAATTACTTACTCGTGGACCATTTTCCCGTGATGGATGAAACTGCAAACTTTTAACAGCAATTGTTCGAGCCTAAAGGAGCAAAGTGTTTGTTGCTAAAAAGATTGATTTCCAGGTGTGGTATCACTTAAATGCCACCCATGTGGTATTTGCTGCTAATTAATGTCTTGTTTAGCTTTATTCATGGTCGATTAGCATAATTAGATCTGTGATTATGGCAGGACATTAGGCAGCCAGCTCAAGGGTTTTTTGTTTATTATTGAGACTGTATAGAGATGTTTCATGGTGCTCTGTTCTACTGATCCTGTATATATTGCTTTCTGGTTAATGCTGCACAAATGACCACTTAGCTGGTGCTTGAATCTATATTTTTTCACTTTGCTGTGATGTGGTGTGTTAGAAGTATACTATATCATCATTTAAGTAGTTTTAGAGATTGTGTCTCTTAACTGTATTTTGCAATACCCTCTGATGCACTGGGAGCAGGGCAGTAGATGATGCACATAATCAGCCTGTGTGTGTGTGTGTGTGTGTGTGTGTGTGTGTGTGTGTGTGTGTGTGTGTGTGTGTGTGTGTGCGTGTGCGTGTGCGCGTGTATGTGTGTGCGTGTATGTGTGTGTGTGTGTGTGTGTGTGTGGGGGGTTTGACAATAAGCCATATGGCCATACGGGAAAGTCAATTGTTTTTCCTGTGTGGACGTTTTATATTAGAAATGAAAGAGTCCCATTAGAGAAACCAGACCAGAGGCAATCACACTGCAAAAAGTGTATCAAATGGTGTAATTATGGATTTAATTTGTGATTCTTTTTGTATTCATAAAAGAAACAAAAAAAACCTTTTCATTTTAATCCTGGTGCAGGAATATCTGCTCAAAATCCAAACATCTTATTATCAAGTGCCCTGCTAGCCTGTATCATTGCATCATGCTAACGTGCTCACAATGACAGTGATTACATGCTGATGTTAAGCAGGTGTAATGTTTACCGTCTTAGTTTAGCATGTTACTGTAGCATGCTAACATTAGCAAGTACAGCCACCATCAGACACCATCACAATGTTTTTAGACTACAACAAATCTTTTTGGACCAGAATCAAAAACATGAGAGATTTGAGTGTGTGCATAGAATAAATAAAGAATATTTTACACTACCACATTTGCTGAACACTAATAGAAAATAAGGACAACACTATACAGATATGGCTGTGAGGTTAGAAACTGGGCATGTGGCCAGATTTTCAGAGAGCTAATGAGAAAAGAGCTCCCTTCTCTCAGCGACCACTGAGACGTGATTGTGTGTAATTATGAATGCCAAGCAGGTTGTTGGCCAAAAGGTGCGTACCTTCACTGGATAAATAAAGGTTACTGTCATATGTGCAGCTGGTTTTCTAATGAAATGTCAAATTAAAGCCAGAGATACACCAAACAGCATGTTTGATGAGCAACAAGTTGTAAGATGTCTGGTTGTTAGGAAACGACTCAATAGATTTGACCCTCAGTTTCACTCTGTTGCCTTGAGCAGGCAGTTTTTCAGGTAGTCTTAGTTATGCATTTTGCTCAAACCACAGCCCGCTGGATCAAAACCCTGTATGTGCTCATGAAATCAATGCTGCATTGCCTCAAAGCAAGCAGCCATACAGCCAGTTTTAAATCTCTACACAGGCTGGTAATAGTTGCTCTAGCTTAGCCAGATGTTGTTATACTGGGCACCAGTAGGAGACACAACGCTGTCAAAACACAAAGGCAGAGAATACAGAGAGTCTTCTGTACATGGTGTTGCATCTATTAGGCAGAGACAGTAATATGTGTGTGTGTTGGAAGGGGGGGGGGTTGTTTTTAAAAATTTTTTTATATATATAAGTTTCCCTTTTATTAATACAAACACTATACATACACAGATGACAAGAAGAAAAAAAACAGAACAACATAAATGCAAAGAAGTACACAGACAAACAAGTGAAAGGAGGGTGGGTGGATCCCTGAATAACTACGCCATTACACATAATCTGTTAAGAAGTTCAAATATAACCTTATTATATCCCACAGACCCCCCAGGCCTGGATCAAAGTGCCTTAGTGTAGCAGCTGCTTTGTCCATCCCAATTAAATCAATAAACTCGTCCAGCCAACTACTCAAACTGAAACAGGTTGAAGTTCTTAACTTCCAATTCATAACAATTTCCCCATTTAGCAGCAAGATAACCCAGCGTTACATTTTCCTCGCAGGTAGTCCATCTATTTTGTCTCCTAATATACACAAAAAATGACCTTTAGTGACAACAGCCTGGAGGATCTGTGAGAGGGTGCGCACGTGCGTGTGCGTGTGTGTGTGTGTGTTTGTGTGTGTGATGCTGTTGAATACCAAGTTTTTACTTTCCTCTGCAAGCTCTGTTTCTTGTTCTCTACTTCATTGTCTGTCTTTCTCTCTCTCTCTCTCTCTCTCTCTCACACACACACGCACACACACACACGCACACACACACATACACACACACAGACACGTTTCTGTATGCCTTTTCACTCCACAAACACACACTTAACAGGTATCCATTTACCCAGGGATTTAGAGGAAATGAATGATCAGTGGCTTAGTTGCACCACTTGGCATGGAGACAATGCTGACAAACTTCCTACTGGGTCTCTCTCTCTCTCTCTCTCTCTCTCTCTCTCTCTCTCTCTCTCTCTCTCTCTCTCTCTCTCTCTCTCTCTCTCTCTCTCTCTCTCTCTCTCTCTCTCTCTCTCTCTCTCTCTCTCGCTCTCTCTCACACACACACACACACACACACACACCACCACCACCACCACCAACAACAACAACAGCAAACACTCAAATACAGAAATTCTCACAAAGCACCTGACAGGTTTCTATAACTGTGGATTGGATTTCATTCTCAGGACCCTATTAATTCCTTATGGATGCTCTTATTGATGAAAGGGCATCTGCTCTTGTTAATTCAACTCAGCCCAAATGGGGTTTGATTCAGTTTGCGCTGCCTGAAGGTGACTGCTACTTGTAAAAAGAAAAAAAGAAAAAAAAGGGGTGGGGTATGGGGTGAATAAAGCCAAGGGAGGAGAATGAGACAGAAGAAAGGACGATGGAAAGAAAGAATATGAGGAAGAGGGATACAAGAGGAGCAGAAATGAAGTATGAGAATGAAAGAGGGGAGTGATGAGATAAAGATGAGGAATATATTAGAAAAAAGTGAATATTTGGAGAGAGACAACAACAATGAATTCTAGATGTTGGGACTTTCTTTTCCAGTTCCACTCCTTGAACCTCTTGATGAAAACCAGAGAAAATGAATGTCACAATCAATTACTGATTTCCACCTTAATGGATCAAGGAGGTTTTATTTTCACTCTGTTCTTTTTTCATGAGCTAATTATACTAATGAGTCGTTTCATAAACCCTGTTAATAAATTGCAGTTGGGAAGGTTATTATTGGTGTGTTTTGTGTATGTGTGCATGCATGTGTGCTGCACACAAGCATGAAGCTCAAAGGCAAATGGCAAACTCGATGAACTCGTACATTACACTGCAGTAATGAGATAAGCCACATAGCTTTATAAAAAGATCTGAACACACTAGAGAGAGTGTTTAAATGGTGCTAATGTTTTAGCCATTAGCTAAATATATATTGTACATCATAATCAGATGTATAGAATATACAGTTCTCAATACAGCCATGTGACATCAGTCAGAATCAGGACACATTTTCCGTCTTCTCTGAACACTTCCTTACCTTCCTCTCATACAAGGAAATGCCATTATCAGTGGTTCAGAAGATGTAAAAAAGGAACATGTTCTTTCCTCTCTAGCTTTGCTACCAGGGCGAGAATGGACTGAGAAGAATTATTTGTCATAGTAAGGCTAAGTGCCCTGCTACCTGTCTGATGGTCACAGCTCCTTTCCCTTTTTCAATCTCTTTTTTTACCCATTTGGGTTTTTCTTGATTTCCTCTCATTTCTTTTTTTTATTTCTTAACCTGTGTCTTTCTTCTCTTTTATCACTTTCTCCCAAGTCAAACTAGATGGAGTATGAATTCAAAAATATCTAAAATGCTAATAATGTGCTACTTCCAGCCTTTCCTATTTTCTTCCTTTCCACCACTAACCCCCCCTTCTCATCTTCTTCTCTCAGGTTTGGAAAAAGTTGGTCGTGATTCCAGTTACGAACAAGAAGGGAAGGTTCAGTTCGTGATGGATGCGGTGTATGCCATGGCCCATGCTCTGCACCGCATGCACCGGGACCTCTGCTACGGCTACCCGGGTCTCTGCCCTCGCATGGCCAACAGCATCGATGGCAAAGAGCTGCTCAGCTACATCCGTGCTGTCAACTTCAATGGTGAGACTTTTTAATGAATAGGTATCTACATTGTGGTTTCACTCCATAGAATATATTCTATATACCACTAAGCATGTGTTCAGTGTACCTCTAGGATGCTTCAGTAAGTAAAACATAATATTTAGTGTTTAGTGTTTTTACATTTAAATGCATTCAAATGCTGGTAGATGCATGCTGACACATTCATAAAGATATACCCAAAGATAAATAGATATAAATGGATGCAATAACATAAAGTGACATAAAATATTTCACATTTCCCTACTTTTGAGCAAAATGTCCTTTGGAAAGCATGCACTGTACTGTATAATAGAACATATGTTATTATACTTTTAACATTCTAGGTCATTCTAGGTTATTCTTGCAGCAGAAAAGTTTAAAAAAAGGACAAATTGGGACCTAGAAATGCTTAAGTAGAGTGCAGTAATCCTGTAGTGTTTATCCACCTTGACTTGACTAATTCAGCTCATACTCTAACAAAGCTAAGCCCAGCTCCACTTCTGATTTGTCTAATCCTTATCATAAAAGCATGTCATATTGCTTTTCACCTTCAAAATTAAGTTAGACTCTTTTTTGACTTTTCCCAAACATACTATGTGCTTATATTCAATTCATTATAGATGGTGATTTGGTCTGTCACTTTCTTTCTTTTCTACTTTCTCTCCCATGACTTCCTCCACCCCTAACAAATTCAGTTCAAAAACATTTACTCATTTCCTTCGTAATAATATCAGACGCCTCATTTGAATGTTCTCTTATTAATCCCTTCCCCCCCCCGATGCTCTTGTACCTCCTTTTCTGTACACCTTCTCATTTATGGAATGCATAATACCTTATTTGAAAGCAAAAGATAAAGAAAGGGAGTCCTATTGTGAGGATTAAAGAAACGCTTGTCTAATTTAGTTTTAGAGGTGAGATTGAAATTGCCTGAAACGTGCGTCTGTGTGGGAATGTGTGCAAGATATGCAGCGGTGTTTCCTATCCGTTGGCCATCGCTGCAAGTGTCAAAAACCAATTCACAGTCAAGTGCTGATTGCACTTTCAGAAGGTGTGTTTCTCTGTTATTGCTCGCCTAGAGGGTAAAGAAATCATCCCATAACCACAAGGTCACAAACTTTATCCTCCAATGAATTACTGAACCTTACTCATTTACCTAAAGTCATTGTCCCTAGGAGTGTTTTGAGAAAGCATAAAATACTAGATTAGATGATGGGGCTCAAATGATATGGGGATAATGGTTTGATGTGGAAGTTATAAAGAGAGAACCTGCCATTGCAAATGTGTCAGGTGGCTCAACAGAAAGTGTATAATATGTAACACACATGTAACTGCGTCTGCCAGAATTTTTTTTTGGTCAAATTTTAGATCTCTATAGATGTATAATTTACTCATCAAAGACATGAAAGTCTTAAAATAACTAAGGTATAAATAAATAATTGTGCACTTCACACACAGCACTATCCTGTCATTTTTTCTTGAGAAGGAAGTAGGAAGAGTGAAGGAAGAATAATAAAAGAGTAAGGAGGCTGGTGAATGGTAGCCTGCACCCAAGTCTGACATGTGTCGAACCAGCACATAAATGCATCACATTGGCAGACTAAAATTAAAGATGATCAAGTTGGATAAAACATGAAAAATAAAGCTCAAGATTTGGTCTTGAACGTTGATGTAAAGGAGTCAGAATGAAAGCGAGGATGGAACAGATTTTTACCAGAGGCTGGGAATTAAACATGAAGTAGTCAGACAGTCTATGGCTTCATCACGGCAATATGTAAGTACAATACTTTCAAATGTATCATATTCATCACTCATGTCTTCAAGAAAAATGCACTGTTGTAGTTGCATTAATACTGATTCGCACTAGCCAAACAGCAGTTACAGTATATCTGGAAAATCATAATATAATATCTGTAGGCAATCATTGGGATTTTCTGAATCTTCTCCTTATCCCAATCAGCATCTTTTGGAATCACATTTTTCTTTTGTAGAGAAAAGTCAACTTCAACAAAAGTTGAGTTTTTTGGGCACTGTATAGTTTCCTGCCTTTAATTACTTATTTCCAGCTTCCAATAAGAAGTTTTTTTTTCTTAGTAAGCTGAATTGCTTGGATAGCAATAAAAAATAGAAGTGAAATACCACCCATAAAATCTACAAGGAGCACATTTTGCAGCAGATTCTGTAAGAGTTATAATATATAATACATTCATAATTATTAGTTTTTCACAAGATGATTTATAGTGGTGGTTTGGTGGCTTGGCAAATGTAGGCTTTTCTTTAAACAGCTTGTAACTGCACTCTTCACATCTTTATAATGACAGTTATAGTGCAATAACTTCTTAGTTTACATAGAAACCTTATTTTTCTTTAAATGTTTTATAGACTTGGGTCTTTACTGCATTAGTCTGAGGGGCAGGAGAAGAGTGGTGGGGTTTGTTGTGGTGGGTGGATGTCGTAGTTACATCTATCTGGGTTTTTTACATCAACAGAAGTGTGTGTTTCTGTGTAAATGCCTGGGTGTATTTGTGTCTTCCAATTAAAAGTATGTATGTCATCAACTTGTTTAGGGTCCACATGAAATTGATAACACTAAAAACGGATGGGGCAAAGATGGAGGGTAGCTCTGTCTCGCACTGTATGTTTGTGGCTCATAAAGGGAGGAGAAGGAGATGAGTCAAAGTTGCTGGAGCATGGATTCTTTTTCTCTCTGCTCTCGCTGGATCCATACCAACTCAGCTCTCAAGCAGCTGCAGTGAGAGAACAAGACAGAGTGAGAGAGAGGCGATAATTTCAAGTTGTTAGGGCAGTGATTGTTCTCCTCTTGGATCTGCACCAAGCCGACTTAACTTACAAAGTGAAACCTAACAGGCAGGAGTGACAGAAAAGGGAAAAGCAGTGCAGGAAAGCAAGCTTACTGTACAAGAAGTGCAACAAAGAGCTGATTAGAAAAGTCCTTTTGGTTCTAGAGGTGAACATCCCAAGACTTTCTCTCCCTCATGTAAAATAGTTGAAATTCATTTATATTGATGTCATATTCTGTCTAAAGAGAAACTTGGTTAATCCTCTGTGATAACAAGATAGATCTGTCCTGCAGCAATATCATTTAACATTCAATAATGTATACAAGCAGTATTTGCTTTGGATTAATGTGTATGTTTTTTCCTACTACAAATCGAAAATTGTACAGAAAAATATGTGCAATGAAACACATTTAAATATGTATAATTATTTTAGTGTCTTTCCACTGTTAGACATATTGAGGTAATATATCTTTATATTCAAAAAATGTTACTCTTATATATAAGAGCCTACCTTAAAATCTAAACCAGAATTACCCCAGAAACACTGAACGGACAAACACACAGGGATGTGTGACCCGGATTTTCCGACCTGAAAATGTGACCCAGGTGAATCATGCAGATCTGTAAATAAATTGGGTGGTGGTGGTGGTGGTGGTGGTGGGGAGTGATTAGATTTTTTCTTTTACAAAAGAATGTTTCTTTGCACTTTTAAAAGGACAGCAGTGAGTGGGAGGAAGGAGACTGGCACCATGTTGGTTGTTGTAATGAGTACAACAAGTGAGAGCAGGTGTAGCATCTCTTAAAGTGTGGCCATGATAACAACACAGGCAAATCCACAGTGGACTCCATCAGTCCAGTGGTTCTGATATCTGGTCCTGCTGTTTCCAAAGCAGGCTAAAGTAATAATGGCTGTACCTGAGCCAGTGGGGAGACATGCTGGAATTGTGTAAATTAAAGTCATTTGATCACATGTAGTTTTACTTTAACTTGTATATAGTTTTTCTACTTTTCGCATAGCTTTTTCAGAGCTTTAAGTCTCATTATTTTACTTACTGTATATGAGAAAGAACTTTAGTCAACAGACACAAATAGTCAAGTAACTAAATGTAAACATAAGTACATTATTTCGATATAGATTATTTATGTAATTACAGCACTAGAAATAATTTATCCTGTTTTCTCTGTCAGATCACATGCAGGAAACTGACTCCTCTTACATTCTAAAGATAATTTCCATTTCTCTTGATTTCCAGCATACCTGAAGTCATGGCCAGGTAGCACTGAACAGCCCTGATGTACAATTTGGTGATGAGGGGGTCATGAACTGGTTTAAATGGAGCTGGTTGCAGGAGACTGTCCAAGTTGAAGGAAAAACCTTTTCATTGAATTGCTTCAGCAAAATTAGAGAACCAAGCAAGGCTATTTGCAACATTTGCAACCACACATATAGCACATGTGGGAAGATTAAAATAAATACATAAATGAAATTATTATTATTATTTTTTTTTTTTCCAAATACGTTCTTGAACTGGGTCATACTTTAACACCCTTATTCCATAGTTGAGCCACCAACAGTTTGATCATACCTGTTTTTAAGGACAGATTGTGTGTGTGTGTGTGTGTGTGTGTGTGTATGGTGTATATTTTCCTGCTTTTTTGTCCTTTTGCCAATCACATGCCTGACACCACACATAAATGCAAACAAACAAACAAACAAACAGGGACTGGTGCATTGCAGCGTGAGTATAAGGAAACAAACCTTAGAGCAGCAACACCAACACCATGCTGTCCAGCTTTTATTTGCTGGCAAGTTTATTGGCTTATCCGGGCCAACACACACATTTGTGCACATAAAAAGCATGCGGAAAAACTAAGAGGCTAATGCATACACACAGCAGATTTATTATGATCAGTGGAATACAAAACGACAGCAAAAAAAACTGTATAGAAAAAAAAGGGTAACTTTTTCACCTGAGGATTTCTTGCAAGCCTTTTCTGAGCTTTCACTCGCATTAGTTTACTTACTGTGTGTTAAATCAGAAATGCAACACCAGAGTACTGTTGTGGTAAAAATTCAGACAAAATTATCATAAAGAGGGAAAACGAAAGCTTTAGTCTAGAGACTGTAACGTCATGCTGCAGTGGGCAGAGCAATCAGCAATCAAAGAACAATCAGAGGTTTCTTCCTGATTAACTCCTGTTTTAAAGATAGAAGGGCATTTTGACCTTATAATCTGTGTTGTTCTTTTCTCTAATTTGAAATTGTTTTCTAAAAACCAAAACTACCTGAAAAAGTCAAAATAGCAACTAAAAGCATAGATATGTTCAGCAGTCTCCAGTAGCTAGAACCTGAAGTCCTGAACTGCAAAGTAAAAGTAATTTGAAAAGGTGGAACTTAAACAACTTCAACACACACAGCAAACAAAACAATTTAACCAATGTGTGTTGTTTTTCGAGTTTATTTGCTAGAACACACTTTTTTGTTTGCTCACTTATTTCTAACTCAGAGCGAGTCTTTGCAGTAAAAAAGATTCAAATACAAGTTGTGGTCGCCTACACAAATCACCTTTGCCAAGTCACCCTCAGCTGGCTTGGTTGTTGGTTATGAGTACATCACAAAGAGGCTTTTCAATGAAGACCTTGCTAATGTTTCTCGCTCGGTCACTCTTTCTCGCTTGTAACTCGAACTCTTAACTCTCTTTTCTTTTCCTGTAATGTCCCTGTCCTTCAGTTGTCTCCTTCCTTTTCTACGTCACTCTCTCCATTGTCTCTCTTTTACAATTCCCCCCCCCCCCCCCCCTTCTCCACTTAGTCCTCTGTCAGACTCTGTCACTCCTGTGTTCTCTCTTCCTCCTTTCATTTCTACTCCCACTCCCACTGCCACCATCACTGAATCATCAACTGAAGACTAAAGTTTGCACATATTTTCTTGCCTTTTCAGTTTTGGTTTAGTTTTTTTTCAGGTTTTGAGGAAATTGTCACATTTAGATTTTAATTTCATGTGAATTTCAGGGGATTTTGGGCAATGATTTAATAGTTTTGAACAGATTGACCTACACTTACAGATACGTTTATATTATTGACATCTGACTAATGGTGGAGACAGCCGGATCCATTGAAAGATGTCACGTCGACCAACCGTCATATCTGAATTTGCATAATCACGATTCAGCCTCAACTTTATGTAATGAGGTCCGTCCAGCAGAAACACCACCAGCGTGAAGACCTCAGTTCAAACTATCAAACTAGACACAGCTGATCAAATATGAATCAAAATGTGTGATGCAGCTGCTATGTTTAAAACAGCTGAGCAAAAATCAAGTGCTGTCCAGTTTGCAGTAAGTCACCCACCACATGACCTACTGGTCAGAGTGTTCATTGGTCCAGTTGGTGCGTCCATATGTGTCCTCCCTGCAGTCTGTGTCTGCACCATAATATATAATTTTCTTGCCTGTGGAGTCAAACAGAATGTTTTTATGTGTGTGTGTGTGTGTGTGTGTGTGTGTGTGTGTGTGTGTGTGTGTGTGTGTGTGTGTGTGTGTGTGTGTGTGTGTGTGTGTGTGTGTGTGTGTGTGTGTGTGTGTGTGTGATGCAAGAAAAATCTTCATTGTGATCTCACCGTAGCCAGGTTATTTCTCCTGCCAGGAGACAAGATGGACATCACCATGGGAACTGACATGCACTAATTAGAACAGCTTGATTTTGAGATGATGAACGCCATACCTGGTTGTACAACCTCAGGTAGAGAAAGAGAGACAACGAGAGAGAAGTATAGGGAGGGACTGTGCTGGCGAGAGAAGGATAAGAGAATTGAAGGATTTATTGGGGGGGGGTGAAGCTTGCTTGCTTGCTCAAAGTGACCTCAGTGAAACAGAGACAGTGGGCAGTGGTGGTGGAGTAACTTGTTTGGAGATTATGAACTTGACCGGCCTCTAATGATCTTGGAAAGAAGAAAAGTCAGCAAAGGAGACAGAGAGGGTTATGGGAGTAGAGAGTGTACCTGGGCATAATGACTGGAAGTGAGATGGAAGGAAGTGCATATGGAGTCATGGTCAGGGAAGGAGTTGGAAAACAAGAGGAGAAATAAAGATGGACAGCTGGCTAGATAAACCTTTTTTGGCTGAAATGTGTTTTGACTGACAAAGCCAGCGTTAAGAACTATGAGAACAAGGACGTTTTGGGGAAGAGCCATAAAAGAAACATGAACTTTACGTGGCTGATAACAGCTTTGAATAGAAGTTAACAGAAAGAGAAGAAAGAGTCATTTAAAGTATCAAATGGGCAAATAAAGAAAAATCAAGATAAACTCAGTACATACAACAGTAAATGTGAAAAATGGTGGCATGAAATACTTGAAGACTAGCTGAGTAACATGACCTTCAAAAAAAGAGGAAGGGAGAGAGGCAGACAGATGTGCTGACTGGGATATATCAAATGTTTCCAGGGCATGATGACTTTGAGCAGCAAGAAACTAAGAGAAAACAATGAGAAGGATGACTTTTTTATTATATTGAGTATGACATTAGAGAGGGACAGAAAGATGCTTTAAAAACTGTAAGTGAGCATATCCATCATTAAGGAAAGATAGTGGAGGAGGCAGACAGACAAATAGAGAAATAAATGGTGAAATAGTAGGTCTTCAAACTCAGATGCTAAACTTTCCTGGGTCGTGGCAACCTTTGTTAAGATAGGATGGAGAAAGAAACAATGTCTGATTTTCATCTGGGAATTAATGTTAGAGAAAGGAAGAAGAGGAGAGAAGGAAGAAAGTTAAATAGACTTTGTCAACCAATGCAGAACATCTAATCACATTCCTGCTAATTTACCGGCGTACTGTTACTAGTACTAGTACTAGTTCATGAATAAATTTACTAGTAAATTTATTCATGAACCCTTAAGCAGCATCTCTATCTGACATTGAGCCTTTTGTTATGCTCAAGGAATTGGTTAAACAGCGAAGGTCTCCAATTTATACAGAAGTGCTATTCATGTACATAGTTCTGGAGAGTTTGTATTGAAATATCTTCATGTAATGCTCTCTTTGTGGACATTTGATGCAGTGGAAGTTTTTTTAAGTGGACGTCTAAGCCTTGTATTTGACTATCCTGAGCCTTACACTTAACTGTCATGACAGTGCTGTCACACCTGTCATCTAGCTCTACAGAAGAAAGCAGTTAATGTTATTCCCCTATATGTCAGTTCCTTTAAATTATATCACAGTATTACAACACATTATATCATTATTGATCAAATGTATTATAGTAGTATAACCCATATATCAGAAAATACAAAATCTAATACCATACATTGCAAAGCTATTGTACACAAGTCTTCTGTGGGTTCATTTCTGTCAATCTGTCAAACAGCCACTCACATGACTCTTCAGACTCACATATAATATTCTACTTACTACCTGTTGCTCACTTACAAGCAGCAGGTAGTAAGTAAGAGATTATTGACATAAAGTTAAACAGGTGGTATCATCTTGCTTCACCTGTTAAGACTCCCCTGCTGTGAACACTCCACAGGTCAATTCACGTTCACCGCAAACTCTGAATAAAGCCTGTGCAAGCCGTCGTGGACATTAGACAGACAGACAGTACAAACAGATGCAATGTAATAGTAGAAAAAGTCAGAACGCATACCATCAATGAAATGACACTGAATTGACTGATGATATTTTATGTCTGTTTTCATATACTGTACATAGCCTTTATTTCTCCATATAGTCTTTTCTTGTTATGTATTCTTCTCATTGTTCTCACTTTCAGTGTTACACATTACCTTTCTGCCACTGCAATAGGCTAATTTCTGCAAGGGGATCATCTGCTGAATACAATTTTAGATAAGAAAACAGAATAAGAATAGGCAGATATAAAAGGCAATCAGACGGAGAGCCAACATGAATACAGTAGACAGAAAGACATGCATCCACATACACACAAAAACAACCCAGAGCTGGAGTTGAATTGAGTTTGAGGAAATGAGGAATAATAATTTGTTATTGCATATTCTATAAGACACCACTAAATCTCGCACCTGTACAGTTTCCCCCCCGTTTTGTTTGTATGCCATATAGTCAGGAATGTCTTGTTGACACAGATTAGATTTAACCAAACAAATGTGAGTCTGTCACAGTTCTACAAACTGAAAAATACAAGCACACCTAATAAGCTGAGACTCGGCATTGTGTGAGCAAAGACACACATAACCGACTGATTATGTGCTGTCATACCATGCCATGTTGTGTGTTGGGTTAGGATGTATGAATGTTGGGACAAAAGGACAAGGAGGAACATATTAGCGATGGATGGAGAACTATGAGTGTATGCTGTTATGTGTGTGCGTGTGTTTGAATGCACATGCACTTTCAAATATATGTAATTTGTGCTGAAGGCCCTTTAAACGCCAATCAACACGCAGACATGAATTCAAAAAGTCTGGAAATCATTCCTAATCTGTGATGCATTCCCACACACAAACAACATGACATCCCATAGGACTACTGTTTGGAAAAAGACTCATTGTTTACTACACAGCACTGAAAGCAGTCTAATATCAGCACTACTCTTGTGCTCCTTTCACCCCTCCTCACCGCTTCTCCTCTGACAAGTTTGGTAATGTAATTCCTTGTCCCTTGTTTTGTTTATTTCTCCTCTCCCTCGCTTTTATTTGCTCCAAATTGTATTTCTATCCACCGATTCAGGCTCTTTTGTCTCTTTTGATCAACAATAGTGGCCCTCTCTACTTTATTTTCCTTCCCCTTTCTCTTTCCTATTTTCTCAAAGACTGCAGTGAATGCAAATCATGACATAAATGGAGGCCCCCTTAAATTAGTTTGGTTTAATTACTAGAGATTGTCATACAAAGCTTTCTTGCGTTCTGCATGTGTATCAAGTGTGCAGAGTGTGTCTCTTTAGTAAGTATTCTATCTTTTTATACACTTTCTTGACACTCTTTCCTTTGTTCTTTCCCTCCATCTTCATCTCACTTTCACTATTTAGCCAAAGTGTTTCATTCATATTCACAGTCAAGACCATTTAGATCCTCTTCAAACATGTGTTGTTTCTTTTGCCTTGCTCTGTTATCTGCTCTGTTTCTTTCAGACAAACTAGCTCTTTGCCTGCCTTTCTTTTTTTTTCTCCCCTGCTCAGACAAGACCTTGTGATAACAGAGAGGCTGAGGAGGAGAGGATGATTTTAAAGGGAGGAATAGACAGATAGACAGAGGGCAGGAGGGAAAGTTAGAGTGCTTTAGAAATGCATAGAGTAAAAGGAAAGGAGAAAAATTTTGAAGTTTTTTAGATGGAGAGTGATGGGATGAAGCAAGGCTAAGAGGTATTAAAAAAAAGCGAGAGAGAGAGAGATGGAGTGGTGAAAGAGGCTTTTGAAAAGGAGAGAGGAGGAAAGAGAAACAGCTGCTGTGGAAGGAGGGGAGGAATGGCCGTAAGGAGAGTTTTATAGCAAGAAGTGAAAACTGGCTCTGAGAAGACTGCAAACAGCCTGCAAAAAAAAAAAAGTCAATTTATGTGATGGAAAAATCCAGAAAGGAGGAGAGAGGAGTGCAGAATTCAGCAATGAGGACTGGAGTTAACCAGCTGCTCAGTTTGGGTTACCTCCTCCTCTTGAGACCACTATGAAAATGACTGTTTTTGTGTGATGAGTTCAGGCTTCATTATTTCATTTCTTCTGACGTTTTCTTGCTTGCTTTTTGTGTTTCTCTCTCTGTCCGTTTGTATCCCTTTGCCTGTTTCTGTCCGTTCTTTCTCCCCTATTAGCGCTATCGATGCATAGCACACAGATGGGAGCCTGTTGGCAAAAAAATAGATAAAAAAAATAAACTCACACAGACACATGTTTTATTAATGCACGCTGCAGTTTAGTTTTTTTTTTCTTTTTGCATTTCCCCGTCATAAACATTTAGTCTCTGGTGAGAAAACTTGCGATTCGTCCTTAGTGTTTCTAAAGTGAAGCAGGCAAGGCTGAGGGCTTTTTCAACAGCCCTTCTTCTTTCTCTCTCTCCCTATCCATCTATCTCTTCCCCCTTTTTTTTGTCTCAGTGTTTCTTCGGCTCCGGCAACAGAGAGGGGTCTAAGGCTATTCATACACTCCCGTTCTGTCCCCTGGCCCTTCTCCTTCCATCTGCCTCATTCTATCTCTGTCAGACGGGGTTGTTTTACGGCCTATATGCTAATTGATACTCTCGCACATTCTGTAGTTCTCTCCACCACTCTGCCCACCACCCCACCCCAAAATTCTGCTTTCTTTCCCTTTCTGTCAAACTAAGAAAGTTTAGACTATTTTTCAGCTGCCTTGCTATGTGATATTCACACACATTCTCTCATGTCATCCTCATTTTCCCTCTCTCTTCCTTTGCTTTTAAGTCGATCCATGTGTCTCTGCGTCTATCCGTCAGATAGACAGAGTTTGATGCTTTCCCGCAGACCTGCTTACTCTCCTATTTTACTTCTAACTTCCTCTGTCACTCTTTTATTTTTATTTTTGATCTTTTTTCCCTTTTTCTCCTCCGCTGTCTAGCTGTGGCTGTTAAGCTGGCTAAGGGTTCAGGCGTTTCTGCTGCCTTGCTCAGTTTTCTTCTCGTATTCCTGTTATTTTTCGTCACTCCTCCTCTCCAGCGCTTGCTCTTTCTTGGATTAATGTGATTCAGATTGGTTTGAATGTATTTGAACTTAGTGGCAAATAAATTCTTCATCTACTTTCCTGTTCCCTGTGTAACTGTTTTACTCTTATCTCCCTCTGCAAGACCATTTTAATTCAACTTAAACTGACATGACATTACTTCATGACATCTTTCAGTCATTAATAGATGTTGTATTACATTAATGAAGCAAAATGCCATGACGTGAGCTTTCCTTTGCAAATTGAGAGGAAAGTTGTGAGAGTTTCAGGTTTCTTGTGATATTCTAATTTTGATCCCCAACGGAAATGCCTCCAACTAAGGCAGGAAAAGCTACAGAGCGGCGCCTCTGGCAGGCGGGGAAAAAGTATCTTGCTCGGGGACACTTCAGCAGGGGTTGCTGCTGCTCTTGCTGTGAGAAAACCTAGAGAGATAAATCAGGTCTGGAAAAACATTTCATTGCACCGACAAACACACACATGCACACTGACACTCCCCATGCCCTCAAGCAGAGGTAGAGATTAACCATTCTCATCAAGCCCATGAGCACCTGACCTCCCCTGAATTACAAACTCAAATTCAGAGATAATTTCCCTAATAATTCCCTAAATCTGAGCAAGTTAAACAACACAATGAATTAACACATCAGCTCCTCTTTGAGACATTGAGACACTGGTCAGCTTACTCTAGGTTATGCATAATGAATGCAAATAAAATAAGTAAAAATATACATCTTTGACCTCACAGAACAGGAATAACATGATTTTAGGTATGATGCAATGTTGGCATTATTATCAGCAATACTAAATATATGTCTTGTGACAAAAGTACAATAAAGATATTAAAAGACTATAATGTATAGGGATGTATGGCATATCAAAATATATTTTTCATAATATAATTATTAGTTTGAATTGGTTTCATTCGGACAATAAACAAAAAGACTCCATACAAATGTAGACAAGGCTACATAGGTCATCTTATTTCACAAAATCGTCCAATAAAGTTATACAAATAATGTGCTCGTTTGTTTGTGTTTTCAAGGCTGAATATGTAACTTAAAGTACCATTGTTACGTTTCAGGTTGCGACGGAAACATTCAGCAGTGAATCATCTTACTGAACATAATAGGTGTCACTACAGAATGAGGTGGAGGTGTGTTGCTAGGGCGACAGCTACATCTTTTATTTTTCAAGGTTGCGCCAAGTGAAGCAGGAAGTAGTGCAAATCTATATGTGTGGATATATCTACACTCCCACACTGATGACACACAGTGCAGTCAGACTACATTAACATATTCACGTATAACATTATGATTTTTTTTCTTCTCCGTTTGTCTGGTTGGAACAATAATTGGCTCTTACTCACCCAACAGATTGGTATTTTTGTTGAGATTAAATGATTATATGGGACAATAATAGAGTGCATAAATGTTTTCATTGAAATAATTATAGATTTATTTTAATAACTAAAATAACTAATAACTAACTAAAATCTGCATGTTCCATTTGCACATATTGGTGATTAGCCAGCGTGAGCCTTTTCTGTAAATGTTATGTTGAATAAACACAACAAAACCCAAATGGAAATTCATTAGGCCAGTAAGCTTGTCCATGCATCTGTTAAACCAAAACATTAATCAGAAGTGATGAGGGGTTGTCATCTACCTGTTTTTCCAACATATTGGTTAGATGCTGCCAGCTCCTGTCATTCCTATTATATATGTGTTTGCAGTAATTGCCACTGCTTTTAAAAGTGTGCTGTCTTTATCCTACTTACTCAAAAATGGTGGAAACACAATGAGATTAGTAATAATTTTCTACTCAAGGTAACCACTGCTTTCAGAACAGTCTGCTTTTTCTCTGCATAATTCGGAGTACCTGCCGGCACTTCTCTGCTCTGCACTCAAGTTGTTTTAGTCACTTACTAATTCTAAATTAGCATCTGTGCTTATTGGTGAAAAGAAAAATAATAATAAGAAACTCAGCCAATAGGCGAGTGGTGAGGACCAGATGACATGCTCATCACTGGGTGGGAAATATGCCTTTTAACTTATTTATTCGTTTATGGACATCACCCACCGACTGGCCAATCAAGTAGCTAAAGTACGCCACAGTCATTACTAACCAAACTTGTCAATGAGCCCTGCATCTTAAGATCTTTGATTTTATCATTTACTTAATTCCTTCCCTTTTTTATTTGATCCTGCTTTAAAAGTGCTAGGAGGTGAGGAATTGAGGAAAATTTAGAAAGAGGAAAAATATAGTTAGTTAAGAAATTAAGTCAGAAGAGAGACAAAGTATAAAGAGACATGTTAGATGTAAGAATGGCACAACAATGAAAGAAGGACAGTAGGAAATTTGGAAGGAGATGTAGAAAGAAATTCTCATAAAAAGGAGACCAGATACACTGTAGTACACTGTAGTCGATGAAAGCACAAGTGAAGATGAGGAAGAGAGAGGAAAGCAAATTTGGTGGTCGTAGTACTAGTCTAGTACTATTACATTTCCTCTGTCGTGACTCCTTCTCGCTAGGATGAGGTAACCACAGACAACCATTTGTGCTTCATGTATGCTCAGGAGGAGGAAAGGGAGGAGCAATGTTGTCATATGGAACTATCGAAGAGCAGAGGGAGGAAGTAGATGAAGGAAAGAGGAAGAGGAAAGTAGATAAAGGGATGAGAGCGCAAGGGTGTTGCTACATGGTTAGCCTAACATTGTGGTTGCTAAGTAGGTTGTGAGGATGTGACTAGGTTGTCGCTACAGTGGTGCTTTAACAGAGTATTGACTTGTCATTAGGGTGTATGGTAAGGTTGCCGGGAAACTGGTCAGATGTGTTTTTTGGTTTGTCGCAAGTCCTTTCTGGGACAGTAGGTGGTTGCTATGGTGTTCTTGAATTTCATAATGTGTTTTGGAAGGTTGCTATGCTGACTCTTGGTGGTTATAAGGTATTTAAAAGGTGGGAAATAACATGTATTCAGGGCAGTCTGTTCCACACACTCTTCTTATTTCTGTACATTTTTGGCACAAGTGTTTCCATCTCTCCAGCGCTCCTCCCTGTCTGTCGCTATTTTCACTTTTCTTTTCCAATCTCCATCTTCACACTGTGTCTCTCCTCTTTGGTACAAACGGGTAACCATTTTTTTTTGTTGGTATCCCCAGCATCATTCCACCATATCAATGACTTATACTGTAGTACACAAGTGGAATTTCCATAATGCAGTGCTTTCTCCACATGTGCACCGTAATTGGATTTCCTTTATCCTACGGACTCTGAATTTGATTTGATTGTATCGCTACATAAAAGAAAGAAAGTGAGTAAGACAGGAAAGGATAAGGATAAAAGCTTTGTGTTAAGCCTTATTGGTGGTGAGAAAACCAAAGCTTACAGGACACATAAACTTACCCATGCATGTGCAGATTCAATCACATCACACTTCAGCGCTCACACGTATATGCAAGTACAACTCAGCATAGATTAAAGACTAAAGGTGTAAGTGCCTTTTCTATAGCGACTCCTGAAAACACTGCCTGAGGAAATAAGACTTCATTAAATGTATATGTTCTTCATGTATGCAATTTGTGTATTTAAGCCTTTCTGCAAAGGCATGATGTGTCATCTCCTATATTCCTATATGAATATTACACATTAAGGAAGCAGTGTATTCATAAACATATAACACAATTATGATGAAATATGTATATATTAGCATGTAATATACTTTATTTTCTTTTTTCCTTGAAGCAATTTGCCATCTTAATGTGTGACAATCTGTTACAAACTGCTGTATTTGATTTTTACATCTGTGAAATTCTTAGTGGTGTTTGTTCTCATGCTGCTTATCTGTACCTCTTATCTTTCAGAAAGTATTTTGCACTGTTCCCTGACAGCGTTCCCCCTTTTTTGCCACATTAACAAAGAAAGGGGTGACATCACTCTGACTTCAGCTATCTGTTTTTATTCCTAGAATATGCTGCTAAACAAGAATACATATACTTATTTAATCAAAGATTCAACCACCAAATATCATTTAACTTCGTCCTTTTTACATCTTAGAAATTGCTGTTGCTCCTGTGGGGATCAATACAAAGTGGAGCCACATGGGCACAAACCCATATGTAGTCGTACCAGATTAAAAGACCGATCTGACCCTCTCCCCAACATCTACTGCTCTTTATTCCAGGAAGTGCCGGCACACCGGTGGTGTTCAATGAGAATGGAGACGCTCCAGGAAGATATGATATCTTCCAATACCAGATCACCAACAGATCTACTGCGGAGTACAGAGTCATTGGTTCCTGGACCAATAAACTACACCTGAAAGTAAGATTTTTACGCACGCAAGCAAATACAATCAAGAACGTTTAATTTAAAAACTGCATGTCGAAACTACTTTTTTCTAATCTTCAAGTTTTGTAGTCACTTACTTTTGGGTAACAAAGGAAAAATGCCTTTACGATGATTCAAAATATATTTAGATTTGATTTGAGATGTTTTATTGAAGTCTCAGAGGCTTTATAAACGAAATTCCTTTGCAGAATAAAAGTTCAACATCACTGTGAGCAGCTGCCGTGAATTGAAAATCCCCACTTACTGGACTTTACTGGATTTGTTTGAGTTAATGCTCTCATTCAGAAAAAGAAGGTAGCTGGAATTGATTATTTCACAAGAGAGTGTGGATCTTCCACTCAGGAAGCCTTGTGCAGGGAAATACTCAGCCTCACTGAAACACACATCCACACAAGATCACACATCTTTACACAAGCTGTACACACAAATTCAGAAATCTAAGTGTACACCTGAGCATTAGATCCACACAAGCTTTGTTCTGCTTCTCAATCCATGACTTACACGCACACATGCATTCACGCAAACTCCTTGAGCACGGTGGAATGCTTGGTGTTATAAATCCACACAGGACTTCATTAAAAAGGCCAGATGACAGATGAGAAGACTAATAGACATTAAATGTTTTCTGCTTGATGGACGGCCTGACTGACTGAGGGAGAGTGAGAGAGAGCGATCGAGAGACTGCAGCAACACACAGGACACCTCACAGTTAAGACACACACGACTGGGCACTTTGACAGTTGAAAAATTAACAGATGTATTTGATTTGTTTAACAATCCAGTTGGATTTGAAGGCTCAGTTGCAGATGTTGTGATGGTGGCATGTGAAAGTTTTTCACGATCAACAAACTGTTTGGATGCTCATCGGTATAAAGTGCAAGTCAAGCCAGTTTTTGTGGTAAATGTTTGGAATAGTAAATGAACTTTTTGTATTTGTATTTTTAGTATAAATCAGACCTACATTCACACACACACCATTGGGTTGGTTGTTAATCATTAAAGCACAATCCTTATGCAGCTATTTAATTAATGGAAGAAAGGTTCATGATTGGGCCTATGTTGTTATGCGTAGTGCATAATTTATGGGTATTGTTAGGTGTGTGTGTGTGTGTGTGTGTGTGTGTGTGTGTGTGTGTGTGTGTGTTTAAAAAGTTTCAAGCAAAGCTAATTTGCTCTTCAGCACAAACATACATTACACTGTTTCTTTATCATTACATTATTTCTCCAGACAGATATATTTGCAACACCAAGATGTAAACAGCCAGTAACTCAATATTGTTTAAATGATGCAAGTGATAACGTTTCTATGTGTGTCAATGATCAAATCAAGACCGTTTTCTCTGTCCCTGATGAGTTTTTCCTCTAAACTAACTAGTTTTTGTTGGACTGGTAGATTGTGTGTCTTTTTAAAACAGTAATGCTCCATTTTACTCAGCACCCTTGGCAACGGGTGAACCGAAGGGACTCAGTTTAATGACAGAGTTTATTACCAACACTCGCACACATAACAACAAATTAAAATGCACACATATACACACACACAGACAAACTTAGGGAAAGCTCAGGGATTCACTATATTATACCAGCATGACACAAGCACAAACAAACAAAATGCACACATGGAGGAACATATGTGCGCGCACACACACACAGAGGGAGAGAGAGAGGAGAGAGAGAGAGAGAGAGAGAGAGAGAGAGAGAGAGAGAGAGAGAGAGAGAGAGAGAGAGAGAGAGAGAGAGAGAGAGAGAGAGAGAGAGAGAGAGAGAGAGAGACAGAGAGAGAGAGATAGATAGAGAGAGAGAGAGAGACAGAGAGAGAGAGAGAGATAGATAGAGAGAAGGAAATACAGATGGCCTATTTGTGCCAGATTTAATTATGGTCTGATTGTTGGCTTCCAGACTAGATGGTGTTAGTTTTGTGCTCGGCAGCACTCAGGAAAACGATCAGAGGATGCGCTTGTGCTAATTGCTCTCCAAGTTGCCCTGAAGACACACTTTCTGCAGGTACAGAGACAACTGAGCATTAAAGGACTGTTCATACACAGTTATATCTGCTTCAGCAGATGGTTGCCAATATTTGTGACACATAATGTCTCGCAAGAGGGTGTGATTTTTCTGTCTCCTCTGATTCTTTTCTAGGTTGAGGACATGCGTTGGAGGACGGGTGACCCATCTCTCCCGGCATCTGTATGCAGCATCCCATGCCGTGCGGGTGAAAGGAAGAAAGTGGTTAAAGGTGTACCCTGCTGCTGGCACTGTGAGCGCTGTGAGGGATACCACTATCAGGTAGACCTCTGGAACAATAACAGCCACTAAGACTTAGGGGTTGAACCAAAGCAAGAAAATAAGCTATACACACTGTCACTGATATCTCAGTTAGATTAATGGTATTCCTTATATTGCTATACATATTTTTACATTGTTTCATCATTTGTTTATTTAAAACGGACAATGCACATTAATAAACTTTGCTGTAAATGTGCCAGAATTAGCCAAAGGCTTAATCAGTAGTCAATGGACAGACACTGTAATACTTTGCACAAAATTAATGATCAGATTGCAAAAGTTACCATAGTTCATGAAAGACCATTTATTTCTAGGAACCTTTTTTTTTTCTTTTTACTTTAACATTATCCGAAACAGTTTCCTGAAACGTCCTACCAAATTGTACACTGTCTGAAAACTTGCATTACACGGTTCACAGGTTTCAGGCAGAAAAAATACACCTTAAACATAATTCAATTATGTCACTCAGTCATAGACATTGTAGTGACCATTTAAAAAAACATGCACAGTTGAAACTTTCTCAAACCACGAAACCAAACAACAGTCCTGTGTAATACATTCTGTTGTTGTACTCTGACAGTCACTGGCAGGGTGTTCTGCAGAATCATCAGTAGCAGATTGTCTTTTTGCATCAATGCTTCTTCACTGTAGCTTTCCATTAACGTCCTTTTTTTTTTGTGCAGAATTAGAACAAGAAAAGTGTTTTTTTCCTGTCTTGTAACTTAACCTAGATGATTTTAAAAGAGGTGAAAGCCAACAGTTCTTAGCTCAGTCTATCCAGTTTAATTATTTAAAACTTACAACCAAGTCATATCAAATAACCATAGCAGAACTTCCTGTGTATGTTTTACTAAAGCATTTATTAAAGCCACACTCAGATTTAGTTGTTGGGGGAGATTGAACTACAAGATTTGTGACATTATAAACATGCTACTCTATGCATGCATCTGCTCAATGACAGTTTTTGCCTGCTTACTCTGCTCTACGGTAGATTTGTCCCCCATATAGCAATCAGGGTTTTTTGTTTCAACTCATTTCAGGCAATCAAAAAAGTGAGCCACTTAGGTGGCCCATTTAGATTTATATATGCAGGAAGAACCCCACAGATGCTATTATACCAAATGGAAGTACATAATTTGAGGTAAGGGAGAAGGGACTGATCACACATTATAAAGATACATCCCCCATGTTAATTATATCACGGTTGGGGACAATTTGGCAAACCATCATCCTTCCTATTAAGTTAGAAAATCCATGAGGATGTAAGTATATGTGCAAAGAGTTCCCTTGTTCAGGAATCCATAAAGGCAAAAGAAAATATCAGCCATAGCAGCAGCAGGCGATGCTTGTCGGAGGGAACAATCAATACTCAATTTGCAGATGCATGCAGTTGCTGTAAAATCAATAATCTGTTGACACATTTACTGTAGATTTGGGATTTTAGCAGAATGGAAAAAAGTATAGCAGCATGACAGAAACAAGCATGTGACTTTAGAGCAAGTGTAAAAACATGTGTCCAATGTTATTCCCCTTAAGGATTGTCTTCAGTGGTAGATTACATATAGTTTAGCGTCCGCTGCGTAGTCGATGCATCCATCGTTGCAATGTTTTTTGGATGAAAGCATGGGAGACAAGAAACAAATATTTCTGATTATATGACAAACCTTTAATGTACATTTCCAAACTCTCTTCACCAGGCTTCAGAGTTTACCTGTGAGTTGTGCCCATATGAGATGCGACCTGATACCAACCGCACCGGCTGCGTTCCCATTCCCATCATCAAGCTGGAGTGGCATTCCCCCTGGGCTGTCGTCCCTGTCTTCATCTCCATGCTGGGGATCATCGCCACCTCTTTCGTCATTGTCACTTTCGTTCGGTACAACGACACCCCCATCGTACGAGCGTCAGGCCGGGAGATGAGCTACGTGCTACTAACAGGAATCTTCCTGTGTTACGCCATCACGTTCCTTATGATCGCAACGCCGGACGTGGGGGTCTGTTCATTCAGGAGGATTTTCTTGGGCTTGGGGATGTGTTTCAGCTATGCAGCACTGCTCACCAAAACCAACAGGATACACCGCATTTTTGAACAAGGGAAGAAATCTGTAACAGCACCCAGGTGAGGACAACGCTTGTCTGTCATTATGCGCACACTCCTCTTGGCCCTCTGTGTGAATGTGTAGCCGTAGACTTCTGTGAGTGTAGTGGCACTCAAGGTTGCTGTAAGTAAATTTTTTTCTGTGGTGGCGCGTGTATTCAAATGTAGACTTAACCTCCACTTCTTCCTTACTAAGCTGCCTGCAATCATTATCCATCATTATTTTTTTCATACATTATTTATCAGCTATGAACTTACACTCACCTATTGTACTGTTTGCACTCAGAGCGAGTGACTCTGGCAGAGAGCATCAACTAAGTGGCTAAAATGTTAATGCAAGATTTAATAGACACAGGTTAATGTCCTCTCTAGCCAGATAGCCATCTGTTTTTTTTGTTTTTTTTATCCATCCAGCTGGACTGGAGTTGATATTATTGTGTTGCTATAACTCATATTTCATGTTTAAAAAAAATAATAATTAGATACAAGCAGAAAAAAAACAAGAAAAAACAGTACATAAATTAAACAAAAACTGCAACACAACTGAGGTAACAGCATTATGACACACAGCATTAGGAAGTTAACTTAAAATAACTTTCTGCATAGAGGATTTTAAGGCTTTGTTTTGGGTCTAGTCAGTGTTGTACCTCAAAGTATTCAAACTCTTAGCATCCTCTAAGCCAAGGCTTGAAAGAGGGAGCAGGTGGTTTCCTCACCAAGGGTGTAAGTGAAACTGAACCTGTTTGGTGGATATTATTCTTTCTACCCTTCTATAAATGCACATTTTTCAAGCATTGGTTGATTTGGTCAAAATGAAACCACTAACTCTAAAAAACCGTGTCTCGTCCAGGTTCATCTCCCCCGCCTCCCAGCTCGTCATCACCTTTTCCCTCATCTCGGTTCAGCTGATGGGTGTCTTCATCTGGTTCGCGGTCGACCCACCTCACACCGTCGTGGACTACGGCGAGCAGCGGACCCAGGACCCCACATCGGCGCGTGGCGTCCTCAAATGCGACATCTCTGACCTGTCCCTCATTTGCTCCTTGGGTTACTCCATCCTGCTGATGGTGACGTGCACAGTTTACGCCATCAAGACGCGAGGCGTTCCCGAAACCTTCAATGAGGCCAAGCCCATCGGATTTACCATGTACACCACCTGCATCATCTGGCTGGCGTTCATACCCATCTTCTTTGGCACGTCACAGTCTGCAGAGAGGGTGAGTGTTTTTTGTTTTTTTTCTCTCACTATATTCCCAACCTGCATACTTCAACCTTTATTTTTGACATTTGCTTTGTGAACTACACTCTATAGGCAGTAAGAGTATATAGATGTCTGTACTTCATCCCATCATCTTTAGGGTTTCTCAGTCTGCAAAGAGGATGATACCATTGTGTGTGTGTGTTTGTGTGTGTGTGTGTGTGTGTGTGTGTGTGTGTGTGTGTGTCTGCTAGCCCGCCTGACTTTCCACTGGATTACCCTGCATATGACCTTTTTGGGATTTAAAGCAATTTTCTTTCAGGGCATCATCTTATGAAAGATGAGTGCAGGTTGAATTTGTGTTTCACTGGTTTGTGTGTGTGTGTGTGTGTGTGTGTGTGTGTATGTGTGTGTGTGTGTGTGTGTGTGTGTGTGTGTGTGTGTGTGTGGTGTGTGTGTGTGTGTGTGTGTGTGTATCAGACTCCATAGAGAGGGGGGAATGGATTTAGATGATTTTGTCTGAGGCTGTATATATATTTTGTTTGATATCTTTTATAAGATAACAATTCACTGGCATGTAGGTTGTCATAGTGTGGTTTATGAGCTTTCTGTGAGCAAGGCTTAACTCTCCTGAGCACATTTTGCAGCGTTATTAAGTTTTGGAATCGCTTTTTTTGAGTCATAAATTTGCATGTATTACTATGGCAGAAAGCTCTCTCTCCCTCCCTGAAAACTTTTTCGGTAGATCAAAACTGCATCTCTTGGCACTGAGATATGTTTTACAATTGCAGCTATACTAATGGCTCAGACTCCTAAATCTCCCAACAATCCCCCGTGAGTACAAGAGGATTTTCTGTCTGTCTGATTGACTGGATCTATGTCTTCGTCCAAGTTTTTATAGAGGTTTGAAATGTAGAGCTTATTCTTCCTACCTTTAGTCAATTATTGATGGCTGATGTGAGTAAGATGTAGTGTTCATGAGGTGGAGGTGTCTGTGTTTTACGGTTCACCTAATAAATGTTCTAGTTTCATTATGCATTAACAGGAAATTATTGGAAGTTTTAAATTGTATGGCAGCAGCTTTTATATGCACACACACATAAATACAGAGAGAAAGTCTTATGGGTCACACAATTATTAAATGAATAAAAAGAAAGAAATCTTGGGGATCTGTCTTTTGCCCTTTTCATTTGAAAGGCTGGATACTTTAAAATCCTCCAAATAAAACAGTGCAAGAGGGAAACATCACTTTTTTTTACTTTAATTCCTCACAGTCCATGTCCACACTAAGGTCATGTGTGGGGTCACAAGGAGTTATCGCTTGTTTTGGGGGTTGTAAGCAAAAATGTTTGGATCACTGCATTTAGAAAACTGTTATCATGTAAGTGATTGCGTTAAAGCCTATAAGAATGTGTCTTTTTAACTGTATCAGTTTAGAAATAGTCGGTTTGACAGGCATGAGCACACACACAAACAGTTAATGTGATTCGTAACACTTTGCACATAGAAAATCAATGTATTTATACCAGAGCTATTGCAGCAGTGGTTTATTGATTCCATATATCGGTGCTGCAACTATTCTGGTTTTAACCATAAAACACTCTCACACATTGAAATACAATGCATCACAATGCTAAATGCATGCATCTTTGAATACTGTAAAAGTGTTCATACAGTGGATAGAGAAGCCATAAACAACCATTTTGTAATGAGTGTTAACAGATAGTATCAACATGAACACACTCACTCATTAGAGCTCCAGATCATAAACCTCACGCTGTTTAGAAAACAAATCAATCAAATGAATGTACAGCTCTAAATAACTTGCGTTCAGTTTACTTGCAACTGTGTGTTTTAGAGGAAAACAAAGGGTGTCATTTTGAGTGCTTCATAATCTGTCAATATTCTCTCCCATTCTGTCCTTTTCTACATATCAACTGTGTACCAACTGTGTGTGTCCACTGGAGCTTCAAGTCTTTCCTCCCCTCCCTAACTGCCTTTCATTGTCTCTGCATATTTTGGAGTGTAAGTTGTAATTTTCATTTCTCCCTTTTCCAAGCGTCTCAGCCCATTTTCCTTTCAAGGCGGGTGCCCGCCTCTGTTGCATGGCAAAAAGCTGACATCAAAGTGATCCTGTCTTATCACACATCAGGGAAATCATACTCTTGCTGGATGTTTCATAGTGTTTTTCCTTAGCTCACTCTCATTTTTTTGCCACTAGAAACCACAGTTTTGGAGTTGTGCAATACATTTTAAGTGAGTCACTGATTTACTCTCTCTTGCGCTCTCTCTCTATGTTTTTTGTTTTTCTTTAAGCAATGACCTTTCTCGTTCTGCCACATTTATGCAAATATGACCTGGCTGTTACATGTCAGTTCCACCCCAGCCCCAGTCAACCAAGGCATGCCTTATGGCCCTATGCTTGGGCCCCTCCTCTTTATCATCTACATACCCCCCATTGGTCAGATCATCTGCAACCATGGTCTAAGCCTCCACTGCTATGCTGATGATACACTACTATGTCTCAGTACTAAACAATCCGCTCAGCTCCCCCCACAGTCCCTTGTCACCTGCCTGCACAAAATAAAAATGTGACTGTAATCTAATCTACTCAAGCTCTATAGCAACAAAACAGAGCTCATGGTTGTAGCTCCCAAGGCGCTGCTCTCGAAGGCTGGAGATCGCCATCTTCCCAGAAGTCTGCAATCCGGGTGTTATTTTGGATGCTACCCTCATTCCAGTCACACTTCAAATCCAGCATCAAATCTGCTTCTTACCACCTCAAAAACATATCCAGATTAAGGTCATTGCTCTCTAACTCTGTGGCAGAGACCCTTATCCATGCCTTCATCACCTCCTGTCTGGATTATTACGATGGAGTCCTGTGTATGGTACTGAGCAAAGCCCTGGACAGGCTCCAGTATAATCAGAACTCAGGTGCCAGCGTTCTCACTAGCACCAAACCCTGGCAGCACATCACTCTCACCCTCACTGGCTCCCGGTCAAGTGCTGCATCACCTACAAAATCCATCTGCCTCACCTACACATCTCTGTATGCCCTTACCTAGGTCTGGGCGGTATGGCTGAAAACCGTATCACGATAAAAGTGTCAGTCGCCTGTTTATTCACCTGTTATCAATCAAGGCAGACAGGGGGAAAAAAAGTCCAACACAACCATGAAAAGTACTCAGATAAATAAATGTACACATACTCTAAAAAACGGTGTCTATTTTGTAGGGTCTCATGCTGGGAAAAATGCTTTTCTATTAAAGACTGGTTCATTTGAATGCACCAGTAGTTATTCATTTATAAACACATATTTTTAGACTCCAAAACTTTCTCAATTTACTTTTATTAGAAACACAATTAAAACACACAGATTACAACTGAAACAGTGTGTTGATAATGATTTAAGTGAACTGGACGGATATATTAACTCTGACCAGGTTTGGGTTAGGCTGAGTTTCAATTAATCCTTTTAAAAGAACACAGTTTACTTATTCAATACAGTGTTTACCTGTGTGCTTACTCGAGTCCCAAAAACTTTTCATCAGAGCTGTCACTGTGCGCAAATAGACTACTGCACCTTAGTCAAGCTTTTGCACATCACGCTTCAACATCAGTTTGGTCTGTAAATACTGAAACATCACAGCTACTAGTGTCTTAAATACTTCTGATCAACACACAATCATGTTTCTGTACAACATACAGCATTAACGGTTGTATTTTCATTAGCTCATCATTCATTATTTACAGTTATTTTTTATTGATATTGATTACGTGTCTATCTCTATATATATCGCTATCGTTTTATCGCCCAGCCCTACCCTTACCCCAAAGTACCTCCTCCACCCCTATACCTCATTTGCGGTCCTCACATATGGGCCTGCTTTCCACCCCCTACAATAGCCTGCAGATTTTTGGGAACAGAGTTATCATTGTGGTAGCCCCCACCCTTTGGAACTCTCTCCCAGCACAGATCCACAACGCTGCACCTTGGATACTTTTTTTCTTTTAAAAAGCCCTGAAAACTTACCTGTTCACCAAGGCCTATGGTCTCTAGTTGATTCTCTCATTCCCGACAGTCATTGCTATTACTATATTGTGTTATTGTATTACTTGTTTTGTCTGCCTCGCTATGTGTAAAGTGTCCTTGGGTCCCTTGAAAGGAGCTATACAAATTGAAGTTATTGTTATTATTAATCCAGTCTGCTGGCAGTTTCTCTGACTTTTAAGCTACTTTGGTGAGTAACACTGAGGCAGCTTATGTTTGCGAGTCCATGAGCTCACATATATTGTCCTGTGACCATTTGTAGGTGCTGATGTGTTGTGTGTTTGCATCATCACACCTTTAGAGTGTGTTCATGTGGCTGCAGAAGCCATTTGGGTGTGTTTTTATGTCTCTATAAACATGCACATCCATTCATGTGTTGTATGTCTGTGTGTGCATACCTGTTTTATGTATGTGTTGAAGCCTCCTGTCCTAGTGGATGGGCTGAGCAGCATCCATGCCATGTTTATTCAGCTAATTAGAATGTCCACCAGCTACTGTATGCGTACTTACGTTTCAGTGTGTTTGTCTGGTGTGTTGTATTTAATTGGAATATCCACCAGTGCACATTTGTGTGTCTGTGTGTGTTGTTTCTAATTGGAATATCCTCTGGAGTATGTGGCAGCTGGCTGGCTAACAGAGAGAGCAGAAGAGAGGGAGGAGAGAGAGGAGTGAAAGGAATAAACAGGTAATGATGTGACTCGCTGATGGGGCTTTAATGAGGAGAGCTCTACCAAGGGCATAAGGTTGGTTTCAGAGGCAGGGGTGTTACAGCTATGTAGATTTTGGTTTGAGAAGGGGGGAGGAGGAAGGGGCTATAACAACAGAGATGGACTCACATCATAATTCACATTAGGATTAACTTTGCTGTGCACTGCATCTTCCTAATCATTCTTTAATGTAATCTGTATCCTGATACACAGTAAGATTTAACTGCTGTAATCATTTTACATGATTAATTAAAATTAGTTTGTGTCTAATATAACTTAGATACTAAGCAGGAGCAAACCTATGACATCAGATGTTCTTGTTGATCAGTAACATGTCCTGTGCCTGCTGTGTAATATTGAGATGCTCACAGCAGTGGTTAATTTGTTAATGACATTTGGGCTTTTGAAGAAGTCCCCTCCAACAAAAGCATTTCAAATGCCTGTTGTATCAGAGACTGGGTTTTGTAGGCGGCATTCAATCACACTCTGTCATGTTTGCTTCAGTGCTTCTTTTCAGGGTAACTGTGGTCGGACGGAGCCAGACTTATACCCAATTTCTTTAGGCCATTGCTGGTATCAATATTTGGGATTTTGAAAACAACAACAATATATCAGCCGATAGTATTTTTTACAACATAAACATACAACAAAAGCAAATAATCTAGACTACTGTAATTTGTTTAAATATTTGTGGCTGAGATACTGAGCTGGACCTCTCACAATTAAACTATTAACTTGTCAGCCCTCTCTGGTAAAAACTGGAGATACTGTTCAGATGACCTCAAACATAAATAGGCATTTTCTTGCTACTATTCTGCCGACATACATGCAGATAACGATATATAGTAGTCAAGTTATGGTCCTGCTTTGATGTGGGAGCATTTTAATCTTCTCTGAGTTCAGATGTGAACAGCCTTGTTAATCTTTCTACAGTCGTCCACTGACTTCTGGTTGATGATGATCAGTTTTGGTCTGGTTTTGAAGCTGTTTTCTTATTAGGGGGTGTCTTGTCTTCAGAATCCATCAGCAGAAGTCTTTTTTGTATACTATTGTATATAAAGTCATGTTCAACATCATTATGTGCATCATTATAGCTTCCTCCTTTTGTCATTTTCCCGGTTTCTGTCCATGGCCCACCTTGGGTGTGTGTTTGAAATTCTATTTTAAGTTTTTATGAGTGAGAAGACCATCAGCCTGCCTCTTCCTAGGTCAGGGTTTACAGGCTGAAGAAGCAAGGATCTTCTGTGTGGTACAGTGAGAGCAGAATAGAGTGGTGAAGCCTATACAGTCCATTAGAGGGCACAGTCTGAGCTAATATAACAAGGAGTGCAATGCATAACCTTCTACCTAAGGAAATACATGATTCCTTCATAGCTTCTGGAGTGAATACAATCCTTGCATTTAACACTGAGACCTAATTGTTTGGATTTAAATGTAACATTTTAAAATTTAAATTTAAATGTGTAGCTGACACATTTAACACACATTTACTTTCTCCTATGCTTCACTTCTCCTATTCCTCCTTTCTTCCTTGACCCCCTCTCTCATCCCTCTCCATTGCTCATGCCCTGTCCCTCACACTCCTCTCCTCTGAATACTCAACACAGCTCTGAGTCACAGCAGCCAGAGAGAGAGAGAGGGGAGAGGAACAGACATAGGAGAAGGAAGCGAGAGAGATATAAATTGAAAGGGAAAGTTACAGAAAAAGAGAAGGGACATATAGAGAGACACAGAATAAGACTGTGAGCAATAAATCAAGAAAAAGGGAGAGAGTGAGAGGGATTCTTAACCATCACCAACCAGGGAAGTATTGTTTTGAAATAGGTCATGCTACCACGCAGAGGCTGCCGGCTCCAAACAGTTTCTGCTGCACCCTGCAGAAATGGGAAAGGTTGTGTGTGTGTGTGTGTGTGTGTGTGTGTGTGTGTGTGTGTGTGTGTGTGTGTGTGTGTGTGTGTGTGTACATGCCTGTGTGCTTCCCTCTGCCTCTCTGCTTGTTGTAAAGCCCTAACCACAGGGTACATCCTCTCTCCTACTATCTCTCTCTGTGTCTGCTGCATCGTTCCTTTGCCTGACACTATGGGCAGAGGACCATCTTTCTTTTATCTCTTTTTTCTCCCACCCCTCTCTTCTCTCGTAGCTCTCTCCCTTTCTCTGTGTGAGCCACCTCTCCTGTTCTCAAGATGTCTTAAATATGGTCAGCTTGTTATCTCCTGCCTCCGACTGAGGAAGAAGCAACCACCCTGCTGCTTCTTACAAACCCACTCTCTATGTGCATGTGCAAGCGTGTGTCTTTTATTTAACAGCATGTGTATTTTTGTTTTGTTTTGTGAGTGATGTTTGTGTATCAGTGTAGGAGATTTTCGCATCATGCAGTTAAAACCTCAGATTTGCAAGCACAGGACTTATAGCCGCCCTCAGTTCTTTGGGAAAATGTCCTGTTTTTATGGAAATATTTCCTTTCTGAGGCATGGATAAGAACATTTTGATCTACATTAGAAAGTACAGAGTGAAACAACGAGGTATGTTGTACAGGCTAAGTGTGAGAACAGAATGTATTCTGCAATGCTGTAATGGAAGGACAGAGCTGCTTGTGCTGTACACAATGAATTCACAGTTTAAGCTACTGAAACTGCTATTCATACATACCCATACATTTAGTGTCTCTCAAGGCCTCCCATTCACATCATTTCTCTGACACATTCCCCTTCTCTCTCTCTCTCTCTCTCTCTCTCACACACACACACCCACACACTGTCTTTGTCCAAAGCAGGATCCAAGGGTCCTAACCTCAAAATAGCCCCTTTATGATGTGAAGAATGGCAAATGGACTCACTTTGAGTAACATTCCTCATTTTTTCCCGTTCCCCGTGATTGCGTTTGGTCCTCAGGAGTATATAAAGTACACACACAATCTATCTCTCTACCTCACAAATCTATCTCTGCCCCTCACACCACGCACACACACATATACACACAGTGTCACCGCTCACCGTCTTCAGACAGATTTATGGCTGCGACTGTGGTCCCGGCGGAGAACTAGTGACCGCCCGGATCCTTACCGGGAGTAACTGGGGTTATCAATCTGCAGTAATCTGAAGAGGTTGGGAGAGAGAATGGCAGGGATGGAGAGTAAGGCTATGTGATGAGAGAGAGAAGGGGGGCTGAAACAATGACAAAAAAAGGGAAAGCTGGAGGATGAAAGAAGGAAATAAGGGTGGGAAAGAGTGGGAGAAAAGGAGGCAGCAAGGGCGAACATGCAATAATGCAGCAAAGAAATAACGAAGCAGAGTGTGGGAGTGTAGAGTGAGACTGACATTAACAACTAATAGCAGACCAAAAGTCAGAGGAGGGTGGGATACACTGAACCATCACGATCTTTAGATGAACAAGAGAGAGGGAAGCAGGATATCGAGATATAAACGTAAACCAAAGATGCGGATGATGTAACTGAAACACTGAAAGAGAGACAAAGAGAGTAATGGAGGACATGTCACAGGCTTTTTAACAGCCTACAGAACATGGTATGTGTACTATATTACAGTAAGAGTAAACAGCTGTATTCAGAAGTGTGAGAGCTTTAGATAAGTGTAATGATACAGGTCAGAGAGACAAACAGGAAAATAGCTAATTGGTTAAATAAAAAATAGTTAATTACTTATTTTCTTAATCCAATCCACATTCGCAACTAAAGTTAAGTGGTCAGAAATCATCTCAACTAGCTGTCTTTCAAGTAAAGGATGAAAGTATGAAAATGAAGAACAGAATTAAACTGCCCTTCATTTAGCATTTGATTATGTGAGCACTAGCTAAAATTGGTATTCATTTACTTAAAAAAATAATAATAATAATTAGGTTTGACCATTTTGTGGAAAGTTAAAATTAAAATTACATTACTGTAATCATTGCAACTACACAGTGAATGATTGAAGGGACAATTAAGAGCCTCTTGTTATACCACAAGTACACAACACCTGATTGAAAAACCCTATAGCACAGCATTAGTAAACCAGGATGATTATTTAATCAGACACATACAGTATGGGGTGTGCTAATTTATCGGGTGCTTAAGAGAAAACAGGTAGGTTGCTACTTTTTGTGAAGTAACTACTTCTCATCACAGATGTTAAATTTGATATAACATAAGACTATTGTAAAATAAGATATTAGATGTCAGGTAGGGTATGTTGTGTTTGTGTATGGTAGGATGTTATAATGAGTATGTGGCATAACATAATGATAATAATAATAATAGAAATAATAATGGTGATAATTAAATAACAAAATGTAATATATTGCAATATATATGTACTTATGTATGTATATATACAATAGGCAGTATCATAGTAATATTCATAATACAGAGATTGGATTATGTCAAATTTGTACCACCAAGATGTTATTTTCTTGGTATGAGTTAGAAATCCAACACCCATTGACTGCTAATTTAAATGCAATGTAACACTATATTCCCATACACGTACCCTTCTAACTCCTAGCAATGCACAGGTATCAATGGCACATGTATAGAGAGCAGATCACATCTGAAAAATGTTTCTTTCCTCAGCTGGGTTTAAATTCCATGTAGTCTTTATTCTGTCAGAATTCACCAATCCTTGGGGTGATTATCTTCAACAGGCTGTGTGGGGGGAAAAAAGAAAGCTTTTCATTCATTTTTTAAGGGATGGGTTTTGCAATCTTTTGCAGGGTTCTGGTGGGATTTGGTCGTTTGGCTGAAAATAGGGAGAGACAGACAGCAAGTGTCAGATCCCAACATCAAACAGTGAGATGTTGAAGGATGTGGGGGGACGCCCGGGGGGGGGACCTCACATGGAGACGCACACAGTCACACAGACTTAACACAAAACGTATGCATACACACAAGCGTGCTCTACGTTCATGTGCACATAGGGGGAGCCACACACATTCAGTTACACACTAACGCACATACACAGCAACTCTCAGGGGAGCAATAGAGCAAAGTCAAGCAAAGAACACTATAAATCCAAACTTCTCAACAACATTCCTTTTCAAGGCCTGGTGCAACATTTCCATCACACTTACATCTCTGTAACAACAGTAGAATAACAAACATCAGGTGTGCTGTTGTTTTCAACCTCCACTAGACTATACAAATACTGCATGACAAAGCAAACAATATTTCAAATGCATGAGAAGATAAAGCCTCAACACAGCCAATACAGCTGATTAACTAGTTGTCTATTAACATTTCATAATACATGACTTTTAAATCCTGATTATTTTTACAGTTTATTAACTGAAAGAACTGTAAAACACATGAATGCAAATGTGTTTCATTTAAAGCAAATCATGCAGTGTTAATTAACAATGAGGAAGATAATTTAGACAAAATAATCTGTCTAAATTAATCAAAAAAAAATTTGATAAATTATGCCATTGTAGATATCCCATTTTAATTAGTGGCTGTTCTGCTGACCCTGCTGATCCTGATAGAAATTTAAAGTTTGCTGCAGTTCAAGCTGTCGCTGTGCAGACACAATAACCTGCCATCCACTGGCTGGCAATGAATGAGAAGTAGTTGGCTTGTCAATTTTGGCACTCGCTCACTGAAAGTGTCAGGAAGCATTTGGGTTGAATTAGGAATAAAAAGTCTAGTCAACAATGAGTTGAAAGGAACAATATGTTGATGACTTTGTAAGGCCAGGGGGACTGGTGACATTTCCATTGCCAGCAGTTTGTAATTTCAAAACAAAGTTAAATTGGAAGACTTTGAGGGCTGTTGTGAACAAAACCAGAATTTTAAAAAGCAAAGATTCATGAGACCACTAGCCAGAAAACAAAGACTGCAATTTTATTACCTTCATTTCTACTTCATTTATTAATTTAATCAGAATTACAAAAGAGGGTTGGGACTACTGTATGTAGTGCAACTCAGTCCTTCTGTCGGAAGTGTGTTTAGTGTCATTTCCAAACCAATTTCTGTTGAGATTGCATAACATCAGCCTTTGAAATAGGCACATTTAACATCCATGACAGAAGAGCAGGGATCCATTTTACATGCCAGTGGTGTGAAACATTTTTTCCTACAACTTGGACAGGAGTCTGCTGACTGATGATGCACCATGCAAGTCCTTGCTGGGTATTTTAATTGGCTGGAGCTGTGCACAGTGGGTTACTATCATGCCAGTTAGGAGAGAGAGAGGGCGAGAGAGAGAGGGAGAGAGAAGGAGAGCGAGCCTTTCACAACAGGGCCACTCTCACAGCATGCATTACAATGAGACCTCTGTGCACAACTCTAAATTTGACTTGATACTACTGGCCAAACCCTGCACAGATCTGCAAGTCAGTAAGAGCTACACTAACAAGCTGTGGCAGAGCAAACACAGATGTAACATTACTTTAAGAAATACCCTGTGTACTGTTATATGACACAGACAGACCTTAGACCAGTATGGATTAGATGGAGAAAAAATATCTCTAAGTGCTGTTTTATAGAAGATAATGAGACACTCGTGGACAACAGTGACCACGCTTGGGCCCAATTAAACTGCACTGACACAAAGTTAAAATATTATGGTGGAGAATCCTGTGTCAGAGGTTGTTTCTTTTTTTTAAAAAGAGCTTTTCATCACAGCGACATGTTGGAATAATGCGTGATGGGCGTTGTGGAAAAGTTTAACTTGGAGATTTAACAAGCTGTGAAAAGAAGGATTGTGAGAAATTGAGAATAATAAAAAAAGAAAAACCACAAACGTTAACAATTTAATGTGGACGCATTTTAAAAGACATCTACTCCTCTTACCCTTAATTCATTTTTGACAAAAATGGGTTCTTAAGTGAGACCACTGAACACTTACTGTAATCGGGGTAACTTTTGTGTAGATGTTACTCCACACTGTGGCCCTAGAAGTTATTCCAAGACGTCCAAACTGTTCTGAGATCACGCGACAATCCATCTTGTCAGGCTTAAAGTTATACCCTTTTGTCCGAACCACCGGTGATTCAGACCAATCAGCAGCCTATGAAGATCCTTGCGTCATCTCGCAGCTGCATCGCAAGGTAAAACGGTGAGAGACGCTTATAGACAGATGGTTCATCCAATCACCTGCCAAGTCTTTTTTGAAAGTGCCTGCTCTTTTCCAAACAGTTTCCAAGGACGACTTCTCAGATGGTTTTGGGTAACAAACCATCTGGCCCGTCAGGTTACAAACTGTGAGCATTTTTCTTTTCCAGCTTTTATTGTGGTTGGGAGTAAATCTCTTTAATATAGATAGGTTCAGCAGGGATACACATAAATACTTAACTTTAAAGTAAAGCACAATCGCGCTGTGACATGTATCTAAATTCTGACATTGACAATTTGATTAATTTCCTTCTGTTACATGGATGGATAGATAGATCACTAAGACAGTATAAAACTGTGAAACTGGCATGACTAACAATAAATACTCCCAGTTCTTCAGGTCTTTTGTTTTCTGTCACACAGCTGTAATGCTAAGCAGCTTATTATTGTAGTGATCCATGCGTGGTCGTGGTGATGCATTTCACTGCCTACTAGAAAGTTTCTCGAGAGAAATGCATCAGGTAAATGAAACGTATAATGAAACACAGCTTGTAGCGGATGTAAAATACAACAGAAGGTGGAATCTTAAAACTAGAAGCTGTTCAATTTTAAGTCTGACATGTGTTGGATTACTCTGATAAATCAGAAAGAAAAATGTCATATTTCATCTACAGAAGTGGTAGACACTGTTTCTGTCATGACTGGTCCCATTTTTCAAATATAAAATAAAATAAATAAATATAAAATCTCTTCACCCTCCTGTGGCTCAGGTGATTAAAATGATGAGTGGTCCCATGGTGTGAGTGGAGAGGAACAGGAGGTGTCAATTAGAGGAACTGAGAGACTCTCTCTCTGTCTCTCTCTCCCACACACACACACACACAACCAGGAGATTTTGACTCAAAAAGTGAGCGTGAAGTTCGCATAAGACCCTCAGGCTGCCTGCAAAGTCGCCCGCTCATAAAAAGGTTCTGTTTGGAACGACGTTTATCAAGGACACCTAAACTCATTATCAGCATGCGCAGACGGTAGCATGTTTAATCATGTGGAGAATGATGGAGAAATACGCTAGACAAATAGAGAAAGGAGGTTGAGATGGCGGAAAGATAGAATCAGAGAGAGTTTGGGGAGACTAAGAGGCAGACATATGGCGCTTTTCCACTACACCGTTCCAGCACGACTCGACTCGCCTCGACTCGCCTCGACTCGCCTTGGTTCTTTTTGCGTTTCCACTAGGGAAAGTACCTGGTACCTGGTCCTTTTTTAGTACCTGCTCTGGTGAGGTTCCAAGCGAGCCAAGTCGGTACTAAAATGTGACGTCGACGCACTGCTGGCCGCTGATTGGTAGTTGTCGCTGGAAGCGTCATGAGCCGTCCCGCACAAGAATCAAACCCGGCATTTTTAAATACCGGCAGCAGCGTTACAACCATAGTTACATCCATACGGCTCAATTTTCTTGCTTTGTGTGAGACAAAAAGCAACATACAGCAGCAAGTACACCACTGCCTCCATGTCCTCCATTGTTTATGTGTTTTGTGTCGCGTATAAAACGAGGTCACAGTAGTTTCGCGGAGCCGTGCTATGACGACCCCGCCCACGTTGAGTAGGTACTTTTTTGTAATGGAAAAGGAACCTTGCCGAGTCGAGGCGAGTCGTGCTGAAACTGTGTAGTGGAAAAGCGCCAATAGAGAAGCATTAAGAAATAGAAAAAAAACAGGGAGCGAGGGATGACGAGAACCTTTCAGAGGGAGTTTGGAGTGCAGTGCAGAGTGTCAGCCAATCATTAGTGATAGCACGATCACTATCTTACAGTGAGGGAATGGCGAGGAGATGGAAGGATAGTACGCGTCTTTGGGAATAGAAGATGTCACGCACAATGCTTTTCTTGTCTTTCTGTTTTTCATATCCCAGTAGCTCTCTTTGTGTCCAACCGCATGCTGACTCGAGACATGAAACAAAGCAGCCAGAAGCCATTTATTTCAAATGAGAGCCGGGAGACAAGAAGCCATTGAGAGCATAGGAATGTCTGGTGAGAGAACTTAGTGGCATGGTGACAAACAGAAAGTTGAGCACGAGTTCAAGTTTATGTAAATACACAGCGATTCTTTGCAGCAGTGTCCAAGTGAAGGGCGGATGCCAATGCAAAACTTCTAGTTCCTATCAAGATTTTAGAGAAATTTTGTAGCAAGCGATACAGGACTTTGTTCCTCAGTTCAGTCACTGTCCTTCTACACTGCTTTGTTTTTGGTGCCTTTCTCTTTATCTCTTAATCTCTCTGTCCACTTCTACTTCCTTTCAGCCACTGCTAGCTCCCCCAGCTCTCTTGTCTTTTTTCTTGATTTTTTCCCCTCTCTTTTATTTCCTTTATTTATCCTCTCTCCCACTTACCAACACTGTATTTCACAGTCACACCATCTGTATCTCTTTCTTTGTCTTTCCTGTCGCCTCCTCTCTCTGATGCCGGGCGATGTTTGGGAATGCTACTGGCCAGGGCTCTTTGATTTCACCACCCTTCGCTTGCTCTGTGGCACATTTGAAAGGAGATACAGTAATCACACAAGTAGTGTAATGACAGATAATGCTTTGTGCCTTGGCATATCAAGCCGGGATTTGTGTGTTTGATGTGAGTTTCTGTAGTCATGCTTCTCATTCGAGTTCACATGAATGCATGCTTGTCTGTGTTCCAACTGCTTAATGCCTAAAGAAATCCCCTACAACCTGGTTTAAAAAAGCAGTGATAAACACCATTGTTACCTCACTGTTGCTGGCATTGTTTCTCAGTGAATGTAGGTCCTCTGAAAGCTACAATATTTGCTAAAATGTGTATTGGAAAAAAACAAGGAGCCAACAAATTGTGCACAGCATCCATGATATTGCTGTTCTTTATTGATATTATATGTTTTAAGTTTTACCTCAATATGTACATGTCGCATATATCTCCCCTTCTGTATAAATCATTGTGTGGAAATTGCAGTGTCTGCAGAAGATTGGTTAATTATTTGGCTGCTGATGTAGAGTTCAGAAACTGTACGTCCTATTTCAAGACTGCCATTTATAGTAAAGCCAAGACAACCCAGAATAGCCATCAACAGTGTCAGTATTAGCTATCATGAGGGTTTTCTGTGAAAAAAGACTGCTCTTTCTACACTTATTGATGGGTGCCCAAACTACCATTCAGCTTGTCTCTCAGGATCAGTCATATCTCCCAGGAATTACATCCTTAAGCAGCTATTATATTAAAGCTTTACATTCAGTTGGAATGTTCACTGCCAGTGCAGATGACATTCATAATGGCCTGCAAAAAGTGTGTGTGTTTGTGTGTGTGTGTGTGTGTGTGTGTGTGTGTGTGCGTGTGTGTGTGTGTGTGTGTGTTTGTGTGTGTGTGTGTGTGTGTGTGTGGTTGTGTGTGTGTGTGTGTGTGTGTGTGTGTGGACAAGGAAGAAATGTTATAAATACCAGAAAGCAACCAGGACTAATGCTAGGAGAATCCTTTATCCATCAGGGGGTTCATCAAACACACTTCACTCCTTCATCTACACCCTTTTCAGATACACCCCCTTTAAAAATCTTCCCATTCTGAAAACCTAGTTGTCATGACTAGCTAATATTATAAATAATGACTGTTGTGAGAAAATAAATCTCAATATCATATCTGGTCAAATATACCAGAAATATACGATCTCCAAATATATTAACAACATCATCTGTAAATAGAAGTTGGCCTCGCTGTGACCTGGATAAAAAAAAACCCCAGCTCGGCTGACTCAAAACTTTTCAATTTTCAACAGACTGACTGAGACATTTCTTTCTTCCTGTCTTTTCCAAGCATGAGCCTGATTATGCTCAGTGCATCCTTTATGTGCTGCTGTCGCCCTGGAAACCAGCCAAAACAGCCACCACCATCTGAGTAATGTGAGATCACCACAGTAACTTCAAATATGCTACATTGTGTACAACTCCAAATAACTTCACATTTGAAGTTGCTTCCACAACATTTTTTTCCACTTTTTGTTTCCTACAAGGTCTGAGGAGGCCAAAAAACTCAGTAATCATTGTCACAGAGAAAAAAACAACAACCTGAGTAACATAATGTTTTGCAAATATGTTCTGTATGGATGCTCTTTCAGAATTCGCTCATGCAGAATATACAGCAGTTGCATTTTGAGTGGCTTGGAAATATAAAAAGCTCTCTGCAAAGTTGTGCAATGAGCAGTGATAAATGATGGTGATCAACATTGTAATAAGGCTGAACAACAGCGGGCTTATCCTTTAAGCAAAAATTGAAAAATAACAAGGTGTCCAGCAGACAAAAATCCTCACATGAGCAATTTTCTTATGAACAGAAAATAAAACAAGTCCCAGAGAGATGACAATAAAACACTCCTGCATAATCAGTGCAGCACTGCTAAGTTAAATTACTTCAAGGTAAAGAACACAAAGCTAAATATTTGTCCAAAAACTCTAGTGTACATTTCTCCCTTCTTTCAGTTTTTTTTTTCCCCCCCAGTCTTTTATCTCTTCCTCTTCTCTCCCCAGGTGTTAAAAACACATTAGCCATCACTCCATCCCTCACCTTCTGTTTCTCTTTCTGAATTGCTTCCTATCATGGACCAGAGAGCCTGCGTCTGTAAATGTTTCAAACCTTAAGGGAACACATTGTATGCAGCCATCCGCGGCTAATCGTGTACTTTCAGAGTCTGACTTTTGGGATAATAGAGTGCTTCTTCCAATGCTCACATTTTAGCCATTATCTGTGGACAGGCAAGGTGGTGGAAAAGGAGAGTTTTCAATCTGTATTGCGTTTGTGTGTGTGTGTCTGTGTGTGTGCGCATGTGTGTAAATAACAGCTGGAAGCCACAACTTTGAACCAAAGGCTAGATGTAATGGAAGCAGCTATCGGACTCAATGCTGTTTTGATAAGAGCAACTTCACTGCTTAAGGGAATCTTTCTTTTCCTCTCGTTTTCTCGTTTCCACTGTTATACTGCCTTTTTTCTCTCTGTTATTCCATTTTCACTCTCCTCTTCATCCAATCTTTATTCTCCATCTCAGTTCCGCTCCTCTCTCTCTCTCTCTCTCCTGCTGAAAACATGTTTTCCTGTCTCCATCTGTTCCTTTCTGATACGACCACTCACTGATCCCAGTATCAGTACAGTTCAATCAAGTGCAATTTGTTGGCAGGAGATGTGAAAAAGAAACAATATGGCAAAGTACAAATGAATCCATAAATCCCCTTTCGCGTCTCTCTCTCTCTCTCTTTCTCATGATCTTTTCCCTCTTGCTTAATTGGCGATCTGTCTCACGTAACTGTAAAGTTCAGTGTTGTGTCTGTGCTTTGTATGTGTGTGTGTGTGTGTGTGTGTGTGTTTGTTTGTGTGTAATATTTTGGTCAAGGTGAAAGTCAGCAAACAAGAGTGGATTGTAAACTGCTTTCAGGGCCTGTAGAGAAGCTGCAGGCAGAGCTCTTTACCCCTGGTCAAAACACACTGATGCAATAATAGGAAGATCATCCAGGGGAAAAAATATGTACAAAGTCTTAACATACTGGTACTGTTTATATGATTTCAGGTTGGTTTGTATATTGTTATGTCCAAGACATATTATGGTTAGTAAATGAAAAACACCTACATGTCGTAATTTGTCTTCTGGGGTTTGTGTTTCTGTGTGTTTGTCTGTTTTCCTCCAGTTTACTGGCTGTGCACCTTACTTTCCCTTTGGCTATTGTCATAGTTATCAACTCAGACCTTCAGGCAGATGTGTGTGTGGCAGAAGGAAGGAAAACCTCGGCCTGAGTCAGGTGTGAACCGTGGGCAAGATAGAGAGTAAGAGAGAGAAAGGGAGAGAAAAGTATGCAAAATATAAGTGGGTGAAATCAACACGAAGGTACAACTGAATTAACAGTCATATTGACCGAAAAAAGACAAATTAACGAAGTGGAGCTCTCACAAAACATCACAACACAAGGAAGTAGTATAAAAAAAGAGGGTCCTTGCTCATAGTGTTTTACATAAAATTAGATTACTGTACTTGTATTATTGTAAGGTCAATTATACAATCATAAATGTGTGTGTGTGTGTGTGTGTGTGTGTGTGTGTGTGTGTGTGTGTGTGTGTGTGTGTGTGTGAATCTGCAATTTAATTATGTTTGCCTATTTAAAGTCATACATTATCATAATATTCAGGTTCTGCTTATTATTACTGTTTTATTTGTAGAGCATAACACTGAATTTGTACTCTGGAGAGACAGTCTTACCCATTGTCTTCTTGTTCAATTAGCTCAGGGCTGTTACTATTGATTGATAATCCTCAGGTTACATTGTCTTTATTTATTGTTATGTCTATTCACAGTTTCCAGTTTTTCCCCAAATAGAATAATGTGTTCTCCAAACAAAACATTTTCTAGAGGCACCTTTACTGCCTATAATAAATTCTGAATTAAATTAATACAATTAAAAAAGAAAACTGAACACATGCTGCCTTTAACTCTTTCCCAAAATGACCCTGCTGAGTATCTTTGTACAGTACTATTATTGTTAGTCCCTCAAGAATGCTGATGTTTCTGTAGTTGCAGATATCCAGTTGATATGTTATGTATTTCTAGACATTTTTTCTTATTCATCACATAAATTTGTAGTTATGTTAGCATGTATGAAAAGAAGATAGCTGTCTGGAATATGAGGATTAAATCAACAGCGGTGGATCAAACTTTAAAAAGTAAAACTGCAGCTCCAGTGTAATGTCTAGAAACTGTTGGTCCAATGTGTGTAGAGTTTACAGTCCAGCTTGACTTTCTTTCTGTTCTACTCCCTGCTTCTTGTCAAGTTGTATTTGCCAGCAGTGCCTCAGTCAGCGTGTCTGTGCACTTTTTGACAATGTCTCGTGTTTATTGCAGTATCTCTTGTTCTTTCTCACTTGATCAGTGTCTCCACAAATCAAAATCCTCTCCTCTGTTTTCTCTCATAACATCTATTTTTGTTTCACATTTCTTCTCTTCCCTTTTTCTCACTCCAAGCCTTTCTATTACTTTCCCTCCCTGGCTTCCTCCTTCCATTTCTACTATTCTTTCCTTCATTTTCCCTCCATCACACCCCTCCCTTCTTCTGTCTGTCTCTGTAAACCATAGACAGTGCTTGCCTGATAAGCCCTATGTCTTGAGAGCTTGTCAGCTGTGTCAGGGGTGTGGGTGAAGCCTGTCATTACATCTGTCCTCCTCCAGACTACTCTCCGAAACTCACTAAGGACCTGAAGACTGGTGCTCAGTCCACTGCAGTGTGTATATGTGTGTGTGTGTGTCTACCCGACTGTCTTAGTGTTTCATTATCAAGTCTTCCAGCTTACTTTGCAGAATCAATGTGGTATAATAAAATAGTCCTATTTGGTAGAGTGTACATAACAATTTTGACTGTCTCCCTACAGTAGGTGTCATGATATCTGTCCCTCAATCTGCTCACTATATCCTTTCACTTGTCCTGCCACACAGTTCATTATATAAACCCCTTTTCACACATGCCGTCTCACACATGCAATGTTCAGGAACATTTCCTGCATGGGGTTATGTGTGAATGTGAAGCAGGGATTAACATTCAGAGATACTGATAAAACAATTTCCCACTTAAAGACCTAGTAACACTTCAGGGAAAATGGCAGTATAGCTGTTTTATGAATGAAAGCAGTAACATTGCAATGACAGGCACATGACACATTACGTCCGTCTGATGAAAGATGCTTTCACGTGGAGTGAACAAACCAATTACTACTGATGATGTATTTGTGTCCGAGACTTGTTTACGGGAGACTTGCCGATGCTTTTACAACTTGCAAACTTAAACACTTTTCAAGAACACAGGCACTGGACAAAAACAGCTCCTCACCAGCCATGTTCTTGAAAATAATAAAAGACATCCTCTGCCGTAACCCCATCTTCTTCATTTTCTTCTTTTTCTTCTGTTGAGTTTATGGCAATTGAACAGCATATTCTTCTTATTCGGCATTGCCATGGCACGTGTCAAAAGGCACATGATGGAAACATATGTATGTATGAATGTTGAAAATGATTATCGATGCCTGAGAAGTTATCCCAGTAATATACCAGGAACTGTGTGTGAAAGAGGCTTTAAGACAATATCTGTCTGCTTGACATTCACCTCACTACCAACTGAATAAATACAGAAATACAGTGATGTTTTTTTGAGGGGCGAACTGCAGTTCACCAACAGCTCAGAAAGTTTTCCTTGAGGCCAACTGTCCTCCACTGGATGCTCAAATGCTCAGAAAAAAAACACATCTGAAAGTCAGTTTAGTGTCATTTCTCCGTCAAACCACTCAATGCTATTTAAACTGTGCTGATGCAATAAACCACACCCATCTGGTGTTTCAGCTGGCCAAAAAAAGTGCTAGGGATTATTTCAGATTCTTAGACAAAGAGATGAGCTCTCTGGAGCACACAGACAATTAAGCAACTTTATTGGTGCCATCATTTCATATACAGTTTGATGTACCTGCCTGTATCTCATTGTAGCTGTCACCACATATATTTTCTGCTAAGTTTGTCCTTGTTAGGCCAACATTTACTTCCTGTCTCCCCCCCTGTTCCATCTGTCTTCCTCCTCTCCCTCTCATCAGACATATTCTATAGTTGGACGATTACCCAGACTAACTCTGACAACCTGAAATGTGATAAATGACTCTCTCTTTCTTTCTCTTTCTCTTTCTCTCTCCCTCTGTCTCTTCTCTTTTTTCTAGATGTATATCCAAACCACCACCCTGACCATCTCTCTCAACCTGTCTGCTTCGGTGTCTCTGGGAATGCTGTATATGCCTAAGGTTTACATCATCCTCTTCCACCCCGAGCAGAATGTACCCAAACGAAAACGCAGCTTCAAGGTGAAGTGGTTTGAATGGTTAAATAATCAGAGTCTAATGTGATTATGTAACATTATTCAAGTCAAATTACTGTCTAAATGTGATGTATACTGATTGCAGTGGTGATAATAACTTTAACAAATACTGAGAAATGGAACTATAACTGAGTTAGAAAACCTAAATAGGCTCGTACCATGTGAATAGTATTCATTTAAAATTAATGGGTTTCTGAATGGATGCATGATGATACAGGCCATTGTGACAGCTGCCACCATGTCGGGGAAACTGACCCAGAAGGGAGGAGACCGGCCCAACGGAGAGGTGAAGACTGAACTGTGTGAGAGCATGGAGACCAACAGTGAGTAAGAGAACACCGAAGTTTTATAATTATACATATAATCAACTATTTCATCAGATATTTAACAAAATAATCTAAACTTTAAGGTCTTAAAATGTGTATTCACTAGTTTTTGCTGCTTTCATCAGCATATTTTATTCATTTAAATGTATATTAAAACCCAAGAGCTGGTGGCCTAACAATAAGTAAGGTTTAGTAATATGATTTAAAAGGAAAAAAACAAGGAGTGCTTTGGTAGCCGAATGATTACCACGCATGCCACATAATCGCTGCGTCCCTGATTCAACGGCAAGGGACTGCTTTGCTACATGGCATTCTTCTCTCTTTCTCCCTGTTTCCTGTCGGCCTCTATGCCATAGTACTTCTAAATAAAGGCAAAAATGCCCAAGACAAATCTTTAAATTTTTTAAAAAAAAGACCACACAAAAAACGTTTATGCTATATAATGTTTACATAATAAACAGTACATGGACATGGGTGTGCTCTTTAAGTTTGCAGGAATTACAATTGCTCTTACTTAAATTGACTAGTTTGATCATTGTAACATTTTATAATTATGCATATGAACATATAATTCTCATGCACAACAATACACAACATTTTCTACAGAGGTTTAAACAGAATAGAAATGAATTGGAAACATGTATGTTTGATTATGATGCAGTGTACTTGCATTTGCCTTCTGAATCAAATACTTTGTCTCACCCTCCCAAAGGCGGGTAAAGCATCTACTGTATTTTCACTTTATTTTTATGTCATAATAGGGTAGTGCCACACAATCTCTTGAGATATTTTCTCTTGGGTACATTTATGCCTAGATATGCAGTTTGTGTTTTGCTTTAATTGAGTTGAGTTTATTTTCAATGTGAAAATTAATTTCACGCCTGACTTTTTTGCACGTCCAAACAGCTGCAACAGTGACAGTTTTTAAATAGCATGGCGTGTTTTCATCAAGCTCTGACAGTGACGTACATCCACATCCGTGCTACATCCACTTCAAAGCTCCAGTTTGTGTTAAAGTGGCTCTCCTATGTCAGCAATAACAGACTGAATGACAGGAATGCGTGTGTGTGTGTGTGTGTGTGTGTGTGTGTGTATGTGTGTGTGTGTGCATGAACATGCATGTCTCAGTTTGTGTTCATGCATGATTATCTGTATGTGTGTGTACAGTCTGCACACATGATTTTGTATAAGTCTCCATCAAACTATATGTGGATTTAGGTGTCCTGTGTGTGCACAGGTAGTGTATGAGCATGTCTGTCTTCATGTGTAATCACACACGTGTCATTTTTTGCATGTTCTAACATCGTATGCAGGTGTGTAATAGGTTACAGAGTTGTGACGGCAAACAGTGTTTTCCTGTCAGCACTTTAACAGCATCAGTGAAGGGAACAGGTCACAGTTCATTCATTTAGCCAACAGTTACAGCACTTTATCATCTCCTCAGCTACTTCACTTTGCAAATTAACAAGGTGTATATGGAGCAGGCAACACCTTGTGTATTTAACAGTGAGGGGCACGATGCATGCTTAAGAGTCGCTCCTTTTTTAGTTACATGACATTTTGCTTCTTTTTTTTCTTTTTTCTTTTTTTCCCATCAAGGTCCTTTTTCCATTATTCCAGCAGTATGATGGCAGTTGAAAGACAGAAAAACAATATAAATGAAAGGGTTGTATGAAAGCATCAGAGTATAACAATAGAACAGTTAGAGGCCCGCGGTTGCTGCAAAAACATTGACATTTACCATGGAACGCTTGAGGGGACACAAGACATAATGGGTTTGACAAAAAGCCCCAACAACTCAGGTGGACTGTGGATGTGACACTGTTACATGACCGTCTCTAGCTAAATCTGCTCTTAACTGCTCTTTCCTGTTTCTTTTCCTCTTCCCCCTTCTCCCTCCCTCCAATATGTCTCTTTTCATTTGCTTTCCCTCTCGTCCTTTTCTGTCCCTTTTCACTTCATTTGTTTCTCATCTTGACACACTTTCTCTTTCTTCTGGTCATCTTCTTTCTACTCCACCTACACTTGCTATTGCTACTCATCTTTACACACCCCGCTCTCCCTTCCTTCTCTCCACCTTCCTTTCTTCATTTAGCTTCATCAACTAAGACGACATATGTCAGCTACAGCAATCATGCCATCTAAAGGGACCACAGAAGATGGAGAGAGAGGGGTATTGGACAGGAGAGGAGGCGTGTCTTGGGGCAGGGCCAAGTGAAAGAAGGAGCCGTCATTCTTAGCCAATCGGAACAGCCAGACAGACAGAGCGCCCAATGGAATCCAAGCATGAGACATTTTGTATTGTTCCGCATCAAACCACAGAGAGGTGGGACCACATAAACAGCCAGTCGGTGTGCCTGCTTTCCTGCTGCTCACAGCTCATTGGTCCTACCATGAACTTACCTGTTTTAAAAAAATAATAATTCAAAAAAGTGACATCAAGAAAAAAGTGACATACCATAGGACACTGTGGTGGACAGAATAACTATTAAAACATACAACAACAAAAAAAAGAATAAAAAAGAGAAAAAAAAACTAAAAACACTCAGAAATCATGTAGACATTATATTTAAAAGGGCAAAGGTTGGGCCGGGAAAGAGATTTAACAGATAACATTTTAAAAAGATATTTAAAAAGAGAAATGTAAGAGAAAATCTATGAGACTCAAACATGTTTGTTGTTATTCTCTACTTGTAAGTATTTTTGTGGTTGTGACGATTTTTTCATTCTTGTCTCACCGTTGTCTGATGGATCGCCCTTGCATAATGAGATGAGTGTGTTTCCTTATGCTGTCTTGGCTAACTGAGTTGTAGCCTTGGGTTGTGAAACTGTAAAATGCCATGGTTGAAGCATGCCAGTTTTTATACAAAAAGGAGATTTATTTATAATAAAGGAATGTTTTGCAAATGTGTAGGTTGGTGGTCGTGCTTTTGAAAAAGTGAGCGTGACCTGTTGAGCTTTGAAAGTGATCACTTTGCAGATTAACTGTTCTTCAATGATCTATAGATAGATGGATGCATACAGACAAACAGACACATCATGTACTAGTTAATGAAAAAATGTCAATTTTACAAGTGAATTGTGAATACATATGTTCTTCATATATATTTTTACTTAGTAACAGATTCTGACAATGGATCATCCCTCCAGACATCAGCTCTACGGCACATACATACAGTACCAGTCTTGGACACTTTTCCATTCACTTGAAAGAGAAAGTGTGTCTAAACTTTTGACTGGTACTGTATGTATACTGGATCCTGCTTATTATACTGTATGTGGCTTATAGTAGATTACTGTTTGTTTTTTTACATTCTTTTCCCCACATTTTAGTAAAATTGGCCACCACTTTGGTCCAGACTTAAATATCTCAACACCTAATGGATGGATTGCCACGAAAGTTTGCACAAACATTCATGGTCCTCAGAGGATGATGTCTACTGACTTTGTTGAACCAGAAGGTCAACATTTTTGGTTTAGAGTGACATGTGTTGACAACCATTGGATGAACAGCCATGAGAACTGATACAGATATTCAGTGTCCCTCTCAGGATGAATTGTAATAACTTTGCTAGTCGCAGGGCACACAATTAAAAAACAATTGCACATTTCTACCACACAGGTAACGTAGTTTAAAGAAATCATCATATTTCACTGCGGTAAATGTTTCCTTTAAGTCTCCTCTGCCCTCTTCCTCAACATCCCTCAGTTAGTGTGGCGATCTCCCCACAGAGATGTTGCTGCAGAGCGACCTGCCAGAGAGAGAACGCCTGGAAGGACTGTTAGAGTGAATGAAAGAGAAAGATATTAGAGAAAAGTGGGCAGAAATTCCCTTGCTGTACACCTGTAACAACTCACAACCCACCAAATGTCCAAGCTTCAAAAATACATGAGAGCTAGAGAAAGAGACTACATCAGTGAATCTATTCTTGCTGGAGAGGAACGGTCAATAATGCTGAAGGCAAAGTGAAAGGACAAATCACTGCGTTTACAGGAGGATGGTGTGCCCTACACACAGAAGGTGGATGATAAGGTGTGAAATTCTTTGTGTGTGTGTGTGTGTGTGTGTGTGTGTGTATGTGTGTGTGTGTGTGTGTGTGTGTGTGTTTGCAGTTTGTTTTAGATGCCACGAAATGCCCCCTTGTTGAAAATGTTGGACCATGAAATACCATCAAATGTTACAGTTTTAGAAAACATCTCTCATACTTTCTAGAGTTTTCTTGTCACTCATCCAAAGTTACCCTGGGAATTGCTGAAAACCCCCACCTGAAGCAGATGTTTGTAACCACAGTTTTATGTCAGGCAATTGATTCATGTAAACAGAGGCTGGATTAGCTGTCTAACAAATGCAATGAAATGGGTAACTGTCGAGGGACCTAGGGCCGCGTCTTTTGACACTTGTTTGTCATCACACATGTAAATCTGTCTGAAATCCACCAAGGGTGCTCCAGTGTTTGCTGAAAGAAAGCAGATGGTGGATATTTTGACCTTGTTGTCACTTAGTCAGTGAGTGGTACAGCTGGTTCATGCACAGGATGGATTTAGTGTGATTAATTAGCAGTAAATCAGACTGACAAAAGTGACAGGGCACAGGTGTGGAACACTTATAAGCAGATAGGCAACTTTAAACCAGCTTTTACTTCATTTAATTCATTCAATTCTCTTTAATTTCATGCTTTCAATGTTATTTTATCTTATTGAATTAATATCATGTTATTTATTTGTATGTATATTACAGTCACTTTTAATTTAATTTAAATTAATCAATTAAATTAAATTAATTTTACAAGAGAGTCACTTTTGTTAGGGCCCATAATAACAGATTTTCTTGTAGTTTGGTTTACATTAAATTATTATATCTTAGGCGACTTTAAAAATGGAACTTGATGAAGCTAGTTGCATGATGCTGATGTGACATATTGATAAACATGTTCTATGATCAAATTCAACTTTATGAAATGACTGACTGAATCAGTTTCTATAATTATATAGTTGTTCTAAAACACCCACTTGCAAATGCAAATAATGTCTGGATGCAGGTTCTCTACCAGATGTGATTTAAAAACTGCTGGTTATTTTAGGTCAGGGTGCTTCAGGTGTGATGTCACATCCCTCGAGCCCAAACTCAGCTGTACACAACAGCTTGCCGCAGTTATGAGAAAACAAACAGAGCACCCAGAATGTGTTTACACTGCATAGAGAAAAAGCAGGTTGATTACAAAGGTACTTCAAAACAATTCATGATGATATAATAATAGAATTCATTGTTTCCTCTGAAAAACAGGACGAGACATAAATTGACAGTCAGATTTGTAGTTGTATGTTTTTGCTCATTATGATGATTGGCTTCTAAGTGGCTGTCATTTTCATAAACCATTTTCAGTATTGTGTATTAATTAATTTCCATTCCAGCACATCTAGCACGTAGCAGTTAACAATGATTACAGTGGCACATAAGCTTGTCAAGCTAGTTTGCTGGGCATGCTAATATTTGCATTTACATTAGAGCAGATAAACACAGTGTTTAATCATTTCCTTCTGCTTATGCTCTTGTGTTTTTGGTTTTGTAAAGGAGAAAAACACAATATAATACAAACTATTGAGTTACTGAGTATTGCTCTAATCAGAGCCCCATGTATACTGGTTTGGCATGTGGATTAATTTTACAGCTTCATAGGCCTGTGGTGCAATTACACTTGTTAAACATAAGCACAATAATTAAGTAATCTTAAAATGAGTTTAACATCTGTTGTTTCCTGTTGTGAATGGACTAACAAAGACATTTGTTATAGATTTTTATAAACCAAAAAGTGAAATGTTCTCAAAATCATCGGTAAGAATGAATTCAAGAACAGAACAACCCACATTAAGGTTTCACACAACACACAGGAAACAAAGTGTGCCCTTTTCATGCTCTTGCCTCGGCTTTGAATTATGGTCTTTTTTAAAGGTGACCTGATTATCCATTGCTCCAGTGGGACCTTGTTAGGTAAAAGTGCACCTAATGACCTTTCTTGTTAGAAGGCAGTGCCTCACTGCACAAGCTGTAACGCTTCACACAGGGCTTAACAATTAAGAGGAAGAAAACACAAACTATTCCCATCATTTTTTCATGAAGAGGTTCTTTCTTTGCTTCCATCAGTGCATTTCTTTTTGCTGTAATGAGTAATAATGTAGACACTATTCACTCATTTCTGGTGCAAACTGTACTACTGGCAGTCAGCAGGACATGCTTTCCAACAGAGGCAATAATCCACGTTGTCCCCAGCCCACTAATTCAATTACCAATCTCAAACTGCTGCCAGTGTGACCACTGAAACAGAAAACCGTGGGTGGCTGAAGAAAACTGCACTCCTTGCGAAATCACACCTCTTCCCACTTGAAATAAGTGTATTTAAGTGCATGAGTGTGCGTGGTGTTTGTGTTGGAAGAAAAAAAAAAACCAGATGGTTCAACATGTGTGTTTGTTTGGATGGAGAATAAAGGTTTCGATGCAGCAAGGCGATCTGTTGGCTGGATACTGTTGTCAGAGTCAGTCAGAGGGTCTTGATCTGGTTCATATTCATCAAGCATTGCAGAATCACTGTTAGAAGTCACACTGTCATTTAAACTAGAACTGAAATACTAAGGACTATCACAGAGTGGAATTCAACTTATTTATGAAGCTTCTTATACTCACAAGCAGTCCAAGTTCTGATTGACATCACCGTTTTATGAAACTCAAAAGCATCAAAAATCAAATGAATGATGACATTTCTGTCCTTCTTTAGCTGGTAGTGAATTATTACAATCAAAAGATGGGTGGATGGGTTAATCAAGCTCCTGTTTGACATAAGAAACCAACATGTCACTGAAGTTCACATAAGTAAATAATGAAACTGATAATAATGATGCACAAATTACTAAATTAAGTGTCCATTGTATTAATTTCTGTGCTTTTTTCCCACAATCAATTTATGTTACCATAAACAAAACACCAGAAATGAACTTTGGTATCCTTGCTTCTGCACACTGCAACTGATCTTTTGCTATGCCTTGTTGCCCTGTTGCCCTGTTGCTGAACCTGTCAAGCTTTCATTTTACATGTTTACATTCACATGTTTAACAAAAGTAATGATATTGTGGCCAGTTTTATCTGGGGCTATTTGATTGTAAAGGTTCCCATATCAAATACAACAGAGCTGCTAACATTAAACTGATATTAACAGCTTCCACACAATAAACAGGACTTTTCAAGCTGTTTAAATGCTGAGCTCTAACTAGAGTTTCATACACAACATGCAAAGAAATGCTTAATAGTTACAATCGCTAAGTTGTGATTGGTTAATTGTATTGTATATGTATATTGGTATTTCCTGTAAAATTATCTCGTTTTATTTTTTGTAATTTTCTTTTACCTATAAGCGTCCATAAAAGCAATCCAAGTTAAACCTAAAGTATTACTTTACCAACAATTTTTGCTACAGTACAACAAAAACTTGATGACCTGTGTAACACAAAAGTTACAGTGACTTTACTCTTCTCTCCTCAGATACTTCATATTGAAATTATATTGCTCCATAGATATTTAATTGTCCTCCATAAACCAAACCTTGCACAAATAACCATGTAATTTGGAATTTAGAGTAAGATTATTTTTTGTATTGAATTTATTCATTTACTCAAATATAATTTTTATCCAATTTTGCCCGAGGGGAAGCAGTTCATTTTCTTTTGTTTTCTTTTCTTTTCTATCTCATTGCTAATAGGATTCAGGGGAATAAAACATTTTTCTAGAGAATTTCCTTATTTCCGGTTTGGTTTGGTATTCTATTTAGTAAAACACTATGCGAATAGATATGAGTCAACTGAATGATGGGGGTGGGCTGGACGACAAGTTTAATTTAAAAGCTGCAGCAAATGAAAACTTTCTCTGCGCAACCCAACATACACTCTGGCATCACCGTCATGCACACAGTTATAAACACAGTATATGCAGACACTGGACAGTGGTAGCTCCAACACAACACATATTGACATACACAAATCCTAAATCGAAATTAAAATGATGATAATGTAAATGCCATCTTTCAGTTATTTGCAGAAATGACAATAACACTCTTTACGCATACAACACACCCTCTGCCTATTATTTTTAGCGTCCCATCATTTATCAGTTACCGTTTTTCATAGGTCGTCTTTTGGGACATGTAAATGCATCAATAGCCCTGTAGCAGTGTGTGTGTGTCATTGTGTTGATTTGCATTTGTGAGAATGTGTGCGCAATTGTTCCTGTCAGTCCTCTGAGCGTGTGTGTGCGTGTATAAACATAACCTGATGAGGCAACAGGACACCTGGGAGAGACGGCAACGACAGAAATGTCTCACCTGTCAATCAAGCGCTCCCCGCTATGTTGTGCTGACGAGGAGGAGGAAGTTGAGGAGGAGGAGGAGGTGGAAGAGAAATCTGAAATGCTTCCATCCTCTTAATGAGGAAGGCCTCCGTTTGGGAGTTAGGAGTGCTTAAGGAATGGAACAATGATTTGAGAGGGAAAACAAAGAAAGAAAAACAATGAAAAACAGCCTGTTTCTCCATGTTTAAGGTTTCTCAGGCAGTGTGCGAAGGCTCCCAGCCGAGACGTTATAGTAATTAGCTCTGTCAGATGGCCTGTGCCAGGGGAAGCTATTACCTTAAATAGACTCACCAGTGATACGGATCCTGGTTCTTACAGATGTTTGCATGCCTGTTGAAGATACAGCTGGCTGGCGCCGATGTGGGCACTACTACAGTTTTGTGAGTCTGATTACTGATGCAGAAGTAAAATAGATAAATTGGGAGTTCTCAACAAAACCAAGTGTTGCACAGCGGAGCTCACAGTACATAATATAGCATAAACTGCAACAGAAATGGAAAGAACACACAATTCCTGTTCAGTTCCACAGAAACATATAAAGAGAAAATCAGTTTACAATTTACAATCAAAGACAGGAAGAATAAAAAAAACAGCTATACACCTGCTAGTCTTACACCTCATAGGTTTCAATTAACTGTTACATGAATAACTCTATGCCTTTCTTAGGTTATCATGTGACTAGTTTCAGTGTTTTTCTTAGGGTTTACTTGTTTCCATTAGTTAGAATAGGTAAGCTGAGGTGGATATGGTGTGTATCTACTGCCCCATACTGCGTTCTGTTTTATGAGCAAGTGCAGTAGGAATAAAATGATTTGCTAAGTTCGCTAATATTTAAACTTCACTCAGATGCTGTGAGACACATCCAGGTTACCTTTTTAGCACTGCAACACTGTTTTTACCTTTTACAGAGAGTCAGTCAAGAGTTCAAAGTGTTTGGAAGTTAAAAGTTGTGCTCTATCTACAAATGTTGCCAATTTTAAGCAGTTACCATTAGTTTTCCTTACACATTTTTACTCAATTCAGTAGTCCGTAATATTTTAACAGTTTTCTGTTACAATATTAAAAAGTAGACCAGAATTTTTACACTACCTTACTTGTGACACACAGTAATCTCATCTACTCACTTTAAGTAGTCAAAGCTATTTTTCGTGTATCCAATTTACTACCTGTCAGTTTTTTAATGTTTGAGCAGGTATTATTTGATCAAATGGATTAGAAATATTTACTATGACCAGAAATTATTTGATTTTGCCTACAAATAACTACTTCCAGCAAGTGACCTCCTATCAGCTTGGGTGCAACAACTCACAATTTCACTATTTCTATAGTTCTAAATACAACGTTACTTGCTCTGCATTTTTCTAAGTTTCATCAAAACACCATCTGGTAACAGCACATAGGTTAGGACACCTCTTGATCTCTCCTCCTTTATATTCATGTGGAGGTGTCCATGCATAAGAAATGCTAAAAGCCTTATTTATATGCAGAGAAAAATTAAGACCAATTTTGTGCTGCTCTCTTCATTGGCAGGTGTGTATGACAGGCATGACTCGACCTTCGTCATGAACTGTATTTTAAAGAAATGCTTCCAAAATAGGTAAAGAAAACAAATAACCTAATTTTCCTGATTCAACCTGCATGTATTGCATACACAGAAATTGAGCTCTAAGACAAAATTCATCCAGCCAATGGTGTGATCCAATTAAACCTAAAACCTTGGCTGCATGTGACTAATAGAGGAACAGGAGATAACACTGTAATCCCATGTCCTTCTCTTCTGGTATCATAACGGGACATCTGTCGCCGAGGGGCAGATTATCTACACGACTCGAAGGTCACATTTTGACAAGATTATGAGGTGCAAAGGGTGACGAGTCTGTGGCTAACACCTATAGAAGCAGCTGCCGACTTCACTCACAGCTGTTAATAGCTAATGTGCTCCCTGTATGGTGTTAGCATCTGGCATACAGGTTGGTAGAAGATAGCTACTCTAAATCTTGTGAAGAGATGCAGGGAACTATCATTTCAGAAATAGGAGCGGGAGTAAAGGCAGAGGAGGGTGTGGAGAAAAGGGGGAGGATAACTGGAGAGAGGATGAAAGGTGGAGAAAGGTGGGATAAAAGATTACATATTGAAAGGATTTCTGGCTACAAAGATACATACTGAAACCATACATCTGTTCCTTTGACATTCCTCTGTTTATAGCTTTCTACATGTGGCGTAATGCTCCCTGAAAGAGCGTGAAAATGAGGTGATGGGAGAGGGATGGAAAGGAGGAGAGAACTCCTCCCGTTTTATAGCTCACTACATGCTTTAGCCTCTGATTAAAGCTTGCTACATGTGGTTAACATCTGCTGTAGCATGTGACTGTATAAATATTAGCTGGCAAGCTAAGCTGTGAAGAGGGAGCAGTGCAGGAGGAGCAGGTGCTAGAAGTGCCTCATTCTTTATCGGGCATTAACACATGCTTCCGGTTCACATCCAGCTTTCGTGCAAAGCTGATATAGCTGGATTATATTTATTCACCTTTGAAAACATGCTTTTAGTGTACACTTTGAAAAAGGTTATCTTATCCACATAAACATACATGTCTATGTTAAGTAAAATTCATAAGCCTTGAAATGCAAAGTAAACATGTGGGAACTTTTAAATGTGTTAATTGAATACGTTGACTGATCTGTCTTGGTGAGGATTTTTGTTTTAGGCAAGCTTTAATCAGTGCTGCAAGAAGTACTCAGATCCTTTACTTAAGTAAAAGTGCCAAAACAATGTAAAAATACTAAATACTAAAAAGGTCATTTTCAGCAAAACATAGTTCAAGTATTGCAGTAGAAGTTAGTGGTTTGGTCCCTCTGACTGATATATTATTATATATGACATCATTAGATTATTAATACTGAAGCAGTAGTGTGTAAACAGCATGGTACTATTGTGGTTGCTGAAGGTGGGGCTAGTTTTAACTACTTTATATACAGTTAGCTAGTTTAGTCCCATCCTAGGGGTCAAGTCCCTCCAAAGGGTCACCAGATAAATCTGAGGGGTCATGAGATGATTAATGGGAGAAGAAAGAAAAAAACAGCAAAGTTCTGAGACACAAATCTGATTTCAGTTAATCTTTATGGTGAAGTACTGGAATATTTGAACATTTATTGAAACAAAACCATGTGAGACGTTTAGAGGGGGGGGGGGGGGGGGGTTGTATCTTGCTTTCACCTGTATGTAGTCATTCCTTGTGTATTTTTCTGAAGTTTGTTGCCTTGTATGTAAGAATATTTCTTACAGAGCCACTAAACCAGAGTTAAATTCCTCATATGGCTAAATATAGAGATGATTGATATGATAAAGATGATTCTGATTCTGATGAATAGAAGGTTTAACCAAGCTATCAACTTTAGTGAGACACCTGTCTAGTAGATGTTATAAATAACTGCATCTTTCTGACACAGACATACTACATGTGGTTAATATTTAAAAACAGCCCTAAAAATCAGTTTCACTGTGACCCTATGCTGATTTAAGAAAAAAGGTCTGGCTATCTCCTGAGCAAATCTCAAGTTTAAATGTAACTTACATTTCTATAAAGTCCATTTTCAAAAGCACAGATGACGGGACAAAAATTATATTAGGAATGGATGAAAGAGAGGATAAAGTAATTGAATAGAAGTTAAGCGGATTCTTAAAAAAACACTACTGGTTTTTTGATGAGTGCGGCTGTGCAGTCTCGATGAGTCAATCCAACGTGGGGAGAAAAAAAATCTGTTCCCCCCTTTTGCTTGACAATAGGAATTCATTTCAAATCATGCGTACGCCTCCCTGATGAACTTAATTGCTTTTCAGACTGCGCTTTGCCAGAGAAATGAAGGAAATTAAGCTGACACACAATCCTGTCCCCCATTGTACTTGGAAGTGCAATACACACACGGTTTTGTCAGTGATTTGTCACAGGCCTTTGTCTCTGAACAAAGAGTAACTCTACTGTTGTTACTGGTGCTGACCTAAACTTTCTCCTTACAGTGTAGTGTCACTGAGCAGCAGAGGAAAGTAGTGAGGGGGAGACTGATGACACAGAAAGAGAGAAAGAGTCAAGCGGGGTGTAGATTTTGTCATGTTAGAATGTCTCACACTACAACTAAAATGACAGCTTGCTGTTTTTTCAAGGTTGTATTTCAAAAGGCCTTCCCTTTATTCTCCTTAGATATTATTGAGATTAATAATTTGTATCCAAAATTAAAATTTTAATTGAAATTATGAGGGGTGGGTCAGACAATGTTTCCAGCATTTTGGAAAGCTATCTAAAATTGCACACATACCCAGATGTTTGTGCTGGATATCAGTAGTGATCATTAGGAAGCAAAATTGGGATAAGTCTGGCCTTTAAGAATGCCTTGATCAGTGAGGAATTCAATAGTACTCATTTTCACTGGAGACTGTTAATCCATGGTCTACATGCCGCTTCAAATGTTTTTCCGTCTGGCCAACCGTATAATTCTTGGGGGAACCTGGGAATCAATCTGAATATTAAAACAAAACATCAGTGTTATTGTAAAAATGTCTGTATTGGCCTTTAAAGGGGACGCATTCATGCACAGTCGAGGTCTACATTTATATTTATTGGGCTCTACAGTAATATCTTTGCACAGGGGTTAAAGTGGGATTTGGCACTAAGATGTAGCAGTGCACCAGGGAAAACTGACTCATCTCAAAATAGCTACCAAATTGATTTGTACTGTGAGCTCTGGTGGACTTGTTTTGCTTGTGGACAGGCTATGTGATCTACTGACCTTCTTTTAAGCACCAATTCTGGATCCAACTGGTCCAAAGGAAGCCGAACCAAAGAAATGAACATCAGTGCTGAGACGTTGATTAGCTGTGTCTGTAGTGGTGTTATTGTATTGTTCATTTCAGAGAATCCTCTTTCACAGACAGCTCTGCTGACAGACGAGACAAAACACTAACAAGCAAAATAAACATTACTTAACTGAAGTAATAGCATTGCTATATGAAATTAACACAAGTGCATATTTACTTGATAAGCAACATCATGTCTATTAATTCAGATCTTCTGATGAGGTCACAGAGTTATAGTATCAATTCACTGTGATCACAGATAACCTTTCTGTTCAGATCAGACTGTAGAGGAAATATGCACAACCCAGTGAGATTACTGACACAGATCAGCTGTGAAAAAAGCTGATGATACTGAAGTGAAACTATGTACTGAACCAGTGTGCGCTGGAGCCATCAAACCTGAAGGATTAGAGGCCTGACTGAAGGCCACTGGTGAGGGTCAGAGGTGATAACAAGAAGGCTGAGCAGGTATCTGCTGGTTTTGTAGCTACTTTATCCTGCTGTCTGTGACTCTGCTTTTACTAAGAAAAAATATAATCACAGTTACAAAATACATTAATACATTCACAAACATAGCTATCAGTCCTGCTGCTCCACATGCTGCCTCATAGTTCCTCAGCAGCTGAATCAACTTGATCTGCACTGATTTAACTGGATTTAATGAACCTGCATCCAGTTATCAAAACACAGAAGACAGACAAAATTAGAGGTACTGTAGGGTGTAAACATGAGCGAAATGGAATGGAAATAAAACATTTCCGTATAAAAGGTCAACAACTTAGTTTAATCTCAGTGTTCATGTGTATTCCAAAAAAAGCAAAACCAAACTAAAAGGAAAAACTATCTTGTGTCAGTATGAGCCTGGAAAGAGTCCAGATCAGTGTCTGACAGCTCAGACAACAAGATGCAGAATTCCCACAAAGGTCATTGGTATAACTCACACTTCAAATATCACAGAGTTACATTGTACACACCTGTGTCTATTTTCTTTTATCAAACAAAGCCTGGCATAGTTTTGTTTATCTGAATCAGTTTATCTATTTGATTACATTACAGACAATAAGGTTACAGTGGTTTACTGATGGTCACAAACACAGGAGCCAGAGCAGTAGGCCTACAGTCATTTGTTTTTGACCTCAACAGCTATTTTATTTTTTGTGCACATACAATAAGAGAACACAAAGAAGGGGAAAAAATTTACAGAGGTTATAAATAAATCTGCTTCTCAACTCATCTCACCGAAAACGAACAAGCAAATGAAAAAAAAAAGTCGGCAAACACGATTGAGCTGGATGAGAAAGTGACTGACTGACTTAAATGTGTTTGCTGTTTGTGGTGGAATGAGGTAGAATATTAAACCAACTTGTCTTAGTGATAGAAAGTCTATACGGTAAAGGGGGAATAGAGATTAAATAAGCAAAAAAGAAAAAGAGAAGGAGTAGAGGAAGAACAAAACAGAATTTAAAGTAAATACAAATTACAAAATCATGTCATGGAAGGGCATACATTTTGTTTTTCATTTTACTGTCACTGACTGGAACTGTCTAAAACAGAAGTTTAAAAAAAAATCTATTCACAACACCTTACTTTATCAATGGAGGTCAGCTGGTCAATGAATATGACCTCATATAGCCTCTAGAGAGTTGCAATGAGAGTTTAATGTGTACTGTTGTATTTTTATATCATTTACTGACTAAAAGTTTTCTCCTTATTTTTGAAATCAGCTGCATTGACCAAAGTGCACAAGGACATGTCAAGAAAATAAGAAAAAGCAGTTTCCTGTGTGGAAATGTGATCATATTGAGCATATTTCAAGGTAGTCAGGGATGTTTTTGTTACTCATGAGCGTGGCTTTACAGTGTGATTCAAAAGAAAGTGGTTTGCTTTGTGCCAAAATTTGTTAACATGTTCAAGATTTCTTTAAGAAAATGTAATAAATAAAGTAGAAATCCCCTCGCAGGTTAAGCGCAGGCTTGTCGATGCTGTACAAATGGACCTGTTGTTGTTAACAGACCTTAAAATCAGCCAACCCAAAATAGTTATGGACTATTCAAACACAATGTGGGCACAATGCTGGAGTAAACAATCAAGATGTTCCAAATACAAGAGAATCAAATTATGGCTTGTTACTAATGCCCTCAAATTTTTGAGGTCTATTAAGACATTTGGCAGAATATTTCTTTGCAGTTTTTGAATTTCAGAACTTACAGAATGAGCTTTTTGGTATCTTACGAAGGGTGTGGTGTTCCAGTCGAAAAAATGAAAGCCTGGTATGAAGCTGTTGATTTAGTTTCCCCTGCAATTATTCCATCCATCCATCCATCTTCTACCGCTTATCCGGGGTCGGGTCGCGGGGCCAGCAGCCTAAGCAGGGAAGCCCAGACTTCCCTCTCCCCAGCCACTTCGTCCAGCTCTTCCCGGGGGATCCCGAGGCGTTCCCAGGCCAGCCGAGAGACATAGTCTCTCCAGCGTGTCCTGGGTCTTCCCCGGGGTCTCCTACCGGTGGGACGTGCCCTGAACACCTCACCTGGGAGGCGTCCGGGAGGTATCCTAACTAGATGCCCGAGCCACCTCATCTGGCTCTTCTCAACGCGGAGGAGCAGCGGGTCTACTCCGAGCTCCTCCTGGATGACCGAGCTTCTCACCCTATCTCTAAGGGAGAGCCCATCCAACCTACGGAGGAAGCTCATTTTGGCCGCTTGTACCCGCGATCTCGTTCTTTCGGTCACTACCCAAAGCTCATGACCATAGGTGAGGGTAGGAACGAAGATCGACTGGTAAATCGAGAGCTTCGCCTTTCGGCTCAGCTCTCTCTTCACCAGGACGGATCTGTGCAGAGCCCGCATTACTGCAGACGCCGCACCGATCCGCCTGTCGATCTCCCGCTCCATCCTTCCCTCACTCGTGAACAAGATCCCGAGGTACTTGAACTCCTCCACTTGGGGCAGGATCTCATCCCCGACCCGAAGGGTGCACTCCACCCTTTTCCGGCTGAGGACCATGGACTCGGATTTGGAGGTGCTGATTCTCATCCCGGCCGCTTCACACTCGGCGGCGAACCGATCCAGTGAGAGTTGGAGGTCACGGTCTGATGAAGCCAACAGGACCACATCATCTGCAAAAAGCAGTGACCCAATCCTGAGGTCACCAAACCGGAACCCCTCAACGCCCTGGCTGCGCCTAGAAATCCTGTCCATAAAAATTATGAACAGGATCGGTGACAAAGGGCAGCCCTGGCGGAGTCCAACCCCCACCGGAAACGAGTCCGACTTACTACCAGCTATGCGGACCAAGCTCTGACACCGGTCGTACAGGGAACGGACGGCCTGTATCAGGGGGTCCGATACCCCGTACTCCCGGAGAACCCCCCACAGGACCCCCCGAGGGACACGGTCGAATGCCTTTTCCAAGTCCACAAAGCACATGTGGACTGGTTGGGCAAACTCCCATGCACCCTCAAGGATCCTGCAGAGGGTGTAGAGCTGGTCCACAGTTCCACGACCCGGACAAAAACCACATTGCTCCTCCTGGATCCGAGGTTCGACTATCCGACGGACCCTCCTCTCCAGTACCCCCGAATAGACCTTACCAGGGAGGCTGAGGAGTGTGATCCCCCTATAGTTGGAACACACCCTCCGGTCCCCCTTCTTAAAAAGAGGGACCACCACCCCAGTTTGCCAATCCAGAGGCACTGCCCCCGATGTCCACGCGATGTTGCAGAGTCGTGTCAACCATGACAGCCCCACAACATCCAGGGCCTTGAGGAACTCCGGGCGGATCTCATCCACCCCCGGGGCCTTGCCACCGAGGAGCTTCTTGACCACCTCGGCGACCTCAGACCCAGAGATAGGAGAGCCCACACCCGGGTCCCCAGGCCCTGCTTCCTTACCGGAAGGCGTGTCGGTGGGATTGAGGAGGTCTTCGAAGTATTCCTTCCACCGATCCACGACGTCCAGAGTCGAGGTCAGCAGGGCACCGTCAGCCCCATACACAGTATTGACGGTGCACTGCTTCCCCCTCCTGAGACGCTGGATGGTGGTCCAGAACCTCTTCGAAGCCGTCCGGAAGTCGTTCTCCATGGCCTCACCGAACTCCTCCCATGTCCGGGTTTTTGCCTCAGCTACCGCCGCAGCCGCCCCCCGCTTGGCCTGCCGGTACCTGCCTGCTGCCTCCGGAGTCCCACAGGCCAAAAAGGCCCTATAGGACTCCTTCTTCAGCGTGACGGCATCCCTCACCGCCGGTGTCCACCAGCGGGTTCGGGTATTGCCGCCACGACAGGCACCGACCACCTTGCGGCAATTAATTACACCAATATAAGAGCTGGACAGAAATATAAACAAAGGAAGGCAAAATAATAAACTCAAACTATGTTAGAATGTAATTTTGTTAGTATGTAATGCTAATGGAATTAATTGGTAGTTAGCAGTGGAAAGTTAGCAAACTTAACACATAAAATAAACTCAAAACCATTAGAGACAAAGATACAATTAATATACCTTGTTTCAACTTTAGACTAAGCCTAAAGTCTGATTGTACTCTCCCCATTCATCCTTTTTATTGTTTTATTTCTGTAAGCTCTGTGTGTTAATGTTGAGGTGCGTTAGGTGTGTTCTACTATCAAGTCCATAGGGAAGCCATATAAGAAAATAGATTCACAAATGCAAACTTTACACATATTAGATACACATAGATATATTAGTGAACCACACTATGTATTGGGGTCATTTACAAAGTGTATTATGTCTCATTTGTAGCACCGACCTACCAACTGTTTGTTTACTATGGGCTTTCTGAAGTCATGCCCTTGTATATTATGCAGTAGTCAACAGCACCACACTTAATCTTATCTCAGACAGTGATAAAAATCTGCAAATGGTTTTGGACCTCACAAAGGAAAAGCTTTAATTGCAGTTAGAGGATGCATCCCATAACAATATTATGTTAAAAATGTAGGATCACTAAAGCAAAACTTGCTTAACACATTGTTCCACTAATCTTTTCTCTATTTCTTCTATTCTGCAGAACTGTATGTATTCACCACAGAAAGTTAACAATGTTTTGTAGCTTGCAAATTCCATTACCTCAATTACTGTCAACAATTGAGAGGCTAAGTGTTCGGCTTTTCATGTGAATTAGAATGAAAGTCATCATAATGACAGTTGAGTTGAGTCAAAATTGACTTGAGATGGTCATAACTGGCTGTGAGGATGATGCAGAGCTCAGAGGCAGAGTTAGGCCAATCACAGTAGCTAAAAAGGTTAAATATAAATGGTTGCTTTTGTATATGTGTGTGTGTGTGTGTGTGTGTGTGTGTGTGTGTGTGTGTGTGTGTGTGTGTGTGTGTGTGTGAATATTTCAGTAACCATAGTAACATTATATAGTGACCTTCTTGTGATATTCAGAGCTATTGATCTTAAAGCTGTTCTGCAGCTTTAGAGAGGTTTAATGGAATGCAGAGCTTTTCAAGCTCCAGGCCAAATGGTGAAGGGAATAGCCGTTGATAAAAGTTAATGTCTCTTTGTATTTCACAGCAATCAATTGGACGATGTGGTTTCTCCATCTCTGTAATGCACCTTGGCTGCTCAGAATCTAAGTTGTATAGAACAGCAGTGGACTTTACTTTTTCAAGTTCCTCCATCTGTAAAAATGCACAAACCTATCCCCATGATGCCATGCAGTTATATGTCCTATTATTCCATTGGTCATTGAGCCCAAAAGCTTCTGATGTTATTCAGCTCAACCAGAAAACTTACACATAAACTCTTATACCTGACGGTCGTATATATATATATTGATTTTTCTGAGATTAAATGTGTATTATTTGTAAGCACTTGGACATATAGTATATATTGTCAGTTTCCACATTTTCACCTGCATCTTAAACCACGTTTATCCACTGACACACACTCATAAGATTGGGGAATGGGTCAAAAAGAGAAAAAGAAATAGCAGAAACATTTTAGACATCCGATGGGTTGTACCGTTAAAAGCCATAACCCATTATCGTAATGGCGTTTGATTCTGAAAAATTGATGCCACTGAAGAATTGCCCATTGTGGGGCCACAATTTTATACATACAAACCCCTTCTTCTGCCCCTGCCGTGTCAAGGCTTTTCATCTAATGGCTGAAATGGCATTCCTTCACTCTCCTTTTCAGGGGGACCATTCAGAAAGTGCCAAAAGGCATCTCACTGCGGTCCTGATGATTGGTCATGTCATGTCATGCCTTTTGGGTGTGTCATTGACGTGGCTGTCGAGTGTGTGGGTGTGTGAGCACAAAAAGGTTGTGTCTTGTTGTGTTTGTGCGTGTACCTGCATATGTTTCTGTTTGTGTGGGTAAGTGGCATATGTCTTAAAGCTTAAAGGTGTGCATGAATAGGTTTATATGCATTTTACAGAGGACATCCCTTTCTGTCTACAGTATCTATACAGTATATATATAATGGCTAATACCCATTTGTATACATAAGGCATGAATATTGAATTTGAGAGAGACACAGCAGAAGGAAGGTAATGTTGAAGTTTTAATGAAGGCAGTGCTCTTGGGCTTTTTGTGTATGAGAGACAAGTTTGTTGCCCTGAAGGCACGCAGCATCAAGGCAGGGACTAATCAAATCCTGCATCAACCGTAAAACGGATTGACCTGAGTGATGCTTGGCAGTCATTATAATAACTTATATTGTGTGTGCACATTCAGGATGTTTATAACCTGGATGGATGACTGACCCTCTTTCCATCATGTCGGCTTTTTGTTTTGTGGGGTTTTTGTACAGTAAATTGATATTAAGTGATAGACAGTGAATGAAATCAAACTAAACTAAAATAAACTTTGAAGCTATTCAGTGATCTTTTAGCCAAGAAAGGTCACAATCATGCTTCCCTTCAAGCATAATGTTTAGTAAGTAAATAAGTGTTTGATGGAAGCAAACCTTTGGTGGGTATTCATTGTTTTGTTGGACTGCATCGACGGACTGGCCCAATCAAATAAATGAGACTCTGTACTTTTTACAAAGGGAACATGATGCAGGATTAGTATTAATATATTTAACTTTATGTATTACCATTATAGATTTTTATTCAGTACATTAGTTTATTCTGTCAACAACATTCTCACTATAATTTACTTTTTCAGTCCTTATATGTATATATATAAACTATACCTCGCAGATTTGCTTTGATACCAATCATTTTTTCAGAGCAGATCTTCAGAGCCATGCATAGCACCTCAGGGCATTGCAAAGCACTTTGATGTTATTTTACAGGCGTCACTGAGCTTGAGCTTGGCTGAGAGAGGGGAATATGTCAACTCCTATTACTTTACAAGTATCATCACAGACGCTGTGAGAGCAGCTCCCGGATAAGGCATTTCCGTGGGAACTTCCTGAGTCAAACTATTTGCCTATTAACATTTTTTTTATGCTTTAATATGTAAAAAATGTTTGTGTCACCACACATATTGCACAGTAATGCTTCTGGGTACAAAATCTGCTATAAACATCATAATTCTCAGTTTTAACCTTGTTTAAAACGTGATTTACACAGAATAACTTTTGCTAAGCATTTGTGCATGCTTCCAGCACCAAAAATCCTCTTATTTGTGCTATTAAACCAAAACCAGAGACCTCCTCTGTATACCCGCAGTCTTGCATCCCTGATCACTGAAATGATAATAATAAAGGATGTTTCTTTGCTTATCACCCATCCCTGGGGATGCTGCCAAGAGTTATGCATCCTGAGGCAAGAAGTCACACAGCATGCTGATGTGTCAAAATTAAAGGTAACATCAATAAATCATTACCTAATTATTTTGAGACATTAGGCTGATCACTATAAACAAACAGGACCAATGCTGAGAAATTTAGCTGCTCCTACCGGCCTCTATGCAGTGCCAAGCTGGGTACAAGTTGCACCACAGTAAAGGTTAATGGCAATACATAATCACTTCTTCTGCCTCTTTAAAACCAAAAATCATTATCTGCACTGATATTGGAGGCAATGCATTTGTAAGAAATGCATTCTTAATTTTAAAAAGCAGAAAATATCACACCTAATTTTCATCCCTTTCCCACAGATACCACAGGGTTTTAAATGCGTCCTGTGTGACGGGAGTTTAAAAACATGACAACTAAATGTATGCTAATATGTAGCAATTTATTATTTATATCTGCCTATCGGTTTCTAAATTAGAAGCTGATAACCTAATAGTTTTGCATAAACATGATTCTTTCCAACTCATGGCATCTTCCAGTGTCTTCATCCCTTTTTTTTCTCCTTTTTATTATCTCTTCTTTATAAAATTCCCCTTCCAATTCTGGTTGTTCCCTCCCCCTCCTTGTATTTGCTCTCTTTGTCCCGGCCATTTCTTACATGTATCATAAGCCTCTTATGTTCTTCTGTTGTTCCTCTCATAAAGTTGCTCTTCTACAATACTTTAATTCCATCCTGCCCCACTTTCTCTATTCCTAAACCTGCTCCAAGTTGTACCTCATGTCCATCTTCCTGTCCATCTCACAAACACACAGACACTCTCCTCCTATCCTAATGGATAGAGAAGAGAGCTACATGGTGATAGGGCCACTCCTCTTTTTTTACCAACTCTGATTCTGTGTGAGAGAGCTATCAAGATGTTTATGGTGTATGATGGATACAGCACAGAGAGTTAACGGACCAACCACCAATCCTGACTCAACCTCAACTATGCAAATTAGGTCTGTCCAGTTCAACACAGCCAGCTCGTAAGACTCAAATCAAGCTATCAAAGTAGAACCAAGATTCTGTTCCTGCATTGCCTATTTTTCACCTTAAATGTTTTCAAAAACACACTTTAGAGTACTGTTTAGCTGTTAAATGAAAGGTTTATGATGCAGCTGCCATGTTGAAAATGGTAGACCAAAAACCACTTTATGTCTTATAACTTGCAGTACGTCACCCACCTCGCCCCCTCTGGCTGGAGCGTTCAGTGGTCCGGTCAGCGCGCCCTCACTGCCGTCTGTGTGTCTGCACCACTGCCAACCTCTACGACTGATTCAGCAACGTGATTAGAAGGTCTGAGTGTGTGAGTGTGCGTGCACAAGTGTGTGTTCAAATTTGCAAAAGGGCAGAAAGAGCAATTTGATAACACTGTGTTAGGCCAGGCACTTTACATTTTTATTCATAACCCCCCTGGGAGACATCACTCATATACAATACACCCGCTACACACCGGCACTGCATTACAAAATCTGAGTAAATGCTACAGTGATTACGGCGAGTAAAATCATTATGCTTACCACACAGCAGGTGGTGAAGCGGGACTAAGACCTGAGCTAATCCTCACACTGCTATCTCTGCTCAGAGGGAGGAATACAATTAGTCACTCCTACTTTTAATTACAGGTAGTTCGCTTGGTTCAACGTTCAGTCCAGGCCACTGGTCATGTACTAAATCCTCAGATGCAGGTGTCAGTAGTAGAACACAGTTTAGCATGGCAACAGAAAATACGTGTTGTATAGAGTTGGTAATAATACTTGAAAATGCTGTTTTGTTTTTCAGTGTCTAGTTTATATCTGATAAAATGGGTATATTTGGACTATTCAAATATAGTTTAAGTCAACAGTCTAACCACTAAATCTTTGCTTAATACATACACATTATGGCTTCATACGCATCGTTTTTATGATGAATAATTCTCATTGACGGTTGGGATATTTCAAGTTCATCAGTGCTGCAAACTGCATTTGTCCACTGTCCAAGAAGAACAGAATTGTGCAACCTTTCATCTCCAGTGTTATTGGATTGTTTCAATTTGTTGGTGAGCCAATTTGATCCTTACCTGTCATCAAAATATGCCTTTAAAAGGTAATTAGTGTTGCATTCAACCAAAACACTGAGATGATGAGGCTCAACACCTGCAGTAACAGAGTGATTGTGAGCTGGTCTTAGGATTCCACTGGACTTTATCTATCTTATTACAAACTACTTTTAGTGCTAAAAGACTGTGAATTACTCTTACACCACATACTTAAGAGTTTTAAAGTGAGAACTGACATGCCCTTGTCTCTTGGAGTTTTTCCAAACTCAGTAAGTAAGAAGCAACTTTTAGAATATGACAACAGGTCTCTATCAAGGGCACAAAACAGAATTTCAAGCAGGTTTCAAGCACTTCTGAAACAAAGCTTACACCCCTCTTAATCCGGGGTAATATGCTGGTAAATGTGAAGAAGAAGAAAAAATGAGAGGACAGAAAATGAAGGGCAGATAAGTCGAGAAAGACTTTTAAAAATACATAATTTTAAAAATGTCTGTACTTTATCTTTACTTTTTCAACTTGATAATTTATCATTAAAGGACTATATATTGACAGATGGGCAGCTGCTATGTATATTTTGAAAATATATTGCACTTTCTTTAGTTAATGTAGAAGATTAATAAACGTGCAGCCTGTAACCACTATGCGACACACTGCCACTGCAAGATTTGCCAAAAAACTGCATCCATATCATCACAGAAAAAGAAAATACATTATAGCTATTATCATCATCTCAAGGCAAGTTTATTAAAGTCCTTAATCACTCATGTACTCCAAAATTATATGAAACAAATGAAAAAAGCAATCTTCTTCTTGAGCTCTTACTGTTAATGATAGCAGTATGTCCTACTTAATTAAAATAGGCTGTAGATTAAAAAATGAAGGGAAAAAAATTATAATACTTCCAAAAGTATGTTTGTGTGTATCTGTGTGCATACAGCATGTGTATGTTGCAGATTTTGCAGTGTTTTCTAAATGTTCTGCCAGCCCTTTTAAAATCTGCGAATGATCACCAGCCAAAGACGACGAGGCTTCACAATAGAGTTGGATGAGAGTCTTTAAAATCCTTTTTTAAAGTTCGAGCATGACTTTTGTTTCTTTCAGATTTCAGCCTTCACAGAGCCACATACCTATACTCGAACTTCCAGATTCCCCCACAAATGATCAATTAGTTTTATCACTATATGCAAGTGTGACTGTCTCATCTGTCTCTCAGTGTTATATATATATAGTGTATATTTTTCTGTTTTTGCCTGCATATCTGTGTGTCACTTTATGTGTGTCAGGGCTACTGAGCCACCGATGGCAGGTAGACAAGGTGTTACCCTCTTGGAAGTTGGCTTTGCTCTATCTGAGGCCATGTTCAGCTTATACCTGAGAGGCAGTGAGTGTGGGATAGAGGGATGCAGAGTTTGCTTTAGGACAGTCAAAATGGAATGGAGGAAGGATTAAAAAAAGGAGATAAAGATAAGCGAACGGTAGCATTGCACAGGATACAATAGCGAAGAAAATCAGAGTGAAGATAATGTGGAAGGAAGTTAAGAAGAAGGAACATGTGAGAGAATAAAGGAGGGATTTTGGAGAAATGGAGAAAGGAGGAAAAGAAGGTTGAAACAATACAAAAGAAGTGAAAGGAAGAAGTGAAAAAGAGGGCAAAACACTAGAAAGGAGGCAAAGCAGGCAGGAAGGATGAAAGACAGGTAAAGAAGAGACATGAGCAAGACAAGCCATGAGGGAAGAAGAAGTAGAGGAGTGATGGAGAAAAAGAGATGGGCATTGAAAAAGGCATTTGACAGAGCAAGAAAAGATAGAACCTGTTGAATATGGTTAGTGTGCTGTCCAAAAAACAAAGAAAAGAAAAGAAATCTGCATGTAATTGACCCAATGTCCTACCACTGTATAGAGGAGTAGTCAGAAGAAGCAGCCGGGCTGAGCATCCCTTTAAAAGAAGCTCTTTGATGCATCCCCTTCTCACGGGTCCTTTTCCTATATTATCTGCAATCGTCCATCAGAGCCTCTGCTCCGACGGCTGAATGATTCCTGCATGGCGTGTGTGTGTCTATCTGCGTGTGGAGAGTGTGTGTATCCACTGTATGTATACACGATTTTGTGTGTGCATGCTTGACGCGTGACAGAAAGACAGGCTGGATGAATATTTCACATGAGGTGAGAGTAAATGGTCCTCTCCACAATGGTAGCAAAATTTGGCATGCAGCTCATCTTGTGTGTGTGTGTAAATGATGGAGAGAGAGAGAGAGAGAGAGAGAGAGAGAGAGAGAGAGAGAGAGAGAGAGAGAGAGAGACAGAAATTAAAAGACTCATTGTTGTTTACAGCTGTATTGCATGCATGTTTGCGCACATTGTTAAATCATGCAGTTGATATGAAAATGAGGAAAAAATACATATTATAGTGTAGAGTCATGAAAAACAAAGAAGAGGTTTTTCTTTTCTTTTAGAAAAAGGGAAATGAAAATTATGATTGAATGCAGAATGCAGTGAAGTGGAAGAGCAAGTAAGATAATGAAGAGAAATAAATGGGAAATAGGAGAGCTACAGTATTAGGGTAATATTTTAAATAGATAAAAAGGGTCGTCTATGGTATGCCAGCTTAAATTGTATTACAACCTTCCATCAAAACTGCATTAACTCACTTATTAATATGAGCTGTGGGCCAAGCTTCTCTACGTTTGTGAGTGAGGCACATAGTGTACTGTATGTGGCATCTAGTCTACTTTGGAGCCTCACACAAATAAAAAGATTTAAATGGCAACAGGGTTTTCAGCATCATTGTGACAAGGTACTATCTGACCTCACTTAAAGCCAGAGGAGTGTCAAAGAAAGCAATAATGGGTGACTTAAATTAAACAAAGTCATTCCTTTCTAGTACTACTCTGCACGTGGGAAAATACACTTCACCCCCAGCTGAGAGTGCAACAGGTGATGATACATACGAGTTGAAAGGTGCTGGCATTTAGTTCCTCCCACGCAGTGCACGTGCACTCGGAGCACAGTGCAGTTCAACTCATTCTGCCCAGGATTCCAGCTTTTGCTTTGAAGGTAAAATAAGGAGTTACCTTCAACATGAAAGATCGAGTTGGTTAAGAAGTGACAATGGGGGCTTTAAAGTTTATCTGACAAAGGCCTCACCCCAGCCTGGTGAAATGATGCCAGTATTGACATGGACATTGATGCTTACTCTGAAGCATTCAGACATTTTATTGCTTAAGAAAAAACACTGTTACACTGTGTATATGTAATTACACAGCCTCAAAAAGCTCCATTGGTTTGCACTCAGGATACTCGTCTCAGTTTACTGAACATGTACACTATTCATTAGAGGCTGAATATTTCCTATATTTTCTTTAGCGGCAATATAACAGACAGTAAATGCTCCTGGAAGTCATCTTGATATATATATATATAGATGTATCACATTCTGACAAGTAAAATCGCCTGGGTTCCTGCATCTGTGGACTCGTCCACTTGAATGGCATGCCATGGGGACTCAATAAGCCTCTCAAACAATTGCCTCTCAACATCCTCTGCAATTTCATCTATTCTCCTCAATTGTTTTAGGAGAGAGGGCAACATGCCCAGCCTTGTTAGCTGCCATTTCCCCAAAACGTTTCAAGCATTCATCCTTTGCTGGTGGGAGAATTATCTCCTTTTTTAGCTTTGGCAAGTCAACTGGCCACCAAATAGAAGATTTACAGTATATGAGGGTGCAGATTTCAATATTTGCCTCTGGCTATCTTGCTCACTTTTTTCATCTCAAATTGTTCCACTGGCTTATCCTTAAAGGACCAGTCCGTAGGGTTTAGTAGCATCTAGCCTAGTTTACAGATTGCAACTAACTGAATACTCCTCTCCCTCCCCCTTCAAGCGTGTAGGAGAACCCACAGTGGCTGCAAAACTTGTGAATAGTGAAAAAGTCCCTCTCTAGAATCAGTGTTTGGATTGTCTATTTTGGGCTACTGTAGAAACATGGTGGTGCAACATGGTGGCCTCCAATAAAAAATACTCGCTCCCTATGTATATAAAGAGCTCATTCTAACCTAACGAAAACACAATGATTCTTTATTTCAGGTGATTATACACTAATTAAAACATACTTATGAATATTATAATCAATATCTGTCATGCCCATTCCACTAGATGCCACTAAAATTCTACACACTGCACCTTTAAGGGGAGGATGTTTTTTTCCTGAAGTCCTGAACTAACTCGATTGGCGTCCTGTCCTCTTAAACTACTTTCTCTCTGCTAATCACTCACACGCACACAAGCCGTTGAATTAACAAACCCACCTTGAATTCTCTGGATTAACAAAAGACTAGAAAAAGGATAAATGAACAAAGAAGGCAAGGAAGGACAGAGAGTTGCTATATGGTTGAAAAACAAAAAAAAGTAGGAATATATAAAAGAGTATGCACCTGTATGACTTTACATGTGAAGCAGATTTTGTATATGCATGAGCAAGTACCAGAAGTAAAGAAAAGGAGGAAAGAGAGATGCAAAACCATTGTAACGGATGGTGAAAACATAGGAAATTGGATGAAAATGTGTCAACTTTTAGTAGAGGACAAGGGGAGAGAAAGAAATAATTTAAAATAGATTGGAAAAGTCATGTACTTGCAAATTGACAAATGAAACAGGAGACAGAGGAGCAGTGTGTACAGGCAATGTGGTCTAGAATAGAAAGTGATTGGATGGAGTTGGGTGAGGATATTGGATTGTGAGTTGCAGGTTTGCAGTGCGGTGTGGGGTCGTGAAAGAGATTTGTGCTGATATCGAAGCTTAGTGATGAAGCTAAATTGAGATAGCTGCATGTTTTGCTTACAGTAGGCACTCACACAGGCAAAGACACTTGGATGTAGTCTTCGGCATATTATGATGCTGTCACATGACACAGTCAACAAATGACTTCAGCTGTTTTCCAGTTAAGTTGGTTTTATAAGAACCAAAAATAGCAGGATTCTGTTGCCTGACTGTACAACAATGATATTGGCCTCCTGTTTTCCTCCACAGCTCTCAGTAACTTAGCTCTTCTGCCCCTTGTGCGTTGCTCAATTGCCCTTGCTCAATGTATTATTTATTAGTTTTATGGTGACTTATGACTTTGCATGAACTCCAAAACCCTTGATCCTTTTAATAGTGTATTGTGTGTGTGTGTGTGTGTGTGTGTGTGGGGGGGGGGGGGGGTGTTTAGCAAGGTGGTGCTGTGATAAGAGAGATAATCCCCAGTTGGGACAGCCAACATTCAAGCCTGCTGAAGTGTCCTTGAGCAACACACTGAATTAGTGCAGGGGTCACCGACTACAGAATTATGTAATATGATGTTGCTGTCAATGTTGTTTTTTGTCAAATTCCACAACTGTATTTATAAGTGTCATGAGGATGCTACAATAGACTGTGATGGTTATTTTTCTTCACAGAAAACTCTGCTATACCATTTCCTGTTGTGCTGTTCTGCATCCTGTAGCTGTAGCCTCGTCTTCTGAGAAAAAGTCATAATTTATAATGGTAAATAATACTTTAATTGTCCTGATACATAAGCTGTTATCATGTAAATTGTTTGAATGCATTGCATACAAGCCCTCCATGTTGGTTGTCTGTAGGGTTGATGCTATTTCTAATTAATCAGTCAGTGTAAAATGATAATAATCAATCAATAATTGCATGCAAATAATGCACTCTGAATGTCTAAATAAATGTTATGAGTCACTAATGATAATATTAGCACAAAATGCAAAAATTGGATTATGAGCTGACCTTGCATGCTTGCTGAGCTCGGCAGCAAGCGTTTTAAACACAGTCACTTATTTGTGTGTGTGCAGGCATACACACATTTTGTGACAGATGCATGCCAATGCATGTTTACACTTCATCCATTAGTGTGTGTGTGTGCTTGAGAGGGGAGGTCTATATGACTGCCTCAAGTGGTAATAGCTAATTGCTTATTTCACAGTAACTAGATATGTTACAGACACAGCCATAATTGTGCAAGGGCTGGCAATTAAAAATGATAACTGTAGCAATATGCTGACAATACAATGTCAATGCAGTAACAGGAAAATGCTAACAGTCAATGAAATGTCTGTATAATGTGAGCACTTTTTAAAAAAAAATCTGTGTATTCATGAAGGCATGTTGCATAGCATTACATAGAGTGAAGAGCTATAAATATGTCATTTTTAATTTATGAATTTAAAGTAATTAGTTCATGTGGCTTTGGAAGTCAACTATGGCTAATAGAGAAATCCTTATATCAGCAAATTCAGTGTAACACACTCAATACAAACACTCTTGATATCATAGTGGCAATAAAGACTAGCATTCATAACAAAGAACTGATGAATTTAACGTCTATGTTGTTACAGTTAGTTATCAATTCTGCATGTTTCATGCAATTTACAAGCATTTCTGTTATATTTCATATTTTTTACTGCTTCTATTTAACATATTATGCAATAACCTTCTCATCATAAACATAGTGTGTGGCTCAGTTTATTGTATATGTCAAGTGAAAAAATGGCTTCCATTATGATCAACCAGTGATGAGAGGGAAAAACCATGGTCCATTAAAAGTGCCATATCTTATATCATGTATAGTATGTGACTCAGAGAGATTTGGAGACACCACAGAAGATAGCTGCTAATGCCTTCAGATCTGCAGAGGTTTATGGTAATCATTGTGAGTGTTGATAGCACAACACCTCTAAAAAGCCAAGATACAGAGTACTTCAGAGAAGATGAAACAGTGAATGTGGAAGCGATAACATAGTCTTTGCCCAGTCATAATGGATTTGACTGTATTGGATTTTCTGAGATGACACTAGATGGTGGTGGATATAAAACCAGGCTGGTCATAAACACTGTGACTGTTGCTGTATTAGAGCTGCGCCAAACAAAACTCACCTACTTGTTTTTTTATGGTGGATATTGGTTGGCATGTGTCACAGTATGATATCGGTATGATATTATCACTAGCAAATTTACTGTTCAATGTGACCTTGAAAAGAAGATTTTATCCACCAAGTCTTTGCCTTTTTTGCTTTACACTGGTACTTTTTGTACACAAAGAAAGAGGGATGTACTTACACACATGTACAGTACATCAGCTGAACTACAGCTACCAAGTGGGGACCACATTCTCTAACCAGATGTAAAAAACAAGCAACAAAAACTAGAACATTGTGTTTTAGCTAATTGTTTAACATGTATACACAATATTAAATAAGAACCATGACATAGATATGCCTGTCACAGATATGATGCCATTTTAGCAAGGAAACTAAAAGCATCATTGCTATTTTACACTATTACATTTTTGATCACTGTAAACAGAAAGACATCACTTCTTTTGCATTCATTTTGTTCTTCTGTTTTTCCTACTTGATTCATCATTGATCCATCCAATTTTTTTTTTTGTATCTTTATTAACATAGCCAATGTACTACAATCATTCATCACAGCTTAAGTAAAGAGTGGCAGGGTAACTTATCAGAATAGCTTCCAAAAATAAATTCAACCAAGCTACTGAAAAAACATGTCATAATTCATCATTTAGTGTTTGGCATTAGTGTTTGTATCTGCTTTCTTCACTACTGACATATTTTAATTAATCCATGTAATGAGAAAACAAACAGCTTTGGAATTTGAGTCCATATACTTCGACATTTACAAAGATATTTATGTGTGTGGAATTTGCTTAACAACATAATCAAATAAATTATATCTTTCAGAGAGGGAGGATAGCAACCAAATTAAGCAACTATTTTGTTCCTTAGCTGTATTATATAACTTTAATCATTTGTATATTAACCAAAATCGTTCCAAAACTTCACTCCAAATTAAAAAGTACTAACTATTATCAATGTTGGTGTATCTTTCTCTATTAGAGGGACATGTTTTGTGAAGGAGCATCCAAGAGTCAAAACCATTGACTCAAATGTCTCAATCACTGTTGGATGGATTATCATTACAATCTTGTACACATATTCATGTATCCCTCAAGATAAATTGTAATCATTTGGGTGATCCTTTTCAACTTTTCATCTAGCGTCACTATCAGGTCAGACACTTAATGAAGCACACCCTCAGAGCCACATAGATGTAGACTCGTCTTATTTAACATGCAGGTGCAGTGAGGCAACAGCAGTCCTCTAATTAGGCCATTTTGTAGCAACCTGCTGGTAAGATTCGCAAATACCAAAAACAACTTAACAACAACAAACAACTGAATGCAAATGCATCTTTTTTCTTCTTTTTTTTTTAGGGACAATGAGTCTTACCTCTTTCTACCCAGTGTGTTTTTAATATTCTTTCAACACAGGGAGAAATCAATACATCTGGTATCTGATATAGACATAAAATATAAGTACACACACGCGCGTGCACACACACACACACACACACACACACACACACACACACACACACACACACACACACCAGACACGCTTGCAAATGGGATTTGTATTTTGTTTGTCAGAGGAGTGGTGTGATAACTTGAGGTTGGGTGTTTATAGGCTTATAAAAAAGAACTGCAGGAGAAATTATGGCTGTTTTCTAAATCTGTTATGGGGAAACTTAGAGAGCGACAAGCATACATATTGTGAACTTTTTACATCAGTGGTCCACAGCGAACACAGACATAAACGTGCAAACAGAAAATTAATCGTTAATACACATGAATGAACACAGTAAGGAAAGTGAATATTGGTGGGGTGGGACTAGTTTGAACTCCTCACTGGTCAAAGGTGTAGTGAAAGAAAGTATAGGTTTGTGGAGGACAGCTACACACACACACACCTACCTCTGCATCAACTCTACTACTATGACCCATAGGCGGCTCTGATGGCCAATTTCCAATGTAAATTAGCCGTCTCTACCCTGAGCATGTCTGAAATGCCATTACTCATGCAGATATTGTGAAATCAGCCATTAGCAGCAGAAACCTCATGAAAGGTTGTGGGGGTCTGGACTGGAATACTAATTATGAAAGAGCTTCATTTCTGAAACAGGGGGCCGGGACTTCAGTAGCCAGTGGTGACCAACTAGCAATTATAATAAACATCTTGAATCCATTCACTGTACTATACTGTCAGTGTGTGCGTGTGAGCCTACTCTGTGTGAGCTGTCTGTACAATGAGGTTACAAATATGTCTAAACCCAGTTTATGTGTGTATTTTATTTTTAAGGGCTGCCTCTACAGAAAAGAAAATATGTTTCGGGCCATTTGGTGGGTTTGATATAATGCAAAAGTAACAAAATGGAAAATATACAGAAAAATCAGACAGAAGCCCACTTTGAAAGAATCACAAAGCTAACATCTCCACCATTTGGGTTGTGAGTCCTGAGAGTAAAGAATCTGGGACATGCACAAACGCTGTGTTGTGTGATTCTGCTATTACAACTGAGCTTTGGATAAATAGTACAATAGTAACACTGGTGACTCGACATACATTTTTAATTTGACACCAAACACTGCATTGTTGTGTGCCAATGAAAATACTGTAATTACATCAGTATAAAAGACATTTTTCATATTTTGTACTCAAACACATAGATGTCCAGTTGTCTTTTATGTGGTATATTTTATAGCTCACTATTTTGCAGCAGTGTGACTCCACCAGTTATGGGAGTAGTATTTAAATACTGATATAACAACGATACAAGTCAACTTTTGCAATCAAAATTCTAGTGAAGTAAATGTTTTTGGGTATTAGCTGCAAAGTGTAACACTAAATACTCACAATGCTACAGTAAATGGCACTTTTCATAGTGTTATATTACAGTATAATATGTATTATTGGATTAGTGTTACTGATGTATTGATATATGCAACATTATGCATTGTCAAAGGAATCTAAAGAAACATAAAGTGTAGTGGAGAAGCATCAAGTAAAATAACATGGATATACTTACTGTCCTGTACCTTACATTTTGAAGTAAAGTAAAAATGTACTATGTTATACCTACTCATACCTTGATGCATTAACTCATAACTTTGCACGCTTCCTCCAAAAATGGTTGATACAGTATGAGAGAATTATGAAGTTTATCGGCACTGAACATGAGCACTGAATTCAATAGATGGATCCCCACCAACCTGTCAGCAATATTTCTGCTGGTCATGTCAGGTAAAAGGGGCTTCATCTGTGTATGTGAGCATGTCATAGTGCTAGTTCAGACCTGGGATTATAGGATTTAATAGGTTGACTAGTCACTGCTGTCTGGTGTCTGTGTGTGTGTGTGTGTGTGTGTTTGTGTGTGTGTGTGTGTGTGTGTGTGTGTGTGTGTGTGTGTGTGTGTGTGTGTGTGTGCGTGTGTGTGTATGTGTGTGCGTGCGTGTGTGTGCACATTAAGAGCACTATGCTAAATATGTCCACTCATCTCTCGTGTCACCAGGAGCCCCGGGCTCACACCATGATGTTAATAGTTTGACAGGCCCCACTGCTCGTCTCACTTTCCCTCCCTCCATCTGCTCCTCTTTTTTTTCCCTCCCTCCGGCTGCTCCACTCTTTCTTTCTATTGCTGTGAGTTGCTTACACTCTTTCTCTCTCTATCTCTCATTGTCTCATCGTGCCTTTGGACAAATGCAGGTTGCTGCCATTGTGTGACCTGCATGGGGAAAAGAAAGTTTTAGAAAGAGTACGGATATTTTTGAGACAATGCTGGCGAACTGTGGCTTTGTATTTTATATAAAAACTGGGTATTTACTGTCTCAATGTCTTCATCATTCTCTCTCTTCTGTCACACACACACAGAAACCCATCAAAAACCTTTTGTTTGATCATTCTGTTAAAGTGAGAGTAGCACGATATTAAGAGACAGATGGTAAATCATGAGCAGGGAAAGGGTAGACTGGTGTTTGTTGCGTGAAGATTTGAATCTTTACATGTATACCTTTTTTTTAATTTCCATTTTCACAAAATGTATGATGGCTCCTTATTTTTGGCTATTTTTGATTGAAACATATTTTTTCTCCGCCACTAGGAGTAGCATGTAACAGATTATTAACTTTTGTAGTACCAATTGTGGTAATTGTTGACACAGCATGTGTACAGTAGAACCCAGCACCAGCACAACTTAATCAGACTTTTTTATTGCAAGAATTGACACACTGAAATTCAGAATCCAGGGTTGTAACGTACTGTTAGTGGTTTGACTGTCAAACATTTAAGTCCTTGTGTGGTTGTTGAATAGTTCACACTTTGGTAATTGTGAACTGCAAATATTGGTAAGGCATGGCAAAGCTTAATGCATTCGGGTCAAAAACCTGTGGTCTATATTTCACTGAATAATCACAACTGGAGGGAATCTTGTTTTATTGACATTTATATGACAACTACCTAACACACCATAGACAGCATTGAGAGAAATTAACGCCAGGGTATTTGGTCTATCTTCAAAGCTGACAGCCTCACAAATACTGTGGAACAAAAAACATAAACTACTCTGTAAAAAAAGTTCACTCTATTACACTTAATACTGTAACCATTATGAAATGGTCTGGTAATACTCTAATGCAAAGAGTAGCAGAAAGACGCCATGGCATATTCAACCAGTAGTCATTGGGATTTTTCATGCATAATAGTTGTCAAGTTCATATAAAAATGGGATTCTGTTTCTTTGAAATTTGTGTTTAATGTAAAGCTGTATTACATGCATGTTCCTGTCCATAATCCTGGAACCCATTCCTCTGATGAAGCCACCATAAATGTCTCAATCATTTTATACTTTGCTGCCAGGAGGCCACTTACCAGCAAATCACCATTCATCTTTCCACCAACATGCTTCTTAGCTTCCAGGACGACACTCACTGGCAAATGTGCTTTTATGTGTGTCAGCTTTACTTTCCTGTTGTATCACAAAGAAAGTTATTTTAGTGTTAGTGTGTGACCAGGACTTGTAATGATTGCATTTAATGGACCATAAGTGAAGAAAAGTGCAAATGGTGCATATCTTTGTGTGAGTGTGATTTTAAAAATGTCCTCTGTAGCCACTGTATTACAGTAGCTTGCAGTCTTTTTTTTCTTTTCTTTTTTTTCCAGGAAATGGAAAGATGACAGTGCACAGGTGGTTGCATTCTTGAATGAGATCGCCTGGGTGAGGTGTGTGTGTGTATAGATATGTAGATCAAATCTAGACAGTTGACTTAGCCTATTTTTTAGTCTTTTGATTTATCAGCCAATTTTAGACTAATCCCAAAAATAAATATTGGTCAACCAATTCTTAACTTGCAAGGGTATATTATTTGTATTATTGTGTTATATCAGGGATCATATACAAGTTGAATATTTGTAAAAGAACAAACCTTTTCATTAGTTGGTATTTGGGATACTAACATTGAATTAAAAGATGACTGCACATGTGGTGTAAAAGGCCACTGGAAAATCAGCTGTTAAGTCAGTTTTTCCTTTACCTTGTTGTAAGGGATATTTGAGAATATCCCTGTTCCCGTGGATGACCTTTATTTCATTAGAAGCCGTTCATGCTGAAATTAGCTTGGTGCGAAAAACCCCCTATCATTTATTTGAATGGAAGCAGTGCGTTGGCGCAGCATGGATGCCAACGCAGTGAATTTGGTAAAGCAATGCAGGGTTGTCCAGCAGTTCACCTCATGAATGTCGCGACAAAAGATAATATTGCTAGGATAACTTTGCAGAGTTGTAAAATCCTGCTTATGAGTAAAACCGCTGCGCTGTGTTTATGGGCTGAAATATGTGCCACCAGAAACTGAATTTGAATCATGAATTTGAATTGCTTAACTTGAATAATTGCATTAAAAAACTGAATTTGAATCACATAATTTGAACTTCTATTGTTCAATTTGAATCATTGCATTGAAAAACTGAATCTGAATTGTATAATTTGAAATTGAATTTATTATCTGGAACTGAACATTCAGTTCTCACAATTCAAATTCAGTTCTCACAATTTCAATTTCAGTTCTCAAAAATTCAATTTCAATTTTCTGTGACAAACATCCGGGTAGTTGAGGCAGAGCAATCGAGCGCAGATACACAGTACGCCTCTTTGGCCAATCAGCACCTACGTTTTGAAGCGTGTTGGGCAGCTGTCAGTTTAAGGAGAGAGAAATGAAATAAATACAACCTAACAACAAATAGCCTAAATAATTTAGATAATTCATAACTGTTATACAGTGATATTTCCGCCACTTTCCCACAACTGAGAGAGATAATCACCGGGATTTTCAAAGTAAACACACCGTGTTTGAGACGGAGACTGAGCTGCTGCAGTCGTCATGAAGTAAGTCAAACTTTTTTGTTGTTGACCTTATCCACCAAACGTCTCCAACCAAACACTGTTTAAATGTGTTGACCTGCTAGTAACGTAGTTAGCTGTTAACTTCAGAACATAGCCAATGCTAACAATGCTATTTTGTTTGCAGGTAAAGTTGCTAGCTTTTGTAGCTAAACAGCTGTTATGCTAACATTACTCGTTTGTTATTATCAGCTGTTTTGCACGTCATTTTAATATTTGTCCATCTAAGTCTGTGTGAAATGCTTACAATTATGCTAGAAGTGAGTTAACTGGACCCTGCTCAGTCATATAAGTAAGGCTTAGGGGTGTTTTGATATTAATTGTGATGTATTAAACTGTAGTGTGGTCTGTTCACAAAAGTATGTTACCAGCAGTGTTTGTGCATGCAGACAGACTGCAAAGTAAATAAATATTCTAAATAATATAATTAATGTCATGTATCCTTATAATTAGTGAGTAAAAACTAAAGCTACAATTAATACACTGTTTATCTGTGGATGTACAGTTGACACCATCAAAATAAAGAGGAAAGATGAACCACAGCCATATATTTTCTTTATGCAGTCTTTATGTAAGACATCTGTTTTAAAACCTAACAAAATCTGTTAAGGCTTTAACACATTAAAATGTAGCTCCAATTGGACTTTCTGGATCATATTTCATTGTCTCACAATTTCCTTAAATGAAAGCAGTTTCTCTATTCACATGTATAGCTACATTTATTTACCACTGTAATAGTCATTATAAACATTTCATTTTTTTTAATAATAATTACAAAATTGGCTTGCTAGCATTTAATAACTGTATCTACCATTTACTTTTTAAAAATATACATGCTGCCATCAACTTAATAATAATGTGTTTTTTTTTGTTTTTGAATGGTAGAAAGTTTAGTAATCAAAATAATAAAGTGTCCAGGTTTCATTAATATGTTTTGGGGGTTATCTCTGTGGAATAATAACAGAATAGACACTGGTTGGCTTTCTATAGGTGTCTGGTGTATCTCTGGTTTTGTTCTGGATTAAAACTGGGAGCGATCAACAAAACTCAGCCATCCAACCCTTCTACGCAATGACCTGGTACAGTATGGACCCCAACTGCTGCTCACTCCTAGTGCATGCGCTGTATAATCGTGTTACGATTCAACCCTGGCTGTATGGACCAGTACCAGGTTTGGGCTGTCATTCAACTCCAAATGGGGCCATATCTCAGCCTGTTATTTGGTCCATATCTCTGCCAAAGAAAATGTGCTGCTTTTGCACCAAGAAATGTGCCTGGCTGCAAGTCAGGATCCTCAGTGGAAGTGTGCTCTCTGAGAAGCTCTGATTCTTCTCGATGAGCTATGATCACACACTTGTACACGTACATGGTCAGAGAAGTGAGCTGAGCGACAAGTCAAGAGAGCGTCTGTTCCCCTGGGATGAGCGATGATCAAGAGGCCTACACACACACACACACACACACACACACACACACACACACACACACACACACACACACACACACACACACACACACACTTTTGCACCGTGAGCAGTATGATGAGTTATAATGATGAGTGAGGGTGTGAAGGATTGAGCTTTCATTCTAGGTTTGTCCACAGTGTGAATAATGGTCTTGGATGTTGTCCAATCTTCCTGTTTTCTTGTTTTTCCACTTTCTCCCTCCTTCCATTTTTTCTCTCTCAGAATCACATGTTTTAGGGTCTATTTGCATTTTCCTCCTTTCCATTCTCACTGTGGCTCATCACCTGTCTGTTTTTCTGTCCACATTTTGTTTTTCAGCTGATTTCGGCCTCTCCATTCATCTCTGATCTCCCCTGTTCTCTCCTGCTCCTGTCTCTCCAATCCTACTGAGCCACCCTGACTCCCCTCCTCAATCTTTTTATTTGACTTTTCAAATGACCTTTCCTGAACCAAACTCTTTTTGGAGCAGTCATTAGAACCGACTGCAGAGTGGACATTTCTCAACTGTCTTCACTCTTTGTACTGTTAATATCATTCACTTCATTGTTTCTAGTTTCTTGTTTTTCATTTTAATGTTGCATTGAGGTTACACTTAACTGAAGTAAAAGTACTCCTAAAATGTTAATATCCTGTTACAATCAGTCATCCTGTAAAACAAAGTTTATGTATTGTAAACCTACTTGTACGGACACAGAAGCATAACTACCAGTTTTGTGCTAGAATAAAATTAGAAGCCCTTTGGTTGTCTTACTCAAAACCACTTATGATTTAACATTTTGGCCCTGCAAACATTTTACATTTATTATCCAATGACACTGGAATGCATACACAACATCCACAGATATCAGATGAAGAATATAAGACCAAAGGCTGTGAGGGAAATCTGATGACAAAGAAAGAGATGATTACTTTAATGAATGAAAATATCGAGAATGTAGAGTGAGGTGAATAATAAAAATTAAGCAATGAAATGACAGATGTGGCATTTAGGGTATTCATATATTGGTCCAGTCATTTATAATATTATTTATGTTTATTTATATATCTATTTATTTATCAGCTGTGCATAGACTACAGTATATATAAGTTGGGGGGGTTCAATGGGTGTGGTGGGTTAGGGTTATTGTACCTCTGATTTCTGAGTTGATTTATTTTAAATGGGAACATATGTGTTTTTATTTATTCATTTTTTTAGTAATGTAGGCTTTGTGGGTTTTAAACTGTTTATCAGCCGTTAGTAATTATAGCTATGAAATGATACTGAAGCTGCAATTAACACATTTTAATGCAAAACTTTAGAAATATCATATCAAATAATACCTTGTGGCAATGAATACATTGAAATGTTATTATTCAGCAGTGATGTGTTGTGTATTTGAGGCAGAAACAGTAATGTATTTACCTGTTATGGAGCATTAATTAAGTCCCTTTTTTTAGCTCATGATAAGATTCTCACAATACGTATTTTCTTTGACTGCAAATTATCTTGAGGTGCATTTTTCCAGAAAATTGAAAGTGTTTTGGTCATAAAATAATTTAATACAAGCCACACCGCAAACATGATACATAAACCGTCAAATATCATTACAATACCTTATGAATTTAATTATAGAAATTGAAAAACATGTCATTTATCGTATTTTGAAGTAATATCCAAATAACAAAGACTGAAAAAAACAAATCCCCAATTATATTATATAATATATTTTGAGTAAAGGTTATACATGTAAATAGAAAAGTAGAAATAATATTTTAACTATTACTGGTGAAAGTTGGGTTACACACAGACCTCCCAATAGATTTACTATCAGTGATTTAGAAATATTGTTTAGTGCTCGAAGTGACACACAATATAAATTGTTTTCCAACATATTTTTGCTTTTGTATATTCAAATGTATCAATATTTACAAGTCTCCAAGGTAATCTTCACTACAAACATATGATTAAATGTTTTACCAGAATGCATTCATTTATGTAATAATAAAAAGTATACATGCTGACAAATTCAGTACATTTTATACCAACTCAATTTCAAAACGGCATCCAAGAAGAATCAAAGTGAAAACCTTACTGGGTTCATGATGTGGTATATGCCCTAAATAAAATCTATACTATGCTTTAGTAACTAAGCCTCATAACTATAAACCATTTCTTCTAAATCTTACAAGAAAATCATCTCTTCCTCACAAAGAAAAGGTAGCTTGCTCAAACATAGTTCATCACTCCAGCTGCCGTTCCTATGGATGGCACCGCAGGGATTAGACATGGGCAGCTCGGGCTGTGCACTGTTCTTCCAGTTGCTGTAGACCGCTGTTGTGTTACTCCATATCCAGAATCCAAAAAGTCGACTTTGCCTCAGACCGATCCAGAATGGACCATCAATACCAATATCCATGGTGTTACTCAACCATTGCTCGACAGCCTCCTGATCTTTTTCATTCTCAATCCTCAGCGGGCCTGTGTGGTATTTGTTGCAGTAGTCAAACGCTTTTTCCCAAGTTAAACTTTGGTTGATGACTTTAATCCTCACATAACCTGTCAGAAAACCAGATGAAAACCAGAAATAAGATTTACAGATTGTAACATAACCACAAAATTCTGCCTATTCTTTTTTAAAAGGTGGTGTGTTCATCTATTCCTCTGTTAGGTGAAATGTCCCAGGGGTTAATATTTAGTTTCTACTGCGTTTTTTTACTTCCTAGAAAAAAGTTTTCAGTCACTGCATCTGATGTGATTGTTACATGGTAGTTTAAAGGGCGGCTCCTAAAGATATTATAATTATCATTGGTGAAATCTGTCAAATCTTTATGATGGTTGATAACCAGAATGTTTTAAAGCCTTTTGCCCAGTGCCTTCAGGGAGCTCAGATAACACAAAAAATACATTTAAACATTCAGCAGGAATAATTTTATGCAGGTGTTGTCTAGTTGCATTTATACAGCATCAATTGAGGCTTCAAAAGGTCTTTTAATAACATTTTTGCCTTGTTTTTACCTAGAATCTGTCATTACCACTGCGCTGGCATGTTTTTAAAAGTATGTACACTTGTGCTAAATATGAGAATTTACCATTCATGTTATTTATGTATTGTTATATTTCTTTTGATGTATTTTAAAGTTCTAGCTGGTGTTTAAAGTGTCTTTACTACAAAAGTTTTGAATACAGAGTGTTTAATATAGAATGTCGTGCCATGTTGCAGTAAAATGTATACTGATATATTATCTAAGGAATTAATTTCTCAGCAGCTATCAGATTTTTCTCTGGATGACATAATGAAGATGATCTAATATACTGTACAGTATTCTGGAAATAATGTACTATATTTTATTAATAACTCTATATTAGGGATACTCATAAAGTTTAGCTCTGCTTATTTATTACTTACCTTTGGAGCAAAATGCCTGTATTTCATTGGCACAATCATATTTATTCAATGAAGACTGTTGTTGAGCTGTACAATTTCCTTCCCCCGTTCCCGTCCACTCTCTGAATGTAGAGCAGCCTCCGTCTGCCCACTCCCACTCATCATGCAGGAGTCCAACCCAAAAGCTTGTGTTTTTCCCTTCTTCAATCAGTTGTTGGGGTGTTGTATTGTTAGTGATGCTGACCAAGTCACTGAAGCTTCTTCTGCAGTGCTGAAGAGCCTGACACCAGTTTTTCTCTTCTTCAATCAGGGTGTAATTACTACCTACAAAAACAAACATATTTAAATTCTTTGTTGGTGGCATATCATAATAGAGGCTATATGAGAAAATAACCATATTTTATGAGGATAATTGAAAAAGATAACTTAATCAACAAAAACAATTCAGTAAAGAGACAGTTGCTATAGTTATAATAATATTTTAAAAATCCCCCAAAAGCTCAAAACCCACCAATCCAAAGAAGAGGGGCAGGAGGCCTCAACATCAAAGACATTCTTTTTTTATTGTAACAAAATAGTCTGAAAACCTAAATACTTATAGCCAAGGTTTTGTTATTTTAGCAAAAACAAGGTTTACAGCACATAGAAACATTATTTAGGAGTGCCTCAATTGATTATAGCTGAAAGCAGACATATCACAGCAGTTTAAGGGGCTTTTTATGTCATTTTGTTTGTGAGTTTCATTCTCAGCTACTGATGTGCACCGTCAAATAAAATTATAATATGTTAAAACTTACCTTCGTAGCACATGAAATATTTTGTGTCATTACAGTTTTCATGTGTCAGAGTGTTGTTTTCAAAAGCTCCACATTTCTGCTCATCTGACAGAGTTACATTCTTGTATTCGGGGAGGACAGGTGTATTATCCGACCAAGTTGTAACGTTTTCTTTTTTCCTAGTTAGACCAAGCCAGAGTGAACGATCACCAGGTGGTCTAAATGTGTTACTGGTAAATATGGCCTCTTGTTTATCATACAGAGTTACTAATGATGACCCATTCCATTCACATATGGACTTTAAATCAGTGAATAATGCTCTATTCCCAGTATCATTGAATAGAAACAATCGTAGACGGTTTGATGCAGATATATGGCAAGACAATTCTGTGAAATGAAACATAAAACATAATTGTATTATTCACTTATTACATTTAAAGGTTTTAAAGGTTTGAAGACATAATTATGAACTGTATGAAATTAAGGGCCTGATTTACTAAGAACCCAAATAAACGGTAAGACGGTACTAAATTGCGTGAACAGTGCAATAGATCTACTAAGAATAACTGTAATTGAAAACCAACCCAGTCTCACAGCAAAACGTATCACAGCTACGTTGGTCCACAGTGCAAAACGTAGCCATCTCACAATTTGGGCTCATAAATTGTGAGATGGCTAAGTTTTTTCTGCCCTATTCTTTTCTATAGGACTGCGTTCACGTCACATTCAAGTTTTTGTCTGCGAAAACAAATAAAATGGCTGCCATTCATTTAATTCTCAGTGTAAAATGTAATATTTTAAGATAGTTTCTGCATTAAAATATATTTTGATGACATTTTCTAGCGAGAAATATGCATTTTGTTTTCACAATCTGTTCAGTGAATGTATATGATGTCTAGTTTATCACTTATTACCAAGTAGTTTTCAAGTGCCCCGCATAATTTTAGGAATACAACGTTTTGCCTGGCCACGCGCGGTAATACTAATTCAACAACCTTCTTGTCTTTATTATTTTTCTGTTAATATTCTAAGATGAGAAGAGATTTAGAAGAGCAGTAATATTGGTGACAGGCCGATGAGGTTACATTTAACAAGTGATTTGAGATCATTAACAACAAATGATCTGTGTGTGTTTGCACTGGACGTGCACATTTTAATGAATAGATTCATTTATCATTCCTGTGTATCTTATAACTTCACAGATATCTCATGTTTTGCGCATCATAGCCGCTTTTTGATCAGCTGTCATTGTTGAGAGGAATAAAGACAAAAACGGGATGACCGGTGGAATGCGTGTTGCTAAATGATAAATATATCATTCAAAGAAAACCTCAAATGTCAGAAAGTTGATAACATTTGGGCGGTGAGTCTTCCGGTCTGCTCACCGGAATTATAAATTAAAATACATGAATAAAAACAAGAATAAAATGTTTAAAATATAAAAGGTGTGTGAGTGGGAGGGTGCAATCATCCCGTTTTTGTCTTTATTCCTCTCAACAATGACAGCTGATCAAAAAGCGGCTATGATGCGCAAAACATGAGATATCAGTGAAGTTATAAGATACACAGGAATTATAAATGAATCTATTCATTAAAATGAGCACGTCCATTGGAAAACACACAGATCATTTGTTGTTAACAATCTCAAATCACTTGTTAAATGTAACCTCATCGGCCTGTCACCAATATTACTGCTCTTCTAAATCTCTTCTCATCTCAGAATATTCACTGTAAAATAATAAAGACAAGAAGGTTGTTGAATTAATATTACCACATGTGGCCGAGCGTGTGTGGGGCACTTAAAAACTACCTCGTAATAAGTGATAAACAAAACATCATATACATTCACTGAACAGAGATTGTGAAAACAAAATGCATATTTCTCGCTAGAAATGTCATCAAAACACATTTTAATGCAGAAACTATCTTAAAATATTACATTTTACACTGGCAATTAAATGAATGGCAGCCATTTTATTTGTTTTCGCAGACAAAAACTTGAATGTGACGTGAACGCAGTCCTATAGAAAAGAATAGGGCAGAAAAAACGTAGCCATCTCACAATTTATGAGCCCAAATTGTGAGCGCGTACTATCTTGCACAGTTGAAAGAAGCAAACCTCAGTGCGCTGCGTTAGTAGATCAGCTTGCACATTTTTTGTGGGTGATGTCAAGTTTGCACACGTTTCTACACACGCAAACCTTTAGTAAATCAGGCCCTAAGAGTACAACATTAAAATAACATACACACTGTAACTACAGAACTATTAGTATAATGTATGTATAATTATTGCATTTTAGAACAATAACTAGGAGGTAAGAGCAGAGGTAGATAATAGATATATATACCTACATAGTGATACACAGTTTACTGATAACAATACAGCAGATACTGGCAGTGTCACACTAGCATGAATACATATGCTGTATTTAAAGAACACACACAGAATATCTGACATCTTAAGGCTTTGAGAGAAAGCTGCATGTCAAGAAAAAGACCTTACCTGAACACAGTACCAAAAACACGAGAGCTATCTTCATTGTCATGGCAAGCTGTTGTCTATGAAATCACAAAAACAAAAAATGCACACAGTGATTAGCATACTGCTTAAAGAGGGAAAGGAGTATACTGTGTTTGCCTTATTACATTTGGAAAAAATAATTCAGGATGTCCTGAATACTGCTAATGAATTACATGATTTCTATTTGCCAACAGGTTTAAAAGGTGTCTTACCTGCTGATGTCAGAGCCAGAGTTTTTCTCAGTTTGTCAAATTTGTTTCAGGGTTGAGAAGTTTCACCTTTTATATCCTGTGTGAATGTATGATGTACTGTAAGCTAGACAGCAGGGTTTTTTTTGGTACATGTGTACATAGTAAAAACAGAGGCAGCAAGAGATTAATGATTGACTAATGGTTGTCAAGTACAGTGTGCCTGTATAACAGATAGACCAGGGTCAGTGTTAGTTACTGAGGAACTAAGAAAGAGTTTATTTTTCTCCTTTTAATTTAAAATCTGCCCCCAATTAAAAAAAAAAAGTTTTTCTTGCATGATGAATGTGTTGTACACCTGAAGGCTGTTTTCACATTCATCTGCTGAAGGTGGAAAGTTTCTCTGTGCTCAGCAAAAATCTGCCTTTAAGACATGTACCTACAAGCATGTGTGACACTAGTTTGGAGGTTAATCCTAGTCCAGTATTCAATTTACACAAGTGTGATCGGGAAAATAGAAGTTAAACTTTTAAAATAAAAAAAATTGCATATTCATAGATTATGGATTATTATTTTAATGAGGGAAAAGAAATAGAAGTTAATTAAATAATTTCTAGCAAGTTAAATTAACTTTCCATAAGCCTTATCAGACAGAAAATATTAGGCAGGATACATTTATTTTTATAATTGTTACCAGAATCCACCTTAAAATCTTGTGAAATTAATGTCGTGGATGTACATAAACTGGGACCTGCTGTCTTACAGTAGTAGTTCTGTTATTGTGGACATGAACACTTATTTACCATAGTTAATACATTCTGTCCCCTTTATCCCTGAAGAATAAGTAAAAAGTCGAAACAGTCAAATTATGCTTACACCTTTTTTGTTCTAACAATTGAAAAGTACTGTATATGAAGACATTTGTGCCACCGCAAATGTAAATCAAATTTAAAAAGATGCATTGCATGCACTTAAAATATATTTAGGGTGGACTCAATAGTAATATTTCGATTGCTGTGTATTCCATATGGGATGCTGGACATTTCCTTCAAATCACCAGAACTGCCTCTGTAATGCAGAGGTGCGCTCACTACTGTGTGACTTCATCATCATTCACATGTCAGCCCTGTCATGCCCTGTTGGTCCCCTTCAGTGTTTCTATAACACTCTGAACAGATAAATCACCATTTGTAGGTTTAATCACTCACTCCATAATGCAGTGTTTACAGGCCTCATAACGTGTTGTTGTAACAATGTTGGACAGATAGATTAAAACCTATACAAGAAAAACACCACAGCTTTGAACCAAATTACATTAAAGTTTAACTTCACGTTCAAATATAAGAGAGTGCTACACCGTGTACAGAATTTAGTGTTATTCAAAATCTCTTCCCATATCTCTCTCAGTTTTTGCAAATTCATCTCAAAGATTTAAGAATCTTTGGAAGAATTATATTTTTAAGTCATGTAAACATGCCCTTTCTGCCCTGAGTGCTATGTAGCCTACTTACAATTGAAAACACTCAACTCAGTGTGCGTTGGAGAGAACCTAAAAAAATGTCCATATTATTTGGAAATTTACTGAAATGTTCATTTGCTGTGCTGCCAGCTGGGCAGATGTGGCGTGCATTGTTTAGAGAACACAGTAGATCATGTATTATAAGACATGATAAAATCCAGGTTTGGCTACAAATGCATCCGTGGTTTTGTTGAACTCAGGAGCCCGTTACAGTAGGGAACCAAATTTGGACTTGAGCAATCACTGGACAGTCACAAAAAGTATTTAAAAAATAGAATTACACATTTTACTCAAAATATGTTATGCCTTTGTATAGCTTATTACACCATGTTGTAGGATACTTAAACTTTCAGTGGGGATACTGTTGTGAATAGAGCTGCCTTTATTGAATATTCAAATGATGGCACCAGGAAGTCACCTGGAACATACTGTAACCATCTACTGTATGAATAGCCCTGTGTACTGGAGACGCAAATATGCAAATTCATTCAGAAATGTGTTTTTGGTAAATATTAACTTTCAGACTTGCTGTATTGGCTTGCTGGGAGGATTTTAAAGGTCACAGTAGTGTTATTTCTCTATTTGAGATCTGTGAATTTTTCAATGTCATTTGCCATCTTCACTCTCAACCCAACACTTAATCATATCCAGACTTTCCTTTCACTGTTTTAAGACTACTGGTCTACCAGCTCTGATTGTAATTGAACTATTTCAATTATTATGTATTTTATGTAATGATAAGCGTAGGATGTAATCATACCCAACGGCAAATTTCAAAATCGAATTGTGAAAATAAGAAGTCAATCCCTTTCTTTCATGTTCTTTCAGGTTTAGTTTTGCGAGTGCAATAGATTCTACATAATACTCTACGTAGTATGTTTCTACACAAGTAGAGACACTGCTGAACATGCATCTCTGTGATACTTTCTCAATCCTCTAAAAATCATTTAAAACACCTGCCAATAATAGGAATAGCTGGATTCAATAAGGTGAACTAAGTATTGGATTTATTGCAAAGTAAAAAATGTGTGACATAAGTGATGCATATATAATAAAATGTACAAGCATGATTCAATATTATAAATATTATAGGCTAAGAAATGGTCTTGGCAGATTTAAAACATAACTAAATTTTAAAATAATGTATGTTCATGAGTTTACATTTATCTCTACAGATAAATAAATCCCTACATGAGGAGGGTCAAGATAGAGTTGTACTTGTGCGTTTGCTCACAGGCTCATATTTGAATTTCAAATAAGTAAACACTATAAACTTACAAATATACCTGTCTCTTTCCAGTTTATAGCAGACAGGGACATTGGTGATGTTTGGACTAGTCAAATAAGCTTTCTGATGGGTGTGGAGGGGAGCAGGGTGTCAGTAAAAACATAAGGACAGACACTCCTGTCCTCAAGCCAGCTTTATACAATGAGATATATTACAAGGATCTAAAGAATATTACCCTTTAGATGTTTTAAGACATAGGAAAACACTCTGCTTTGAATAATCATTTGTGGTTGAAAAAAGGTGAATTACCTTAAGATTTTTAAAATGATATAAATATGAAAATGAAGTAAGTTCAAAAGTTTAACTGCAGGGTAGAAGGCATCTCCTACTTTACTGTAAAGTATATGTATAGTCTGTATGCACTGGAGGTTTCAGGTTCCCTCATCACACTTGTACAATACAAAGCATTACCACTTTCATAAGAAAAAAAATCAGCCTAGTAAGATGAACGGTCACATAACTCTCCATGCCAGCTAGAGCAAGCCCTGCAAAGTTCAAGTAGTAGCAGTAAGTATACAGTAAGTCCTCCACATTTATATCTGTTCAGTTCCCTCTGCCTGGAATGCTTCATACTGTTGACAAGTCTGCCATTTTTGCCTAACTAATTTTACATATTGAGATCCAATCACAATGCAGGCACGACTGAGAAAACAAGAATACATTTTAATACCAGGTGTAAATGCAAAAGCCCCTAAATCAGATGTTATTATAATGTATTCAGATACAGATCACATGTTAATACCAGGTGTAAATAGGGATTAATTGGGACCACAATTGGATCCAAATGATTTGTGATTTCACAAACCATGCTTTAATTCTACAGTGCACATCTTAAACTTACTTAGATTTAAGGCAAGCACAGATATACTTTCCATTTTCAGCAGATTAATTTGCCTTTTAGTGCCAAACTCTGCACATACATCATTATACACAGTGAAGGCCAAACATCCAAGTTAGGAAACAACAATGCCGGACAAATAGATTAAAACCTATGCAAGAAAAACACTACAGCTTTGAACCTAATTAGGTTAGAGTTTAACTTCACGTTCAAATATTAGCGAGTGCTACTCTGTGTACAGAATGTAGTGTTATACAAAATCTCTTCCCATATCTCTCTCAGTTTTTTCAATTCATCCCAAATATTTTGAGTGCTATGTAGCCTACTTACAATTGAATACACACAACTCAATGTGTATTGGAGAGAACCTAACAAAATGCCCATGCAAATTAAACACTGTAAACACTGTAAACTTACACATATACCTGTCTCTTTCCAGTTTATAGCAGACAGGGACATTGGTGATGTTTGGACTAGTCAAATAAGCTTTCTGATGGGTGTGGAGGGGAGCAGGGTGTCAGTAAAAACATAAGGACAGACACTCCTGTCCTCAAGCCAGTGTTACACAATAATTATATATTACAAGGATGTAAAGAATATTACCCTTTAGATATGTTTTAAGACATAAGAAAACCCTCTGCTTTGAATAATCATTTGTGGTTGAAAAAAAGTTTAATTACCTTGTTAAGATTTTTAAAGTTCAAAAGTTTAACTGCAGGCTACAAGGCGTCTCCTACTTTACTGTCAAGTCTAGTTATAGTCTGTATGCACTGGAGGTTTCAGGTTCCCTCATCACACTTGTACAATACCCTATCTACACCTGGCATTAAAATATGATCTGTATCTGGATACATCATCTATATAAGAAAAATCATGTTAATGCACAGTGTAAATGCTCTCTGAATGTACTGTGATCTAATTTGGCATGTTCAGGTGTTCAGGCTCACATTGTGTAAATACAATCTGTAAAGCATTACCACTTAAGAAAAAAATAAGAAAAAAATCAGCCTAGTAAGATGAACGGTCACATACCTCTCTGTGCCAGTTAGCAGTTAGTAGCAGTAGGTATAAGTCCTCCTTCACATTTATATTTGTTCAGTTCCCTTGGCCTGAAATGCTTCATACTGTTGACAAGTCTGCCAGCGTTGTCTAGCTAATTTACATACTGAGATCCAATCACAATGCAGGCACAACTGAGAAAACAAGAATACATTTTAATACCAGGTGTAAATGCAAAGACCCCTAAATCATGTGTCATTATAATGTATTCAGATGCAAATCGCATGTTACGCAGTGAAGGCCAAACATCCAAGTGAAGAAACAACATACCAAACAGTTTTGTGAGTGGAGTGGGACTTTAACATGTCTGGAGCTGTCTTTAAGCCTCTCTCTGTTGACTTGTTAACTTCAATACATCAATACTAGTCATCAGGTGAAACCATAACTGAAAGACTGTCTGGCTACCACACAGAATCATGAGGAGGTGGACACATTACCTGTAGTCCCATCAGTGCAATGTCAGCTCTGTAATCTACTGTAAATGATCCTTAAGAGACAGCACACATAAATGATTGAAGCCCTTTTCATTAACATTTAATTACTTGGTACTCAATCAGCATCCTCCCTGTATCATCTCATTTTATGGCGCTTTAAATATTGAACAGCCTCAATATCATCATAACTGATATGATTGTTTTTTTTTGTCAGTCTAACACAAATAAATAGGAAACAAGAAAAAGCGACACAGTAGTCATGCAGACAGCTCAAAATTGAGTTTGTGCTGAGGTTTTCAGGCATTTATTTTCTGCCACCAACCCAATACCATGGAGATAAATAGATTTTTAAAGTATTCAAAAATGATAATCAACAGGACACACTTAAAGGGACACAATTAAAAAAACAGTCCTGGTTACACTTGGTTATAAATAAAGTTTCGGAGGATACGTCCAATTCTTACATAATATAAAACCAAAACTATCTGCATAAAGCATCACCAGGGATAAGTGATAAATGTGTTTTTGGGGATGCAATTTAAAACTTGTTGCAAGTTCATCTTTAATGAACCCACAATTAATATCCAATGTTTGGAACATTTAAGAAAGTAAAAGTTTGTTTGCTCTTGTAGGAAACCGATAAGAGTGTATTTTGTATTTTCATGCTACAGAGAAGGCTTGTGAAGGACACACTTTCAAGTCAGGTACTGCATCATTGCTTGACGCATACCATTCAAGCCATGCATTTGGGTACTGCACGCACAACACTTAAGTCAAGGCCTGAATCAGGCTCTGTGTGGGTATTGATGTGTGTGCGCGCCCACAGATTGTATGTGTGTGCTTGAAGTGAAGTTGAATGGCATTCATGCTCTCTTCCATGGTCCAGTGTGTGTAAGCAAAACATACACATTCATGCACACACTCTACTGCTAACTCCCATGTGTGAAGTGTGAGGTGGCAGTGACCCAGGCTACTGATAAAATAGTAGGGTAATCTGATAGATAAAGGGAGATGTCAACTGGATTCGACAGCAGCTAAAGCCATTTTACCCAAAGTCCTGTCAGACATTTAACCAGAAGTGTGTCTGGCTTTTAAGCTGCATGTGCATTTGTGTGTTTGTATGTGTGTGTGAGTCAGGGGGGCGGCTGTGGCTCAGGAAGTAGAGTGGGTCATCCACTAACCATAAATTGTGAAGTGCTTTGTCCGTTAAGGTTAGAAAAGCGCTATGTAAGTACAGTCCATTGGCAATGGCTAGAAGCTGGTGATTGCCAGCCAGTCTTCTCTGGCACTAGAACAGCAGCTGAATGTGGATTATTTCCAGATGAAATTTCAAGATTAATTTTGTATGAGGTCATCACCTCACTCATTCATTGTCTTTATCGAAAATGTATTTGTCTCCATCTCTCTTGCTGTCTGTTCTGTTTCTGCTTGTTGATATCTGATACAGCAGGGCTATTCAATTAAAATTCACTGAAGTCCAATTTGTGAGCATTTCTTTAAGTGAAGGTCTGGAACATCATAATGTCTGTGTTACTTTTCAGTACCTTGAAGTAGCATTGTAGTTACATCAGCATCTGTTTCTAGTGGGAACATTGTAGACTGTCAAATAAATACAGTAGAATTCATTTATTAGTATTTACACTGAACTTGTGGGATTCAAATAAATAATAAAATAAATTAAAGAATAAGATAAATATTTTTTTCTTTTCTTAAAGATGAAATCTTTCATCAAATAAAGATAGCATTTTTAAATGAAGTGCATGACAGAAAGCTTTTGATTGTGCCTCTAAAATAAAGTGTTTAGTAAATACAAAATAATCACTTTTTTCCTTTTAAACTTAGCTTTTTGACTTTTAACCATGAACTTAATTCCACATCTAATGAATTCATAACAAAACATCTCAACACATATTAACTCTTTTCTTGGTGTGTATCTCACTAACAGTCAAGTCTCTTGACTTGAGTGTGTTCAAATGCATGGATTTGATTGGATGATCGTACCGTAATAGCTGGAGAAGCTGTGCCCATTAAAATAGAAACTATCTGACAAAATTTAACAATCTTCAATATTTCATCAGTTACAGGTGCGGGTCCGGATAGGACGGTGTCTGGGTCCAGATCCGAACTGTGGTCCGCCTATTAGTGACCTCTGTGATACAGTATCAAACCCAATCAATAAAACCATGTGACCTATCTCATAGCACAACCAATGGCACAAACTTTAAATTCTCAAATGGCTATGTCTCCATTCTTATATTCCCAAAATTATGCTTCTCTGGAGGTACACGTAAACATATCTGCCATAATTCTCAGAGAAGGATGTTATAGCTGATGGTATAACACAGAGGCACACCCACCAAAACTCAGTAATGTGTTATGTGGACCTCTGCGTCAAGCAAGTTATTTGGTATATTCAATTCCTGTAGGGAGATAGACCTGAAGTGAAATGTTGTAAAGTAAAAATGCGTAGGCTGTCAGTGAAGATGGACGTAGTGAGGTGTGATGTCGCCTATTGGTTTGCGTTTGAGTCAGCTTACAGTTGACGCAATCCTTTACGTTTGGAGGCAGGACCTTCCAAATCAGGAGTATGGGGGGGGTTGCCTTTCATGCTCTCGAGACAAGCCCCACTACCTCAGACAGAAATGAACACAAGCTTACTTGTAACACTGAGAGATGTACAATACCAGTCAAAAGTTTGGACACACTTCGAGAAAATGGGAAAGTCCATATAAACTTTTGACTGGTACTATAGGTTTGTCATCCATTGTGTGCCTCCCTAGAGAAAGCATGGGACCCTTTGGACTCTAAGACTCTTTGAAGCCTAACAATTGATGCGCCACATATTTGACTTTGCTCTGGTATTACTTTCCCTCATACACTTCCTTATGCCAAGGCTTCAGCTGACCACAAATTGTAAGGCAGTAACTACATCTCTATGGAAACGGTGTACTTTTAACCAGGCAGAAAAGTGTAGAGGAGGAGGAGAACAAAGTAATGAAGAGGAGGGAAAGATGACTTAAAGCTTTTTCATGCTTCATGCAAAAAAGGATATAACTTCAGGGAGAATGGCAGACTGTGTCGGCCATAACATTTTGTGTTTCACTTTACAATCAGTGCTTTCCTTCTACCGCAGTACTCACACACCATGAGGAGCTGTTTACAACTGTATTATAAAGCAATGACAAAAATGCTTTCATATCAAATTTCTGTTTGAGGAGATTTCAAGTTTCTATATGTTGATTTTCTTTGCCAAAATTGCTGAATAAATGGAAATCATTTGGTGCCTGAAAAATAAGAAAATAATCGGAATACTCTTTTAAAAGACAAATTCTAAAGAAATGTAAAGATGCACTTCATATGTGTGCCTAGTTGTTACTTTGCTCTCTTAGCCGTTGAAGGCTTGATCTCACAATGTTCCCCTGAGTTTTCAGTGTAATAGAAAGGCCCTTAAGGTGGCAGTGGAATTTCCTTAAGGAGACATGCTGCTAAAAAGTGTCAGGTACAACAAGTGAGTGAAATGAAAGTTGGGTCAGGAGGAGGGGGGAAAAAACCCAAGGATTAAAGGGAAGGAAGTTAGGTGGAGGGTTTAGATGGACATTAGAAAACAGGAGGAAGCGAAGAGGTACAAATAGGAAATAGAGTAAGGGCTGGAAGGTAGTGATAGAACGGGATTAAGAATTATGAAAAATGAGAATGACAAGCAGAGTTAGAAAGGGGGAGGAAGGGTGGAGAAAGACAGACAGTGAGATGTGGGGGAGGAAGTGGAAAATATGTGGTGCATTTTGAGGGATAGCAGTTGACAACAGAGAGAAACACAGGCATCAGTTAACAACACTAAGTCATTTGGTTTTTTATGAACCACATTGATCTTGGAAGGTTTTTTTTTTGTGAGGCAAAACACATTTCCCTCCAGACTTTATTCCCATGCACCGCATTATATCAATGGACAGGATGATCTGGAAAACAATGATACTTGTTGCCACCACAGTAATATAGACACAGATGCATATTGCATTTTGCAGGAGAGTTCTTTACATCAAGGTACAGTATACATTAGTTTACATATTTGTCTTTCTGTCCAACAATGATCCTTGCCTGAAGGTGATGAAACCAAACTGAATATGTTTGCAGGAACCCCTTTTCTATGACTTTTAAGTGGAGGTCATAATAAAGTATTGTCGATGTAATAATTTTACAGTTCTTTTGAGCTACTGAAATGTATTTGGTACACGTTTGGTAGAATGCCTGTGAAGAAGTTACTGAATGATATTGAGCAACATTGTTGAAACAGCGGAGCTCTTACATTATCTGTACACTATTTTGAGCCTGCAGGAAACACAAATAGTAAGGACTTTTAAAATAATTAACACTGAGAAAATACAACCCATCATGAGTGACTCATAAATGTATGAGTCTTTCTGAGATATTTATTGCAACATAGTTATTTTTTATAGAGACTGAGTCATTTTTTTTAAGTGATACACAGTGAAAAAACACAATCACATTTGTTCTCCTTCATAAAAAGAAACAAAGGACTCTTGTTTTATCCCATGTCCCAATACTTATTTTTTAATGGACAGGCACAGGGGTGAACATAAATTGGGGACTACACTTATAATTTGCCACTAATAATGCCACTTAACTGATGCCATAAGCTGTATTGATGTAGGTTCCCCCTGAGTAAAAGACTGTACTACTGAGCAGATATTACATTGTTGAGGGGTCATCTGAAAGGTAACACCAACAGGTCTTGGAACTGAAGCCACTGAACCTGATGTCTCATGCAGTCAGGATTCTCTCCATCTTTTATTCACGCTCTAAGACCCTCACTGATTTACTCTGTCATTTTATTTCTCTTTTCTTTTCTATAAATCCCACTCTCTCATTCTCTCTCTGTCACCCTTGTGTTTTTCTTTTCTCATCTTCTTGCTTTCAACCCATCTTCTTTTCCTGTCTCTGGCTTCACTCGTAGTCATTTTCCAATATGTATGTCTGTCTGACTGACTTTTTGTATCTCTTCCATATATATTCTCTCTACTTTTCAGTTTTCTATGGAATGTCACATATAACCTTTTTACCTCTCCTGCCTGCCTGTGTTTTCTCCTCTTTCTTTATTTCCTTTTCTCATGCATGCAGACGGATGGGAAATAAAAAAAAAAGAAGATTTAATAACAGGACACTGCAGGTAAATGTTTCATCTGATCCATGTGCTAATTTACTGAAATTTCTGTGATCAGTAAATTTTCAAATTTACTGAAATTTCTTTTAATCAGTAAATTTGCAAAGTTACTGAAATGTCCGTAATCACTATAAGCCTAGCCTGCGGAGGAACTTCCTATTACTGAGCTCCTCTCTCCTCCTTTCCCTCTCCATCTGTACACATTCATATACGAGCAAGTTACTAAACTGGCTTCTTCCCCAGAGTTTTTGTGCTTTCTCATTTCACAAGTTTCTATGGATCGTGGTTGCAGACAGCCTGCTGCCATGGTCCTGCTTGATGCCCAGGCCTGCTAATTATTATTAGTCATATTTCAATTCTGGTTGTTATTGTTATTACTGTTGTTGCTGTGCATCTCTTTGTCTCTCTTGCTCTTTGTCTCTCTCTCTCCCTCTCCCCTTTGCCTCTCTTTCTCTCAGCTCAACTGGTCAAGGCACATGGCAACCCTCCTAGAGCCGTGTTCTGTTTGTACTTGCTAATGAGGGAATGTTGGATCTCTGTAAATTAAACAGTACGCGCTTGACCTGCTCTATATGAGATGAACTTTTGTTGTGATTAGGCGCTATATCTATAAATTTGGCTTAACTTAACAGTAATGATTTACAAAGGCAGCAGGGGTTCTGTATGTGGTATTGATACAGCTGATACAGTCTCACTAGAGTGCTCTGGTAAATGCCAAATGCATAATGTCCTATGTTGATGTCACTGCATGTTGAAGTGAGAAAGAAATTGAAGTGACTGAGCAAATAATCAAAACTACTCACCTTCTGTTTGCTGTTACAAATTACATTACAATTATAATGTTAAAGATAACTTACCACCCCACCCTTTTTCCCTTGTTTGATTCATTTCTTGGTTTTTCCAACCTTTAATTTTCCTTGACACAAATTCCTGTTGAGAGGGTTTGTCTGGCAAGATTACATGAGACGCTTGTGATTTTGGACTTTAATTGATTTACCCTAGCTGAGATGGTTGCAGTGAATGGTCATGCTGAATAACTTGCGTATTGAACACAAAATTCTCTAGTTGTGAAATCGATGACAGAGGATTCATTGGAGTAAGTGTTTGCATCAGCACTAAATGGATGATGCTTTTCTTTCTTTTGTGTTACTCGGCTACACTTCTTTTCTACTGTATTTTCTATTTGCCAGCATATTCGTCTATGTTTCCTGCCTGACTTTTTACCATCCTGGTTTCTTTTAACCTCTTTTGCTCTTTTGTCTGTCTTGTCTGTGTGTTTCAACATTCTTGCTGTGTTGCTGCCACTGTATCTGTGTTTATGGCCAGGTGGTACTTTTCTTAGTCAAAGCAATATTTTCCAATATTTAAGGTCAGGATCTACATTGAATGGTTCAGTAATCCTCTCTCAAAATGAATCTCTTGCTCTCTCAGTTTTTTCTTACTCTTGACAAATGCGCCGCACCCACTCTGACTTTATCACCCCCTCCTCTTTTTTTTTTATCACCATCTCTCTTCAATCTTACCCGTATTTCCAGCTGCCTCTATGTCTTCCCTCATCCCCTCTGCCTCTTTCTCTCTCTTATAATAATTCAGGTTCTTCTTCCATGCCCGGCTATTCATAAAGCGCCAGTGATCCAGGAAAAATACTTCAGAGGCATTATTGTTCTGGATGTTAAACAGTAGCGTTGTGCCTGTTCTGCCAGTCTGGGCTGTGTTTTCTGCTGCACAGTCAACTGGGCCAGATCTGTATTGGGCCCTGCTAATTTTCTATTATAAAAATCTGTGAGTGTGAATGGTTGTCTGTCTCTATATGTCAGCCCTGTGATTGACTATCACCCAGTGTCAGATGGAATTCAGCTGAAATTGGCTCCAGTTCCCCTTCAACCCTCTAGGAGGATAAGCTAAAAAAAAATGAATTAGATGTACTATAGTCAGTTGACCCGTTGTTAACATACAAATATTTACTAATGCAGCCTTAAAGGTCACAAATCATTTAAATTTCTATCTATATTTATATTCTGAGAGTCCACTGGAATATTTTTCGATGATTTACAGTTTAAAAAAACTCCTAATTTATCTTATACTGACCCCTTATGCAGCCCCTCAGTTCAACTGTCTGAAACAGGCTGTTCTCCTGCTACTCTAAGGCCTCCCTCCCAATGAGCCTACTATGTTCTGATGAACTTAATCAGATTCCAAAAGTTGACCCCTCACTTCATTTTCTTGTTCTTTACTCAAAATGTCAACTTCTCAAACACATTTGCACATGTTCGAGCTAATGTCTGACCCGAAATATGTATATCATGTACTTGCTAATGTTTAAAATAGGCATTCAACATTATAATGATGCTTGGGCTTGGATATATATATATATATATATGTATGACAGAAAATCACAAGAAGCATGTCATGTTCCCTCTCAGTAAAATAACAAAAACTTCAAAAATGCTTGTGACAATCTTTTTCTACAGCACCCTACCTACTGAAAGGAGCAGGGTTAGAGACCACTGTCCTAGACACTGTCAAGTGGCCACAAATTTAGCAACAATAAAGAATTTCTCAGCAGTAATGAGCATTTTTGCAAATTTTAGTGTGGGAAAAATAATATCTGTGAGCTTTACCTCATATTTTATGCAATGTGGATACTTATCTGGTAACCAAAAATAAAAAGTGTATTTATCTGCCTGCAAATACAAAAAAATTGATTAATTCAAAGTATTTCAGATAGTGGTGAAACTTTCAGTTTGGTCTTACCAGATGGAACCTTTTGATTTCATATTTTTAGAGAAGATTTGGAAAACAACCTATGTATTACAGTTTATTATGCAACTCCTATAATTACTGATATTTCCATTATCAAGAAAATCAGAGTCTGATCATGCTGTGATCATATTTCATTATCAGCTTCATTATGCTGTATTCAATATTATCATTATTATTATTATAAGGTGTTTTAAGTGGCAAAAAGAGCTTAAAATGCCAGATAATTTAAAATGTTTCAAGTGAAGTGTCATTTATTGAAATGATTCCATGCAAATTATCATTACTTCTTTTCTCTTGTTTTTGGATTTCACCCGCTGTCTCCTAAATTGAGATGGCTAATTGCCTCTTCTCACACTCATTATTTTAGAGATTGAGGCTCTGCTCAACTCATGAGCAGATGCAGGAAAAGGGATGACAGAGTGTGTTTGAAACCGTTTTGTTAAAACCATTTTCATCCTTCCCCTGCAGTCCTGGTAGAGTCTCTGCATGGTTGGTGCTTAGTTGGCTCTGCTGACTCACAGGGAGGCAGAGACTAAAGTCCTGAGCCTCGTGGGGAGAACAAAGATGACCAAAGTCTGCTGGAAAACTTTGATGCATGTTCTTTCATGTTGAAACTCCAGAATCCTTTTGGAAGTGTTGCAAATAAGACAAGATTGTGAATTTCTTTTTCTTGCTCTCTTGTTCGCTCTTCCTCCCTTCTCAGTCTCTCTTTTATCCTTTCTCACTCACATTGACTCGAACGGGGGAGAAACAGATGGAAGTTTGGAATGAAAGCTCCTTTCTCGATACCCTTCTCTCCCAGGATGGCCTCTGTTCTGCTGAGTCATTTACTGTTGTGTCACAGTCAGTGCGGTTTAGAAGCCACCGACAATGTAGCGTAGCTGAATTCCTTGCTGGGGAACACAAGCACCAACCGATTTTCTTTTCCTTTGAAAAATTAAAACCCAAATCTAATCTCGTCCCTCGCTATCAAATTAGCAATTAAAATTGCAAACAATAGTGTGGCTGGTTTCACTGTTCTCTGTGACACCCTGGGGCGAACAGGCCTCGCCTTTTCCAAAGATTTTTAAATGTCACAGTGAAAGAATTTGAAAAAGACCATTACCAGTGACATTTTATTTTGTATGTGTGTGTGGCATTAGAGAGCACAAACACACTTACATTGAGAATGAAGTGCGCTTTCCCCAATGCAAATACAAGACCTTAGGTTGTGTGAGATTAGCGCCTATTCATCGCTTGTTTTGTACTCCACTTCCTGTTTAGTGTAGTGTCTCCTTTTGCCCTCCTTTTCACCCGCTATGTTCAGCATTATTTATATATTTTAAAAATGCAGCAGAGGTGCCCTTCAGTGTTTCCTTAACAAAAACAGAGACATAGAATTAGGATCACACCTTCTTCTGCTAATTTGCATACATGTAGATATGGATATTATCAGGTGTTGGAGGTTTTCATTGGATTACATTCCTAATATTTTTTCTCATTTGGAGCTGCTAAAGTTGCCATCCCACAAATTGTGTTAAACCATTTTTATAATTAAATATTTTCTAGAACAGATGCTCTGCCTCTGCTTCTGAGTAAACACAACCATAATGTCCTTTCCTGACCCTGCTCTCACCTTTATAAACCTGAAGTTTGATTTGAGGAAGTGATACTATCCCACAGGCACTGGTAGGACTTATAGGGGCCCTTAACAAGATGTGACTCTGGGCACATTAAAAAACTCCATCAATCTCAGATTTTATGGGTCCCCTCCTCTGGAGCCTAGGGCTGCCTGACTCATTACTTCTACTACACTCACTCCACTTCCTTTACGTGTTGCCTACAACCAACTGGAGCCCATTAGGTAACATACTATATGGTATGAACTGTTGTCATTGGGGTACAATTTTAGTGTAGACAGTTAAATTCAAACATAAATTTATATTTTTAACTTCAAACTGTTAAATAACAATGTGTAAGTCCTATCTGAATAATGTTACCGGTAGCGCTGGGGCTTGGGCAGTAAATTGAAACCATGCTACCACAATTTTGAGGTTTAGAGAAAATAGATCCTGGGGGATCCCAAAGCATTCCCCAGTCTGATTGGATATGTAATCCCTCCAGCGTGCTCTGGTTCTGCTCCAAGGTCTCCTTCCAGTTGAATGTGCCAAGAATACCTCCACAGCCAGGTGTCAGGAAGGATCCTGATCAGATGCCTACAAGACCTCATTTGGCTCCTTTAAATGCAAAGGGAAAATAGTTTACTCCCAGGTCCTTCCAGATATCCGAGCTCCTTACCCTGTCCCTGGAGGTGAGCCCAGACACTTCGAAGAACTAATATGACAAATCCTTAATCTCATTCTTTTGGTCACTACCCAAAGCTGATGACTCAGGGTGAGGGATGGATGTGCTCAGCTCCCTCTTCATACAACAGTATGATAAAAAGCTCAAATCAATTTGTGTAATGATCTTAAGCTTCATCTTGCTCTGCCTGAGAAACATATCCTGAAATATTTGAACTTATCACACTGAACTATACACCTGGTGGTCTCCTAAACTCCTCCAATACCCAAGTTTTCGCTTAAATGACCACATAGAAAGAAGCTCTTCAGACCTGCCCATACTGTTCTTCTGAGGCACTTTAAGTTAAATTCACTGCAAGAGCTAGAACCAGGAATCGTTTAGCTTAGTTTAGCATAAATACTGGAGTCTTGCCAGGAAGATATAGAGTTTTTGGAGGTGAGGGTGGGGTTGGGGGTGGGAGGCTGTTTCCAGGAGGGGTTTCCCCATCTGAATTCCCTTTTTTAAAAAAACAAAAAAACAACTACTTAACATTAAAACATGGGATTCTCCCTTTTAATAACAATTCCACAAGTATAAGTTCACAGTCTTTGAAGCTCTCTGATTGGATATGTCATGCTGAAGTGCACCTTGAGGATAGTAGTTGACTGCTACTGTAAAATGTTAATGTACACAGTCTTGTACCTTCAACTTAATTAACTTGATGATGGTTTAACTGGGAACTTCTTGCCATCTGGGGGGGTCACATAACAGTGCTATGGGAAAAATGAATGGAATTTTCACTTCTAGAACTAAAGGAGTCTCCCACTTCGTACTTGCACCCAGCGGCTGGTCACCAAGATGTATTAACAACACATAACTCCACAACTTGTAATTTTTCCACTTCAGTTTATCAACAGCACTTTAGGGGGGGTTGTTGGACATTGTTTTGAACTTTGGAGAGAGTCAGGCCTGTTGCTTCTAATCATTACACAAAAGCTAAGATAAGCTAAATGCCTCTAGGCTCTAGCTCCATAGTTAACGCATAAACATGAGAGAGGTATTGATCTTCTCATCTAACTCAGCCAAAAAGCAAATCAGCATATTCCCAAAATAAAATTTCCCTGTGGCCCAAAGATTCAAATTCATGCATTTTTTGTAACAAGAGCCTTGTAATGCCCTGCACTTAATCATAAAATATAGTCAAACTAGATGTATAGTTTTCACATCACTACAGCATTGTGCTCACATCTCAACACAACAGTGACCAGCTGTTGGTGATACTGCTATAGGTAGACTTATGGAGCAAAGTCATGATCCTCCGTCAATCATAGTGAGGATTTACGGTATATCCAGTAATAAGCCCACTGACCCAGAGAAAGATATGTCAAACCGCAGTAATAAACCTGTAAACCACCAATCATAGGAAGAAAAAAAAAAACAACAGCAATACTGCGTTGCATCAGCTGTGAATCAACTTATGGATTTAAAGCAGGAGGCCAAGAGCTACGGTGCAGGGTATAAATTCTCCAAATGAAAATGGATAACATGGGGGGTGGATATGAATGGTCGGGCTGGTGTGTGTGTGTGTGTGTGTGTGTGTGTGTGTGTGTGTGTGTGTGTGTGTGTGTGTGTGTGTGTGTGTGTGTGTGTGTGTGTGTGTGTGTGTGTGTGTGTGTGTGTGTGTGTGTGTGTGTGTGTGTGTGTGTGTGTGTGTGTGTGTGAAGCTGTGAATAAGGCAAAGGAGGGTCTTTGGATGACATCGGGGCTGCTACGAGTCATCAGTTCCCAATACTGTTATTCATGAATCACTTTAACAAATGGCTAAGAGTGTGTGTGTGTGTGTGTGTGTGTGTGTGTGTGTGTGTGTGTGTGTGTGTGTACATGAATGTATATGTGTTGGCAAAGGGAAAGCAAAACAGGACCCTACATTGAAATTTATAGATAATAGGCATAGCTACAGTGTATATCAGTGCCCCTGAGTTATGGATTGGCTTTCTCAGTCTGCCCACTCATCTGACTGATCTGCCTGTCAGATATAAAATGTCTGGTGAAAACTCACCAATTCTGACAGAATTTGGTGGGTCTGGGACTGTCACATATTGCATGGCAGACATACAGTAACTGGTCCGATTTTGACAAAGCGTGCAGGGATGATGCATTGTGGTTTCCAGCCTTCAAAACACAGTACTACTTAGATTTTTTTAAACATCTGGTCTAAATGGTGGATTAAAGTTAGATACAGATGAGCTCTTATTTTTATCAAATTTTTTTCTATATCGCCATCACACACAGATTCCACGTATGGCATGAATGTGACTAAAATGAATTAATTGACTGTTGTCTTGATTTTGATTAATTCCACTTAAGAAAAAGAAAATCACTGTGGAAAAGAAAGCACCTTCCTAACAGACACAAGTGAAATAAAAGAATAAGAAGAGGAGGATCCTTTCTGTCTAGGAGATTACCAATTAAGACCTGGCTTAATGTGTGGTGAGTCTGAAAACAATGTTAACTTGTTCCTTTGTTGGAATAATTAGGCGGCTCTTTGTAAGTTTGACCCCTAAACATGTCTTAACCCTGTAAAGGTTACTGCCAAGTCTCTTTATTACCATTTCAGATAAATCCTTGAGGACTCCCTAATTGCCATATTACTGATGATAAGACTGACAGTTAAGCTGACATTATGCCTTTAATCATCACACCATGTCAGCTCTTTAGAGACGTTTCAAAACGTTGTCTTTTTTTTTACATTACATAAAAATAGTCTGCAGCTCATTTGACCCACCTATGGGTATATCAGTCTTTGGATGTTGTGTAGGTTTAAGTGGATAAATGGGGGGAATCCATACAAAAATGGAGGCAGATGGAAAGATGTGTGAATTACAGAAGCTTTGGAAAGAGAAGTGTTTAAGCTCTTATGTGAGAGAGGTTATCTCTCTCAAGTACCTTCTGGCTCTCAACCACCGTGTGGTGCAGGATTCCTTCAGTATGTTCTGAATTTAAATCAAAGTAATTCTCAAAAGCTAAAGTGTAAATTTGCAAATAATTTTTGTGTGTTTTGTTTTGCTAGCTATCATTTAAGTTACACAATACAATGGATATTTTTTTATGATAATCATTTCCAGGTTGTGTTATACTGAGTCATACCTTACAGTAGTAGCAACAGTAACAACAGCCTAGGGCTTATAAAGGCAGGCTTGTGATCAGAAAGTTGTTAGTTTAAATCCCCAGAATGACATGGAAATAACTGGGTGAGCAAAGTAAATGAGCTCCCTCTTTTTCTCAGAAGTTATTAGACTCACTCTTGAGAAAACACTCAAACTGTTCCAATTCAGCTGGTTAGTGTTTAACAACAAAAGTGCAATTTATGAATGGGGGGAAAAATGGCTTTGTTCAGCTTTATTTATCTTCATTCTCTGCCCAGATGCAGGCTTAACTGTGAAACTGCCACAAAGACTCCAGTCAGTTCTGAGAAATCAGATTCAAAAAGTCACAGTGTAACACTCACACACACAAACGCACACACAAACTTGGCCTGTATGCTGAGACAGAGATAACCTTCTGTGGAGCCTTTAGTCACAATGGAAAAAACTACATGTAATTGGGAACAGCTTCTCAACTGGAATACTAGTTTGTGATTATTTTAAAGAAAAGTGGAGAGGAATATCAACATTTGAGACTAGTACAGACTTTACCAAGACCCACACATGGCATATTTTCTTGGAATGACATGTTGGCATCATGGACAGTTTTGAGGGTAATTCCAGTAACATTTTATAAATGATTAACTTGCAATAACACTGGATACTGTGTATGAAGCACATAGGTAGATGATAGCATGCGTGGGATAGTTTGATTCAAATTTATTTTGACTGCAGACTGTGCGTTTCAGACCGGCGTGCCTAATGTATCAACAAGAAGACACTCACTATCCAATGTGTTGTTTTGTCCTAACCAATCAACACTGTCTCATGTATACTGGCGTATTTGTCCTATTATTTTCAATTTGTTATGGTAGTGGTTGCTGGGAGCAGTTAACCTGACACAAGAATGTGTTAAGAATTGTATTTATAAGTCAACTTGAAACAATATGATCTCATCCATGCTTGATACTTTTTTATTTAAAATGCAATGTAGAAAGATGACATCGACATACTTGGTCGAGTGGTTAAGAGTGCATGCCATATATGCAGTGGACCCTGGTTCGAGTCCTGGCCGGTGGACCTTCCTGCATGTCACACACCCCTCTCTCTTCCTGTCTCTCTACTGTCAAATAAAGGTGTCTATGCCAGAAAAAATATTTTTTTTAAAGCAGTAAGGCAACCAAAAAACATGATCTCTCCCTCATCCTAAACCTAACAACACGTGAGACACAGGACATGAATCATGGTCTCCAGTGTGAAAGTCATATGTTTTCGATGTCCAATCACCCACCTTGACCATGCAGCATAAGGATGTTGCACTTGTTGAATTGAGAAAAAAAGTTCCACTGAACATAACCCAGTCTGCAATTTGCTACTAAACATATCTGGAAAAGATAATGAGTTCCTTAGAAATCAAGATATAGGGTTGCCTGGATACACCTATAGATTGGACACAGGGCATAAAAGCATGCAACCTACACACTCTTACAAACAAAGTACCACTACCCCCCTACCCACACACACACACACACACACACGATAATACACTTAAACCACAGCATCTAAAGCTGTCTTCTCTGTCTCCTAACACACCAGGAAATGTTTTTCTTCTCTGAGGCAGCCTAAGTGGAGTAGTCCACTGAAGCCAACCCTCAGTAATTAACTGTCACAACGCCTCAAAACTAACAAATGGACTTTGTGTCAAGGAGGGCCCATTAATTTACTGGCCTCCACTCGTCGATCCAGAGCCTATTATCTCCATTATGGCAGGCTTTCATGTCTGGGCATCCTCTCCTACTAACCCTCGATTTCTCTGTCTCACTTTGCACAGATTCCCAGGAACTTGCAGAGAGGGCTTGTGGACGGTGTGTATTTTCAACACATATGGCATACTTGAGCAGAAACACATCTTGCAAGTGAGTACTATATGAAGCCACACAGATGATTCTGGACACAAGGAGACACTCCATCTCTCATAACTGCATAAGTAAATCACAGAAGCGTGACTCGTATAATAACGTAATAAGCAGCGATGCTGGCTCCAGAAATATGCACGAACGAATACACTTCACATGAACTCGCACAAATTATCCAATTCTCATTCTCACATTCCTTTACTCTCAGACACACTCTACACAGTGCTGTTTCCCTTCCGGTCAAACATATTTAAAAACTCATACTGCACTCCCACATTGGCATGACAACCTGAGGGGAGAAATCTTCCATATGTGACACTAATAAGTGCTACTCGGAAGGAATGGAGAGCCATTTCACCATGAGGCATAAATAACTAAATAACACGCAGAGTATGGGATCCGTGTGATTTGCGATACAGCTCACATTTATTGCTCTTCAAAGGTAACATATTACCAGGATTCTGTAGAGAGAGGGAGAAAGTGAGAGAATGTACTTTAGTGGCAATGAGATCAGGTTGGTCTTTCCTACTGAGACCAATGCATTTTTGATGCTCTTCAATGCATTATCAGTGGCTCAGTGTGCTCTCAGGCTTTGGAAACGTTTTCAGCTCATCTGTAGTAATTTCAGCTGCCAATTCCAGTTTTAAAAGGGCAATACTGCACCCAGAATCTGTTTTAAAGGGGTGTTTCTCTCAAATTACATGCAACAAAAAAGCATATTCTTACTTAACCCCTATTGGTATCTGGCCATGCAGATGGTTTTGGTTTTATTTGCATTGGTTTTGAGATATCCATGTTCGTGCCGGTAAGGTGGAGGATTATGTTACTGTGGGGTTCAACCTCCAATTATATTGAACGTATGAGTTTTTTGGAGTTTATTAATGCCACAAGACAAGATGTGTATGAGTGGAAGAATGTTGTTATAAAATTGGTACTTTTAGGAAGAAGCATTGACACTTTAATTTAATTAATGAACAACTTCTTAAGATAAATCAAGACATTTATTAATAGCTAAATGTCTTGAGGATACATGATTATATATCATATAAGTTAATACATAAAAAGAACAATAAGCTGTATAAATTATAATAAAATAAAATAAATAAAATGGTTGAGAAATAGTGTGAACATATAACAAGCTAAGCTAAGGGAAAGCTAATTTAACTTCTCTTACAAAATGATCTTTTAATTTTAATGCTCCATCACAAAGCAATGTTATGCCATACTGTTGACAGGTTTTATTGCTGCGGTGATGTTATGTGGGCATGTTTTTGTGGTGGAAGCAGTGTTGAACCACCGGTGGAAAGGAGTGCTGTAGGAGGAGTGCTGTTTCAGGCTGCTCTGGAAAGAGTCTTTTCAGTTGTCAAAACGATATCATTTTTGATCTATTTAAATGACAAATGTTCAAGCAGAACTAGCTGATATGGCTTATCATGCAACCACGTCAGAAGACAAAAGTGGCTATACCAAATGACCAGTCTTAGACAGGGGGACACATGAAAATCTCTTATATTGGGATATCAGTGCATATTTACAGACACCCTGGAAGGAATTTGTTGTATTATACACATATATGGCGGCAATAGTTGTGTAAAGGTTGATAAATGTTCAAACCCTTCTTACTCTGCTTACTCACTCACTCACTCTTTTTCACTTCAATTGTTGCACAAAGTGTATGTGAGACAGAACTTGTTTGATGCCACCCCCCAAATCTGACACTGGGGGGAGGTGGGTGTCAGGCAAGTACTTCAGTAAACTTGCCGTTTTAAAACTCTCTTACCTTTCTTGCATTTCACACAGCACTTTGAAAAAAGTTGAACAGCAACAACCCCTCCTTCGTCCTATGTCCCACCCCCCGCACTCCCTCCATGCATTTACTTTTATTATTACTATTAACAGTAATAATTTTATCAGTACAAAGGAATGTGTGTGCAAGTGATTGAAACTTTAAAAATAAGTTTTCAAATGGAAGTTATTTGGAAAGTAAAGAGTTCAATTTAAAAACATGTAGTTTAATCTGATCTTTCATGGATACAGTTTTGGAACAGGATGTTGGCTTTGGAAGGTTCTGGCCTAAGAGATTGTAGTGGAAGACTATTAATGTAAAATATCGAAATTACATCATTCTGTGCTGTCTGCATTGGTCTCTATCTCTCCATCTCTTTGTCAGTGTTTCAGGAAGTTAAGTCAGAGTTATAGAAGATGAAAATACCTGACATTGTTCTCTCGTTTTGTTTTAACGAGAGATCATAACAGTAAAAGCAATATTTTGGCTACATAGCTGTTACATTTGGATCTATTTCAGATGATTTGGCACTAGTGATGTGACAAGGATACCAGGTAATCCTCTTTGTATATGAAGTCTTCCACGAACTGCATGTCTCTCTCTGTTTCTTGAGTGATTCTTTAAAGTGGGTCTTGCACTCTGAAGAGTGATCACATCTCTCCTATCCGCCCCCATCTCTCTTCGCTCTTGCCTTACTTTCTCTCTCTCTTTGTCTCTTACCCGTTAATCTATCCATGGGTTCATCAGAGAATAGAGGGAAGCTAAGGGATGGAATTCAGCGAGGGAAACGGAGGAAAACAGAGAACAGAAGAAGCAGAGGAAAAAGGTGGTGAGAAAAAGACAGATTGATGAGAGACAGAACTGTGTGTAGGAAAGTTTAAGAAAAGAGATCATACTAATGATCATTACGGCAGTTTTTACTGTAGCCTCTATCCTTTCATTTGGAAGGAGTGACTCCATAATTTATGTGCTAATATGTTAATGTACCACACTTTCTGTCATTGTACGTGTTGGTTTGTGTGAGCAGATTTTCTTTGAGTAATTCTTTGGGGGTTTGAAATACAGACAACTTTTTATTTTATTCAAGAAAACAGTGCAAAACCTAAACATACAGTAAAGGCCAGAGAGAAAACCTGCCTCCAGGAACTGTCCCCATTAAAACAGGAACACCTTCTCACACAAGTGCATCTCTGTGAGAAATGATGCCTAACAAACATTGCTACTTCTTCCCTCATGCCCATTGTTCTTATTCTGCTACATTAGGTTTTGTTTTTTTTTTGTTTTTTTGTTTTTTTGTTTTTTTTACAAGGCAACAAAACTAGTTGTACCCATGCTAGAGGAATCAGCAGCTTCAGCAGCTATGACTAGAGACGAGTGAGGTGGTTAACGATCAAATGTCATTGCCACTTTCTTTCTTTTTACCTCTGCCTCGTCATTATCCATGCTTTTTTTTACCCCCTTCTCCTTTAGGCTTCCCTGCTGAGAGAGACTTTTTTTTGGTTCTATCTGTTCCCTCCTCTCACTTCTCTCTCTCTCTCTGCCTTTTGTTCTCAATTTACAATGTGTCTCTCTAACCTCTCTTCTTCTCCACCTCTCGCTTTCGACTACTCCCTCACCCCCTGAACCTGAAACTGCTCCTCTCTGGTCTCCTCTTCCTCCTCCTGTGTCAAACAATCAGAGACGCTCTCTCTCTGTCTGCCAGGCAGAGAGCCAGAATACCAATAGACCAATAGACCAGAGCCTTCTGTCTCCCCATTATCCAGACCCCGTCTTCCTGTCTACAACACACACACGCACGCACACACTGCATGCACGCTAGTAGACATATATGACTTCGCATGAATGCAAGTAGGCAGGAAGACACGCACAAACACACACATCTGTGTCCAGAGGGTTGCACAAGCAGAGTCAGTCCGTGCTGCAGGAACACAAGCATTCACCCAGACACATTCAGGGGCACACTTAAACCAGATACCAAATAACAGATACATACACAGATAGATTATACTGATAGACAATTAGTCAGGACAACGCTTAAATGCAGAACACACACACGCACACGCACACGTACAGAGCTTCTAGCCCTTCTAATTCATTTGCACTTTAAAGAGAGTTCCACCTTTCCCTTTGGTGTCTTCAAGCCCCAAGCTCCTCTTTTACTGGTCCCTCACTAGTCTCTCTCTCCATCCCTCTCCTTTTGGTACGACAATCATTTCTCTCTCCCTCTGAGAGCATCTCCCTCTTTCTCCTGCTGCAACCACTCTTTCTTTATTGCTCCCTCGGTCTCCCTCTCACTCTGGCAGTGTTCCTTTGCTCTTTTATCACCATTAGAGCCGCATTTCTACTTCCACATTAAGGGGTTACGGTGTAGCGACAGAGACATGTAGCTGACATGCACATTCTCAAAAATGTAATTGAGGCTACAGCAGCTTCAAGTTTCTGATGTCAGCGGTTGATAGTGAGGGCCATTTGGATCGTGCTGAGGATAGTTTCAGTAACACATTTAGTAAAGCCATCTCAAAGCCCTCCACTCACTGCAATTGTCACTCTCACAGTGAATGGAAGAGCATATTAATGATTGCACAGCAATAATCTTTTATTCAGAGGTGAGAAGAGACAGACTTACCCATTGTCATTCTATATTAAAAGGTTAATAAAAAAATCCAACCACATATAATTAAAACATGATTCAGTCTGATAAACCTGATAAGTCCGGTAAAAGGCTGAATTATAAATCAATTTCTATAATTTGTCTTATAATAGTTTTACTTAAGAAAAAAAGATTTTGAGTATATTCCATTCTATTACAACTCCCAATATGAACATTTCCAGTTAGTAAAATGGGTGATAAAAAAAGGGGTGAAAAGTAAAGTGGCATTTGCCTCGGCCCCCAAATCACTAAATCCACCCCTGCCCCACACTCACTCTTGTTTTTGTATAATGGGCTGCTCAAGCGTCCCAGTGACCGGCCCACCGGGATTTCTCCCAACTGGATTTCTACCCGTGTTCCTGATGGCCAGTCTGACTCTGTGTTTGTATGAGTATGGAGAGATAAAAGCGTGAAAAAGAAACAACTTTAAGTGCTTAATGCTAGTCACGATAAAAAGTATTTTACCAGCATGAACTTCAGAGCCTCATCATCAAAACACTAAGCAGCCACCTCTGGCAGCATGCTCGCTAACGTTTCCTGCTTGCTGTGAAGAAATGATGTATTATGCATGGTATATGTAATGCATGTTGTTACTTTTATGATGCTGCTTTGTTTGTGGATGTTTCACTGAGAAATGGAATGCATGGGGCTATCTATCCATCACTACTTACCAGGTGTAACCAAGCAAGTAAGGTGTTTGTACACACCTTACTTGCTTGAGGGGTGGTTGACTCATGTGTGGGAGTGCATGGTGATTATATACTGCAGTTGTGAGGCTGAGTGCTTCTGTAAGGATAGTGGGGAGTGTGGGTGTTGGACAGGACAGCTGACCATTCTGCACACTGACCATGCAGACAACTGAAATGTAGATGCAGGAAACCTCAACTCCCAACCCAATCATGTCATATAACCTGTCTTCCTCCAAGTTTATTTTAACAAATTGCATCTACTGCTCCATTTAACTCTTGATTAGTCTTTCTCCAGTACTTGTCCTTCAGGACCATTCTAGTGCTGATGGGATATTAAAAAATCACCATGGTCCTTATCTTTAGCTACTTTTAACTGTGTGTAGTTATCACAAATTTTCTACTGAATTTCAGAGAATAGGGGATGTTTCACAAAACTTGCACTGAGCAAAAGCACATGTTTAATGAATTATTATTTAACTGTGCCATAAATCATATTTAGAGCAGTAGTGTTAATTCTGATTGCCAGGGCCTGAAGCCGTGTTGGTTTTCTTTCTTGCCATCTTTTCATCGACCACTTTCAAGAAAGAAGAATGGAGTCTTTAAGATTTTTATCTGTGATTTGAGATTTATGATACTGACACAGACAGGACTCAGTGCATGCCCTCTGTCTAATCATTTTTATTCATTCCTCTGATTCAAGCAGTAACTTGTGACAGGGGGCAAAGAATCAGTTAGAAAGAATTACAACCAGAACTTTTACATTGATGCTTCCTGATCTTTTACTTTCCTTGTCCACTAATCTCCAAACCTTTTTGTCTTTTATACCTTAGGTTTGCTTTACTTAGTCTGAACCAAAGGGGAAAAAATGCATAGTTGGATTGTCGTTTTTCAGCATTATGTGTTGACGCTAACTTATAACAAACCAACTTAGAGGAGTAAACATCAAGTTATATGAACTGAAAGGTAACTTATTAATTGGGCAGGTTGCATTATTGTCACATTTGCCCCATTTTACTCTTCTTCTCCTTTTATTCCCTGAGTTTCATTTATACACTGACTTTTTTACAATAAGCCTCTAACTCACATATCTGTAATTCCCCTCCCTGGAAAGGTTAAGTTCAGTGGCTCATCCTGTGGTTTTTGCTCTGTTTTAACTTTCAAAAATATCGAATCCACCCCGCCACTCTCTCTCTTACTCTATCCCTCCCAATGGCTGCGGGGCTCTGTTAGCATTCTGTTGAGGTGCATCCATTAAATGTCACCTAGCTGGAGATGGAGAGAAAGGGAGGGACAAGTTGGTGGGTTCATTTTCTTATGTCACTGTGTGTCTGTGGATGTCTAAAGATTCAGTCCTCCTCTCCAACTCTCAGACTTTGACTCTCCTGACAGATAAACATGCAGTACAAATAACAAACACACACACACACACACACACACACACACACACACACACACACACACACACACACACACACACACACACACACACACACACACACACACACACACACACACTCACACTCAAAAATCCCCCACCCTTGAATCATCATCATCGTATACCAAATGTTATATATTGAATTGATTTCCTGCTCCATTGCTATTCTGTGTCTTTTTGTTTGTAGTTACGCTCATGTTTAAATGGATTGTGGATATAGTTAAGGTTAAAACCAGAGTTTATGTGTCCAGACAGATGGTGCAGAGCTAATGGAGAGAAATTGACCTTTCAGCTAATGCAATTACAAACTGCCCTCTGATCTGTCTACCACTGCTGCATGTGAGGGGTGTGTATGTGTCAGATGCAGAGACAGTGAGGAGTATGTTAAGTTTACAGTGTGTGTACTTGTGTGTTGTGTTGAAGCATCGCCATGACTGACAAAATGCTGACTTTGTGGAAGAATGTGACTGCTGAGAGCACATGAAACAAGTATGTGTGTGTGTTTACATGAAGGTGTTGCTGGATTAGTAAAATGAGGACATTTAGGCAAAAATAGGTAAATGGAAGATCTTCACAAGGGTGTATTAGTTTGCATTTGTGGGTCGGTGTGAATGACTTAGCAAGCAAAAATAACAATAAACATAGAAGAAAGAAGCATTTCTTCTGTTTGTACTTACTACTTTCTGTTCCGGCACAAAAAAAATTATCAACTGTGTTCACATTGGGGGAAAAAAATCTGAAAATGCACTAAGTGGTGAAAAAAAAAAGCCTGAATCACAAATACACATCTGTCTCCAGGAAGTCATTCATTCAGAAATCAATCACCACAAACCTCTGTTATCTTAAATTGAACTAGGAGCGCATATGCCCTGTGATAATGGAATTTGTTTCTACAGTGATTTGCTAGGTTATGTTTGGACCTTTCTTTGCCATACTACAGCATAATAATGACCCGAAGGCATTCTTGCATTGAACACTGTGAGGCCCAAGCATTAGCCATTATAGAAGTCTCCCATTATGCATTTGTCTTGCCGTAGAATTTTTGTGTTTTTTCGTTGCTCTCAGCCACTCTACATCTCACATCATCTCTGTGTTATTTTCCATTCTATCTTCCTTCCATCACTCACTCCATTTACTGTTCCCTCCTATCATCCCATCTTTATTTCTCTGCATTGCAGCAACCACCAATAGCATTTAGGGATCCATTTTACCAGTGCAGCAACAAAGACAAGTGTTAATGCTTATCCAAACACATCTCCTTACTACTTCTGCTCATATTGGTACATTGTGCCATGTGTAAAAGTGCTGAATGAAGTGGAATATAAATTTGATGTTGTAGTGTTAAACATTTCTCTCAGCTATTAGTACATTTTAAACAGTTGTTTTCATCTCAGTCATGGAGGAGAAATGGTCTCAACAACTGGAGACGAAGGTCCAGATTGTCTTTTTAAAAAGAACCCATTGTTGGCCAGTAGTTTTAGAATGGCAACAAAAGTGCTGGCAAAGGCATATCATTTTATTTTTAAAGTCAAATTTATGGGCAATTTTAAAAAAGTAAATTTTGAAGACATTCATTTTTAAGAAAGGGTCATGTAATACGGTAGTATATGGGAAATGTACTCATAGAGCTTTTAGGAAAGAATCTAATGTATCTAATGTGTCTAATGTTATCTAATATTTAGTTTAACTCACAAAAACTAAAAACCAGAGAGAGAGAACTAGTGTTTCTGACAGTTAAGGAATTTAAAGAATTTCCAATTACCAACTACATGTAAACCCAAATATAATGAAAAAGTACCTAATAGTTTTTTTCTACCCAAAGTGAACCACCATCTCTGTAAAATGTCCTAAAAACTCACTTTTAAATACCTGCAAATTATTAAGTTACAGGTATTTATTATTAGATTTAATAATCTGTATACAAAATAAAGTGTAACCAATAAAAGTCAGTTCATATCAGGTATTCTTTTCAAATATATTATAATAAATCACACAAAACCTGCACTGACACTAGTGTGAGATAGATAGATTAAAATGTTTGATTTATTAGGTTGCTGTTAATTTATTTTAAGTGATTGACAATGGGCTTCATGCTAAAAGCACTCCTACGAACATTGTGTTTTTAAGATGTAAGTCAGAGTAATATAAGAGCATTTGTGGCATTCATCAGTTTTTTCTCGTACTAGAATGTTCTCTTAAGTACAAACAAAACTTTATGAATGGTTCAGACCTGTCATCATGAATACATCATCTCTGTCTTTCTTCACTGAGGAAAACACCAGTTTGACTTATAATTATAATGTCTTAATCTCAATTAATTTAAATATGATACCAAAATTAACAAAAATGAAATACAAAACTAAAACAAACTTAATACAATACAAATATTATGTATAACACATTATGATAATCATGGCTGCTGATTTACTAAGGTTTATTAGATTCAATATTTTGTATTAACATATTTTGGCGCAGTGACCACATTTCAGTAGTTGCTAGGAAACTTCTCTCACTCTGACAGCTGCCTCTTTGTCTCTGCAGCTCTCTGTCCAGTATAATCTTATGTTGCAGCTGACAGTGTAACATCACCAGCTATAGGCTGTAATATTCTCTCATCTAACATCTCAGTGACTGTCACATCACTTGACCGCCTCTCATCACGGAATTTACTTTAGAAAGAGTTTTTTTAGTATGTAACTTCATGTCAAAGCATTCCATCTTTATTTCTGTCATAGCACAGAGCTGCTCTGATGACTCAGCAGCTGTCTCTTTGGGTCTCTAACTACTGACACTCCTATGTGTTTTTTCTATTGATTACTGAAAGCAGGGCTTAAAGCTGCACAGTAATTTTACTCTTTGGGAACTTTAATGTGAAAGAAGCTTGCCCACAAACAAAGCGGAACATGGAGCTTTCTACACCAGTTTTTAGGGGTGTGGATAATACTAATGATGACATTTAACAAATAAACACCTACTAATGAACAGGTGGCATTCATTAGGCTGAAATGACCAATTTACGACAAGTTGAGGCAGTTAAAAGGGTTTGTTGAATCCGACTTGGAACACCCATACGAGCAAACCTCAGAAAGTAAGAGAGTTTTAGGCTAAAAATATGAAAATGTTCTTGCACGAGGCTCAATGTTGCATTATAATTAATAATTGGTTATTTGTATATGCAAGAATGCCAAATGATGTATATTCACAGTATGTTGGGTAATAGGGGGAGGGTTACTCAAGTTAATGACAACCATATTATTTTATGTGCAACAAACTTTTTAAACCACCTGTTCAACAAGCATGAACATGTAGAAACGCAATATTTTCAACTGCTCTCGTCAACCACCAGTATATTTTGCACAACCACAGTGTGCTGGTAATTACATGAAAGTTGCCTGTATGTAGTCTAACTGTTTATTTGAGTTTGCCAGATATCTTAAAATTTAGCAAATTCTTGTAAACTTAGCTGCTGGCTGAGACAAACCAGCCCCTCCTCTCTACCAGCGGTACTTGCAGGCAGTGAATCACATCAGCAGCAGAGGGAGGAGGAGGACAGAGGACAGGAAGAAACACTGAATGCACTGCCAGGCTGTGCACATACCTCTTGAATCGGGTTGTGGTGACAGATGGGTTGAAATTGTTTGTCATGTGTGGATTGTGTGTGTAGATTGTGTTTCATAGACAATCTGGCAATTTGGATAACGTCAGACAAACATACAAAACTTATGGATCCTTGTGTATGATGATTACTCATTATAAAGTTTAAGGCCCATGCAAATTATGGGAATGTCCCAGGAGAAACAACAAAACAGGAGCACAGTGGGAGAATAAGTGAAAATAAGGGAGTAACCTGGGGGAAATGGGAGTGTTGGCAGGTCCGCAATAGTGGATTATCTACTCATCCAAAAGTCAAAATGGGGTTGGTAGCTTTTTTGCTGTGAAATCCACCGGGAGAAGTAGCATTCCATCAGCATGTTGCAGAAGTGTCAGACAGAAAGGTGACAGAAAAGAGCTTTGCTTTGGTGCACATTCAAGAAAATCATAAAAGAAGATGTTCTTTGTTTCACAGCAAAGGAAACAACAAACTCTTTCAACTGTTGCAAAAAAATATTATTTAAAAAATGTGGTCCTTGATGAAGTCTTAATTTGGCATTCACTAAATGAATTTATTATATTCATTATTTTTCCTCTAAATTACAAACAAGTGCATCAGTTCACCATGGCTGCCATCCGTAGCGCCAACAAGAAGACAATTTACATAAGAAATTGTTCCTACATCAGCCACAAGCTTCTGTAATTTTCAGATAACTGGGGCTGAGAATCTCAAGTGTGACATTTCTTAAAATTGTATCCTGCATGACATGTTTGATGTTATGGTGATGATTGATGGTAGGCTACTAAACAAAACTGTACAATGACAGCTTGACAGATGAATATAAATTATGGATTCAACAAATCTTCTCCACCACCTGCTGTAATCTACTGCATAGAGCCACATGAAAACGCAGACAAAATGATCAGCTTTGTGTTTTAATTGTTTTCAAGCTCCACATCAAGAACAATTTGTGTGTCCGTCTTGCACTTACTTTCAAAAGAAAGTTTAGGAAACATAGGATGCATGTAGTGGGTGTTTCAAAAAATAAGCAGGTCTGTCATTTCACTGTTAATAATGAAATGGTCACACACCATTGGCTTACCTATAAAAGACCATTAGGGTCATAAGGATCTTGAACGAAAAGAAAGTTTTACTCCACTAGAAATTGAACCCACCACTTTGAATCTGGTTAAACATTGTGTGTCTGTAACTCAACCTATGACCTTATGACTGTGGAATTAACTAAACTGTGTAAACATGGGACCAAAAAACGTCTTCAAGGTGCACAACAATTGCTAGTAATCAGTCTTAAGCTGTGTTAAGATGGAACACAAAGCATTTTTTTCCCATGCAGGGTGATTAAATATTAAGTCAATGCACGGACACGACCATGCACAAATCCGCCCCAGGTGAGGAGAGGTGACTTGAATATGCACCTACTTGAGTTGAAAAGGTTTCAACTTTAGCAAACAATTTGCCTGTATGTCATATATTTTATGAAAGTACCTTATGAATGTACAAGAGACAAGAGGGGAAAAAGAAGAGAGACTAGAGGGAAATAACAGACAGAACCAGAGTTGGTGAGGTCTGAGTTCAGACACAACTGAACTGAAACACAAACACTCAGAAACAATCCCACGGACACGGTCTGTGCCTTCCATTGCCAGCTAGCTTACGGCTAGCTAACAAACACAGTAATGTATTTTCGCTGCTTGAGGCAAATAAATGGTCTAGCAATCAAACTCGCTTCACTTTCTGTCTGAACACAACCTAATGCTGGTAAGAGTAAAATATGGCTGCCCAGAGAACAAAAAGTATACAAACAGGGTAATTTTAAAATTCTTGGAAATAGGAAACAGAACAAAACAAATATTTGTAAATGTCTTATCTCCCATCAGTAAAAAAGGAGCAGCAGTCTGATGAAAATCCTGTAAGCCACATGCACAATGTGTGTGTGTATTCACAGTGTGTATCAGTATCATCTATATGTAAATGTTATGTATATATGCATTTATGTATGCTCTCAATTCCCTTTAATACTGTCCTTAATTATTTATCAGTGGATTAATCAGCATTGGGTTTATGTGTGTTCTGGCTTTTCATTGTCACCTTGCAGTTTTTTTTTCTTTACATTGTGTAATGAACTTGCTTTTGCATCATTGGCTATCAAGCGTTCACATAAAAAGTGTGTTTGAATTTGACAGAAGCAATGTGCAGAAGATAAAGAGAGAGAGAGAGAGAGATTTTATGAGCCATCGTCTTTCTCATACTGGAATGCAAGCATGTTCGTCCTGTGTTACCATAGCAACAGCAGTGGCAGGAGAGTGAACGAATGAATGTGTAGGCATAAGGACAGGAAAGAGAGAAGGGGGAAAAAGAGGCAGGGAGTACTGAGGATGTGGTAGAGATGAAAGATGAAAACACATTGAGAGAAGATGGGGAAAGTAAACATGAAGGTAGTGCAGCCATTGAAGGGGAGGAGCGAAGGGAGTAAGGAAGAAAAGATGAATGACGGGACAAAATAATGGTGGGGGCTGGGAGTCAGGGTGAGGATGGTAAAAGGTGAGGGGAGGGTAAAGGTAGCAGGAGATATGGTTGACAATATGGCAAGAAAGAGAGGGAAATCAAAAAGAGGAGGCGGCATGTGGAAGAAATCTAAATGAGAAGGTTGCATGTGGTGTTGCCTGGTGGGTCATTGTTTTCAACTTTCTTCATTAACTTAAAATACAACTCTGCTCCAGCAGTGACATCCAGAGGTTAACTCATTTAACCATTCTCGTTTCTCTGCGCCACAGCCTCTGGTTTTCTAACCCATTTGGCTTCTTTTTTGCAATTACTTTTATTTTTTCCCTAAGTGAATATCATTGTTAGAATATACTTAAATGCTGACATTTTTTAAACTAATCAATTAAAAAAAATCACACTGAGTAACTTTCACACAAACTTTTCTGCCATGTGCCCCTGTTGTTCATTAAATATTCACTCTGATAGAGGAATATTTGTTCTTCTTCTGTAGCTTTATTAAGTGTACTCACACCTTGCATTAAATATTTATTAAATCCACTCAAATACAAATTAATAAGAAGTTATCCTACTGTGTAATCAAAGCCTGATATACCTTAATCCTCTGTGCCATAGACCCTTCATTTGTGATTTTCTGTGATTTACATATTATTATGTCAGATGTCTACATTAAACATGGTCAATGTTTCAAAACTTGAGCATATATAAAAATGCCACTTTCAAGTCAAAATCCAGGGCTTCAACCTGCTTTGAACCCTCAATTTGCAAAGTTAGCTCTAATTCCCCATTAAACCACCATCAGATTGTTTGTGCATGCCCACAACAGCTAAGGCATGTTTGGCGTTGTCCACTTGCATATGTTTTGGATTAGATTCGGGACTCAAATGTGGACAGCCGTATATGAGAAGTTGCCATTTTAAATAAAGAACAAGAAAAAGAAGTGAAATCCAACTACTATTTTTGTTATTGTTTACGCAGCATCTGGAGCCTGTGGACATCTGCCAAGGGGCATCTTCTGGGAGCTAACTAATCAGAACAGAGTGGGCTCATCAGGAGAGGGACCTTAACCCTTACATACTGTTCATATTCTGACTCATAATTAGTCTGTACACTAATACACATTCATACATTCCCCCATCAGTAATTAATCTTATGGAGAAAAAAAAACCATTCACAATCACTAATTTATGCTCAAGGAGAATAGAATATGATGAATATATAAAAAAAAAAAAAATCACATTTGGAAAAGTCTGGCTAAAATAATTGTTTCTCGCATATTTAAAAAAGGGTCAGATTTGACCCTGAACAATAGTGTAAGGGTTAAAGACACGGGAGCTGATCTGAGGTCCTACATAAAGAGGCCGGTATGAGATAATAAGGAGTTTTTTGAACTGTTAATCATGCAAAGATAACAGAGCCCCAGAATGTAAATATAAACCTGGAAATGTGCATGGTATGGTCCCCTTAAAACAATATTTCAGCTTTTGCTTCATCATGATGAACATGGACACTGTAGTTTATTTTGAATCAATTCTACATAGTCCAAACGCCTTTAATACTTTAATAGAGCACCAAATATGAATGAGTCCACAGCTGAAGGTAGTCCCCAATAAAAACGCTTTTTACTCCTGTTTGAGTAATGTTTGCTAAGAACTACAGTATTCAGCTGTTTTGGGAAATTATTGAGCTTTCATTTAGAAATAAATCTATAGATTCATTACTTCATTTTTGAAAGATTTTTGTCCTCTGTACATAGAGAGACAAATGGGTGGGGGCAGAGTGCCACACACAGGGTAGGGTTATCATAATGTATTAAGAACCATTTGACAATAAATATACAGAATAATGACAGCCATATCCTTTAACTTGCAGTATAAACAACATGGTTTCTATCTATAGATATTCATATGTGAGGGATGACGCCCCTCCCCTAGTGTCCCCTCCTCATCTCCTGCTGTCCATGTGTACAAATGGCACTGTTTTATTAATACACACAACCTGGAAGGCAATGGAATAATCAGATGACTGGCATTAAGAGGAGAGGGCAGGACAGGAGAGGAGAGCAGAGTAGGAAGGGGCAAAATGACAAAGGAGTAAATAGAAAAGGAGAGGCTAGAATGAGTGAATGTCAGGTGGGAGTCTAGATGAAGATGATATGAGAGAAGAGATAGTGGAGAAGGAAAAAAGGAAGGTGGCGAGAAATAGAGAGAGAGTAGAGAAATGGAGAGTGTGAAAATAGATAATTGGAGTGAGGATAGGACGAGATGAGCGAGGCTGATGGAAAGTGAAAAGAGTAAAAGCCGAGAGGAGAGTGGTGGAACGGAGGGGATATGACAGCGCAGTCTTTCATGATGGCTGTACAGCAGAAATGGGTATTCAGATCACTCTGCTGCCAATTTACATGCCTCTATGCCACCTACAGGCTGCACAGAAGGAGGAGGAGAGAAGAGCAGGGGAGAGGAGAGGATTGAGCAACAGGGGAGGAGAGAAGAGCTATAAAAGGGGGAGAGAAAATGACAGAAGAGGAGAGGAGATTTGAGAAAAGAGATGAGAGGATGAAGGGGAAGTTTGGGGATGGAAGGCGGGGAGGGAGTGGGGTTAGATGAGGACATTGGAGTGGGAAAAGTGACGAGAGGCAGCTCATCTCCAACATACTTATAAATTAAGGGAGAGAGTTAGGTTGGATGATTGGGCACCCGAAGCACAAGACTTTGACACTGGAGACAGAGGTTCATGTCATTCATCTTGGTTACATTTAAGCTCTCAAAATACTTGACTAAGCTGAAACATTGTGGTTTTGGTAAAGTATTGAAAAAATCAATTTAACCTGTCTTGACCATCAAGTTAGCATTTATTTTTTCAATATTTAACCAAGACCATAATATCGCCCTAACTCCCCATAAGGATGTTCATAATGCTTTATCTGCCAAATGTCCTTACATTAGTTGAAATGATTTATTTTATTTTTTTTTAGAGCAACAAGTCTTTTAAATTAAAATGACAAACTACACTTTTTAATTTCCCTCCAGACTGACATGTATTGTATAATCATTAAGTGAGCTGATGCCCCTACTGACAAGATGACATCATTTGTCTGTGCCTAAATCGCTACGAGTTACTGAATCATCACTGAAAAAATAAATCTAGTTTATCATCCGACACAATTATCACAATTACGGTTAATGTTTGGTTAGATTTGATTAGGTTCAGGCAAAAAATAACTTGGTTAGGATTAGGCAAACGTCATACTGTAGTTTGGATTGATGTATCTAGTTCGTTAAGGTTAGAATGATTCAAATAATAACTGCTTACAATTATAGGTCACGGTTAAATAAACCAATGTTTACTGCTGGTAGGAAAAAAGAAGAAAACAGCACTGTCCCATATCAAAGTCCAACTTTTTGTTGACCCATCCAACCAACTTGACACTCTTACTCTGTAACAGTGTCACACTATAGTTCATCCTTTCTTACTTTGGATGGACATTATGGCTGCTAGAGGGCTTTGTCATTATTTGTTTGTTTTTTTCTTGGTAGAACAGTTTCCTGTGAGGAGTGGAGAGGAAACAATAAATTTGGATAAATAAACAAAGATAAAAACTGCAAGCAAAACAGCCAAAAGCTCAGCAGTCTGCAGAACTGTGGAAGAAATATAACACTGTTAATGTGAGTCCCAGACTAAAAACCTCCTCTCTGCCTCTAAGTCCAATCAAAACCAGTTTGATTTCCACACACAGTGTTGCTCTCCTCTCATGAACCTCCCTGCCAAGCCCTATTGCTGGTCCAACACAGTGTATTCAATACAGTCATCACAAATGAGACACCAACAAGGCAAAAAAAGAAGCAGCGTATCTCTTATTTTTAGTCTTTTCTTATGTAATTGTCAACATCTGCGCGTAACAATGCAATTTTACACTTTGTCCCCTGAAGTGTGGCATGTGGCAGAAAAAATGATGTTAAGGGTTTGATAATTTGATGAAGTGCTCTCTCATTTTCTCTATCACTCGCTAAGTCTGCTTTGCATTTGTCTTCTCTCTCTGTCTCAATCACATAACATGACTATCTCTTCGTGCTTGCTGCCTGTGTCTCCTCTGCCGTTACCCTCTGGCTCCCTCTCATTTTGACAAACTAGGGCATGAAAATAAGCCTCCACAGTGCCAGGAGAATGCTAAATACAGGGCCTCTTTTCTTTGGCTGTGCCTCTTTAATCAACTTCCTCTTATCTCTGCCTTGCATCCCTTGTTTCTCTCTTTTCAGAATGTAATGGAGGAGAAATCTGTACACCGCCAACGTCTTCTCCTCTCAACACTCCTCCTCCTCCTCCATCCTCGCTCGCTTCATCCGTCCGCTGTTATGTTTCTCACTCTCTCTCTCAATCTCTGTCATTCTTCTTGCCACCTTGCTTATTCACTGCTTCGCTATTTCTTTTTCAGTCTCATTTCCTCCATTCTTTCCTTGCTTTGTCTCTTTCGCCCCTCGCCTATCTGATACTTGCCTCTCTGTTTTTCTTCTTGTCAGTGCCTCACCCCTCCCCTCCAGTTTGTGCTACTCTCCCTTTATATACTTCTTCCTCTTCCATCTATCTTCTCGTTGCCTCCAAAGTTGTCTTTTTACTCTCATTAAGAGTAATAAAGTGTACTACTCACCAGGCAGTATTGTAAAAGTTGCACAAACATTAGCAAGCTCCACACAAAAAGTGGCACAAACCTAGAGGAAGGGCCTGGTCACACCAACAGTGAAATTTAATTCAGAAATATTTCAATGAAATCACTGCATTCAGTGAATTTGATCATGGGCTAAACCTGCACCTAGCCATTATATAACTCCACGGATCAGTGCTGATGGTCAATTGCTACCCATTAAATCCATAGGTAATAGAATCATGTGGCGTCTTTTGCCCCTTCATATCCTCTTTTTGTCCCATTTACTGCTTCTCCTGTCCGTCTATGATTTCCTTCTTGTTCTCTGTTTTATTCTCTGACATTGCTGCATCTGCCTTTTGTTCCTGCAAATTAGTTTCCTGTGTTTCCGCAGTGATATTAACTCATCATTGTACAAAACTGTATGAAACTCTCGAATCATAAGAAGACAACAACATCGACTGCAGTTTGTTTTTAAATGTATACATTTCAATTACCCTCACTATTTAAAACAGTTCATGGTTCCTTTTCCCCTCCAATTTCAATTTTCCAATTTTCACAGCTGCCTTTTTTAATTTGATTGAATCAAACTCTAGTGCACTTTCTCCCTTGGTGCAGTGCATTTGGGCAGGTGTGATTATGGCTTCTCCTTGTCAGTCAACTGAAGCCAGCACATCTTTACATAACGTGAAGCAATACATTGTCACATATTGTGACTTGGTATATAGATCTATTTGCTCTGCTTGGAGTATGATCTCCTCATTTGTCTTATTATTTGATCTGTACTGGCTTTGTTTATCCCGTAGTTATTTTGTTTTCTTTTAAATCTTTTGCCTACATGTCCTTATATTCAATTATTGTTGTTTAGGATCCCCTTGAATACGAGATGGGATGTACCGTCTCTCTTTGTGTGTGTGTGTGTGTGTGTGTGGTATTTATGTATTGGCTAATAAATCCCCACTGAATGGATGAAGGCCAGAATCCTGTCAACTCCTGCATGCCTGCTTAGCATCAATTAAGTTTGCTGTAGACCGCAGGAACCCTTTTCTCTTTTATTATCTCTGTATTCTCACCATATGTGTTGTCTCAGCGGTTTCATTTTTCTTTTTTACCGTGCTTTTCTCTTGTGCATCACTTCCAAGATTCCTTCCTGTCTGTAAACGTAAATGTTGACCCTTCGTGCTCTCGTATGCACTCATTCTCTCTCCCATTTCTTTCATAGATTTGATCTTTGTGTTCTTGCAGGACTTTTAAAATCCAAGACTAAAATTTTGTCTTTTGATTAAATTGTTTGTTTGTGCTCAAATCAGACCAACCATAGAGTTATGAAAAGTGAACATTAGAAATATTCATATTTTGCAAGTTTTTTTGCACATGTAGTTATCCAGGATCTGCAATTGGGTTACCACGGTAACAGAAGAGAACATCAGCACTTATACGAAATGATTTTCCCCTAATACTAAAGTGAACACAGGTTGAAAGAGATGGGATGTGCTTAAAAGTGGGTAAAACCTCTGTAATGACCAGAATCACTGCCAGAATTTGTTATACAAGATAACATGTCAACCCCTGTTTAGCTGTCAATCATTATTTATAATAAAGGAGGTCAAGTTGCAGATTTGATTAATTATGCCGGTAAACACTGTTTTCTTTGCAAGCTATTTGTCACCATTGGAGAGGATAATTAAGGCTTGCAATTGTACTGAATTTCAGTATGACTTGCTGTCAATCACTTGATTTTGTCTGATTTATTTCAGATGCTGTATGATGGGATCACCAAATTTTCCATGATCAAATTTTCCATGATTTCCCTGTCAATATGTGTGACTTCATGTTCTGAAAGAGAACAATAGATTTAACCAAGCTGTGACAGTTAACTAATATTCTCAGGTTTACTTGTGTCTGGAGGTTGCATCTGTTGTGGGCTGATTGCTGTATGGCCTCTATTATTAATTCACTTTTTTTGTTATTCACTTTCTGATATCTTTTTTCCTCTTGTCATCCACTCATTTTTTGTAATCCCTTCATTCAGTCACCGAAGTCTCCTCTTGTTTTGTACTGAACCCTTTCTTTCTGCCTGACTAGATCCAATATTGGATAATTTTCAGGATCTCCAGCAGCTTAGCTATAAGAACTTGGCCATTAGAATAAACTCAACAACAAGAAAATAAAGTTAAGACTCATACCATAATAATGCACAGATACCGTTTTTCATCTCTCCCTCCCTGTAGATCATGCTCGTTCAACATCATGCCTGTTTTTTTACATCTCTGTTTTCATCTATTTGTGTTTTGTTTCTGACTATGTCTATCACATTTCTTCCACTTTCTTCTCTCTTTGTAATAAAAGGCCAATTACTGCTTGAAAGGGGTTAAGTTCACGCCTTCACACTATCATTCAGCCTTCTCACCCCAAAACCTATTCTTCGCTCTTTCTGTCTTCCTTGGGGGTCAAACACACAGTGCTATTGGGACATGCACATTTTTGAGGGGCTGTTGTTTTGACCTTCCACTCACAAATCTGCATGTATCTGAATGGTGTAAAATATTGTCATTTAACTAATGACAAATTAACTTTACATTTGTAGATTGTTTACAATTTAAAAGATGAGTACATTTTTTTAATGCACTTAGTATAAGTTAATACATTATTGCAAATATAATTTCTTGCAAGTAGTTCAAGCATTAATATGAATTTGTGTTTTGAGCTCAACACTGCCATCCATCAGTTTTGTTATAAAAGATGTGTACCTGTAGGTATGTCATATTCAAACTTCAAACAAAAACTCCTTGACCTCAGACTGGAAACTCAATATGCTTCACTGTATCATCCAAAACCAAGTGTTTGATTATACTCATATCTCCATTAATGAATACCACAGAATGTATTGATTACAATAACAAATATGTCTGTCTATGACATATTTAGAGACAATAGTATAGAGACCTTGCCAGGCAAAATGCAGTTATTCTTTTCAATCCAATTCTATTTTATTTCTATCACACTTTAACGAAGCTTTTGTCACAAAGACACTTCATAGACACTTTACAATTCATAGAAAAATAACTAAGGGCATCTGGTCATGTTTAGGGGCATCAGAACATAAGCCCAAGGTCTATCTATATAACTTGTGAATGACAAATGATGAGGAGTTTTTGTGTGTGCTTTCCTACCATATTGGTGTATATATATATTATATTAGTATTCCAGCCAGCAACCCAAACACCTATCTATGAACCAGTATATATTTAAAATTACTGCACGTCCTACTTAAAGTCTCACAACATAAATTGGCCTCATAAAAAACATTTGGTTCTTCTATATGAGCAATAGCATAACTCAGACTTTTGCAAGAATACCTAAAATTGTAAGTGATAGCCAAGAAGTTATCCTTCAGGAACATGCCGCTATTTGAACAAAACATACATCAAATTCACTGTGTGTAAAACAATACAGTGTAAAAGGTGTAACAGAGCCGATTCAGCTAATAAACACCATGTTTGATTTTCATAATTCTGGCTCTCATTGAAAACATAACACCAAGCAGAGTACTAATGATGTCCTAATGATATCCGTGATGTTTACTAATGAGTAAGAATCACAGACATCAAAAGTGCTGTGGTGGACAGAACAGCAGCAGTGTTGGTCAGATCTAATAATACAACATCCTAAAAAAAACCCTCACTGAACCTGTAGGGGCCATATCAATAAAAATATTCAGGACCTCAGTGTTGTCAATAGGCATCTCTCTGTCTATGGTCTGTAGGAGGAGATCTGACAGCCGCTCTTGAATACATAGATTTCTTAGCCTTGTTTTTGCCAGTTTTAGCTTAGAAAAAGAGGGAAAGATTGCTCTACAGTTGCTGTTGAGACAGTCAGGGTGACATTTGTTTTATTAAACAGTGTGGGGAATCCAGAGCGAGCATCAAATTGTTTAAATCCATCCAGTGTCACCTGGGTGGTCCTCTTGGGACATTGGTATGATACATGGAAGACTCTTAGCTCTAAGGAGTTCTCCTCCCCCGGAGACCATCAAACTCACACAGTAAATACAGTGTTGAGACCATGGCTAATGTCCTTCCACTATGCCAAGTCAGTGAGGTTATGCTGTGACATAATGATGTCACTGGTGTGCCTCTGAACCACCTATCAAGCTCCCGCCTCAATTTGTCCAGAAAGGTGAAATATAGCCTTCCCCTGTAGTACTACTGTGTCAGGTGTCTTGATCAGGTGGCCTTGTTTGCTGATGTGGAGCCATGATTGAATCTTCCAGGACCTTTTCTGCGTCTTCCTTGGCCTGGAATCTCTTACGACATGTCAATGTCCACTGCCTCTGCTGTGGCTTTGTGGAAAATCTCTGAATTGGTCATCGCTCCTCAGCTCCTCCACTCGTCACCCTCAACAACAAAGTACACAGGTGTCACGTCCAGGACTTTCTGCTGGAAGCAATTGATGTTTCCAGGAACACTATTGCTGTGATTTCCAAACAGGAATTCAAAATGTATGCAGTGTAAGAGCGTTTTTCCCTCTCATGCAGCCAGATAAGGTGACTCGCACTTCCTTATATCCTTCAGGTATTGCATGGCGAAAGGGAGGACCCTTCTGATTGTCTCTAAAGCCCAATTTCCACTGTGTCCGTCAGCGGCACATTACAGCTGCGCCGCGGTCACCGGAGCTGATAGGTAACACTATAATCAATGAGAGTATTTCCACAGGGAGCGTGTCAGCAACGTCTCAGCAACGTCCCAGCAGCGGCTCTCCGCGCCGCAGCGCTATCAATCCGCAGCATTTCTATTTTTCACGGACACGTTTCTAACTCGCGACAAGCTCAACAGAGCAGATTGCACCAGACAGGAAGTCAGACACAGAATCGGCATAATAAAACTTTCGTCCCCTTTCAAAATAAAACACAATGCGCAGATCACAAACTCACATCCACATTACGTCATAACCGGTGGCCCCAGGTCAGCAGTCAATCGATCACAGGGTCTCGGATAATAGGTCCGAGAATCAAAGTAACCAGTTGTTTCTTGTTGTTGACTTTATACACCCAGTTCGCGGGGTCTCGCGATTATCACGTGATCTCGCGCGAATACTGCTGGCTCCCAAGGCACCGCTCCGCTGCTGTAACGCTCCCGGTGTGAGTTGACACTGGGCAGAGGAAGGATCTAAACTGTGGCGCAGCTGTAAGGTGCCACTGACGGACCCGGTGGAAATCCAGGGTAAGGCATTTTCCCTGCAGCTCCAACAGACGTCTAAGAGCTTCTCTGGCTCAACGATACGCTGACTTGGATGTCAGCGTATGCTTGGTGTCTCCACATATGCTGCAGGCTGCTCTGCAATGAAGGTTTAAAGTTTTTCAGCCATTGTGAAAAATTTCTCAAAGTGTATGCTTGACTTTGCATTCTCCACTAAAACCAAGTTTAAACAATGTGCATGGAAATGCACAGACAATACCTTGTCATTCTGCCTTTGTATCCTGGGCTATAGCCCTGGCTGCCCAGTTGTATCCCTGCTCACAAATGACTTTTACTTTCAACTGATTCTCCTCACTTCATTACCAAGTTTTCAAGCGCTTTTCAGGTTGTTGACTCTACATCACAGAGTTTAAGGAAGTGCTCCTTCGTGGTCATGTCATGCACATAGCACACAATGAAGGATGCCTTCTCAATATGTGACATGTCAGTGGCCTCATCAAACAAGATGGAAAACAGTGTTGCTTCCATCCCTGCCTTCTGGATGACTCCTTTCACATAGACACGGAGTGCTCTTCCAATGTCATTTTGTGTTCTATTGGAAAGAAGAGACACCTGGGGTCTTTACTTTGATGTCTGCTTTTGATTGATTACATCAAGATGAAGCTTGAGGACACTGTCATGTTGGCCTAGCATATCCACCAGATGCAGGAAATTTCCTGTTTGAACTTAACCAGCTTTCATCACTACCCCTGAAGGCCAAAGCTTGTCTTGCCATGTGCATTGTGATCTCCATTAATTGGAAGATAATCTCTGTTCTTCTGACTCTCCTTTCTTTGGCTGCTTACATTTGAGATTCAGCCAAAAGCCATATACAATGCCTTTCTTTTAAATATATTCCACCTGATAGCATATGTGATTCACTGAGTGCAGTGCTCCTTCATTCTGACTTTGGCCTGCCTCCATGTTTAACTCCACAGACTTCCTTGCAGACCGGCTCTTATATTTTTCGTCATTCATATAAAACTGGCAGCTGAGGCAGTACATGGCATCATTCTGAGAATGCTCTAAGTCAGGGTTTTTGGGAATTGGACAATAGGACACAGGGCCTAACTGGATTTAAGAATTTGATGAAGTAGTTGCACTGGATATTGTTCTTATGAACATGGACTTGATCTGTTTGATTTGGTAACCATAGCAAAAAATAACATTTTGTAGGTTTTTGCCCTTGTGGACTCTGATGTTACCGTTTCACTCCATCTTTTCCCTCTCAATCTCCATATCCACCCTTCCTGTCTCCATGTCCTCACTTTGTGTTTCTGTCTGTGTCCTCTGTATTTTACTCTTTACTATTCTGGGCATTATTTTTTGGGTTTGGCTCACCATCTGTCAAATACTGTTACAGATAATGTTTTAGAGGTCTTTTAAAGACATTAATGTTGCGAAGTGTTCAAATAAATAATTATCATTTTGGGCTCAAGGCAAGATCTATCTTTGTGTATGTGCAACTCGATGGACAGTTTGTATGATGGAGCTGTCTCTGAAAGAAATGTTTATAATTATGCCTGAGTTTCATAATATACCTTTGTACTTTATATCATTGTCCAGAGCATCTATCTTTCTCTTTATTCCACTCATACTGGCTTAGCCCTTTTATATTAACTTCGTCTTGGCCATTATCACCCTCATATGTAGCTGTTCGATGTACCTCCTGATGCTCAGCGTGCTATCCCTCACTCTCTGATCTGGAGTAAAGTGGTTCATCTTAAATGTAATTATTATAACCAGAATTAAGAATATTAAGAATACCATTATCCACAGCATTTTTCATTCAAAATAGTTTGTCCATGGTAGAACTACGATTTACAAAATATATACTTTGTCAGTACAAGAATTCTAATCCTTTCAATTCTGAGTGTTCGACTGAGGACAAGACAAGACAACTGAACGCTTTAGTGCAGCCAGGTGAATTTTCCTGGACATGATGCTGACAGTGGCTTGACTCAATAATTCCCGGTGAAGCCCTAGACTTAGACTTGAGCAGGCTATGTCTTGTTTTGTATGTAAAAATATGTACTAGAATACAGAACAATTACACTGTAGGATTTCATGAAAATATTTTCCCTGCCACAGCATGTCAACAGACTCTGCCTCACTGATCTCGAGCAACTACAGGTCAGACATAGCAGCCCTCCTACTACCACACTGCATATAGTGTGTGTGCGGACCACAGTGGGAGGTTCTCTCCTGCCTGCCTAATGACTAGGGAGCGCTCCTGAGGTTCATGAGTACCTTCACTAAAGCCTCCAGAACCAATAGCAATCCCCATTGAGAGATGGATGTGCATAACTGGGCAGCACCTCCTGACCCCCTGCAAGAAATGTTTCACAAAGGGATGGGCAAAGACAGGTCTGTCACCAAAACCCTTGTGACAGGAAGAGACCATACATACACTTTAATAGTGGCATCAGAGAACCCCTTCTCTTGCAGATACTGCAGAAAGGAAAGAAAAGCTCCCACTGTACAAGTCAGGGGATCTAACCTCCTTTCTCCACACTAGTGTTGAAATTCAAACCACGAAAAACAGACAATAGTGGATCCTGATCTTGCTGCCTGGATGATCTGCACAACCTGTATGGCAATGCCAGCCGGTCTTAGTGTGTCCCTCTCAGGAGCCAAGCTGGAAGAGGTTGGACTACTGTGGCTAACATAGCATAACCCACTTCCTGTGACAAATCCCCCCAGAATGATCCAGGCCTGGGCCCCCAAAAATCATCTCTGCATACCACAGTGCCAAGTGGCACTCCAGGGCTAGGATGATCATCAATTGCTCCAGTCGCACTCTCTCCAGCAGAGGGTTACTGAAATGAAGAGGAGGGAAGGCATAAAGCTGCCTTCTTTGCCATAGCACATGTCCAAATGCGTCCATCCCAAGGGGTGGGTCGTCTTGCGGCATCAGAAAGAATCACAGTGGGTGGGTGTTGTGTCGACAAGTGAACAGTTTAGCTTCTGTCCTCCTGAACAGGTCCAAATCTGCTGCACCACTTTGGGGTAAAGACTTGTCCATCAGTGGCCTGTCAGCAATAGGGATTAGATTGAGATTTGTTCTGTGGGAGGAGCTTTGTGGTTTCAGGATTGCCATGTGTGTGCACATAGACTAGAAAATCTGATTGCTATCATTTCAAAAACTGTAACTAGAATATAACAAGTTGTGACACCCTAGTGCTCTAAACACTGAAACGCTAATCAAAGGAATTCTAGATACTGTTGGCAGTGCACAAAACTACAGCTGCTTAATCTTAACTGTAATCTTTCTGTAAGAGCGCTCTCCCATGTATCTTTTTACCACTAAGGGAGTGAATAATCATACAAAGTAATAGAACAGTCTTTTTCATAGTTACATTAAACTTTAATTAATTGACATCTTAAAATATTATATTCATGGGATGCTAACACCTTTTTAAATGTCTAAACCTTGCCCAATACAGTTAAAACTCAGTTTGGCTGGCAGTAGTAATATGAAATCATATAATTAAATTGAAATGTTTTCATGTGTGTGTACAAACTACAGCTTCAAAATAGGACTTCCATGTTTGAAAATTCTAATGTTGTCATTCATCATATGCACATAAATGGAAAAAAATGACATTGCAAGTAATTTCATTTTAATATGGTCAGCTACTGATTTCAATATCTTACAGGCTGCGACATAGGTAAACAAACTTAATATCCATATATTTTTGAGGACATGCTATAGAGAGTATGATGATGCATGTCAAATTTGGTTAAATACAATCGGAGTGTAAAGTGCAAAACAGGCTACTGCACACTAAAACCAAATGTTCTTTTAATTTCTGCCTTTTAGTCTAAAAGGTGAAGAAGAAATCCATAAATTGTATCCTTGTGGAGAAAGAGAGTGGGTCTACATTCCAGATAAAGATTCAAACAAGTATTATCATGTCACAGAAGATGATATAGGGCAAAAAACAAGTTTGTACAGGAACACATTATCACATGTGCTGCTGGTGTTATGTGTCAATACTTGACAATATCATAACAGACAGTTCCTAAGACAAACAACAATATTGTCATGTTAATATTTAAATAATATAATTTAATAATGTGGTGAGGTATTCTGGAAAGGCCTCTTCAATTCTACAGGTCAGATAGGGCTGCCATTTTGAATGCAGTTGTGAGCACAATGGTGTCACATTTTTGTTTAAGATTTAATTTAGGTTTTTAAGATCACATAGCTGTCTACTTCATTTGCTGCATACATTGGTCGAGGGCTTGACCATGTGTTTTTATCCAACACATTGACTTTGTGTAGAAGCTTTTGTATAGTGCTTAATAGAGCATTCTGGGATCTATTCTCTTCTGCCTTCTGTCAGTCTCTAGTGTTTTTATATAGTGTTATTTAAAAGCACCTTGCTGCACAGCCTCACATGCAGTTTTATAGAATAAACCACTGTCTGGGTTTCTGCTCATGGTATAGACTGACTGATTGAGACAGTCTAATTTCTGTGCAGAGCCTCAGACAGGTCTTTAAGCTCCTCAAGTGCATCCATCATCAGCCAGTTTTTAACTAAAACAATTGAACTCAACTGCTAGCCTCTCAAACATACATCTTCACTTGAATTTCGGTTCACATCTTTACTTGCAGCTGAGGCGATTGTAGATTGCGGCATACATTGTCCAAACAGTATTTACTGTTCTGAAAGATGAAGCCTCCCACCTTATCCCTAAGACTCGACCAATCCTTCTCAAACATACACCTACTTCAGAGACAACAGCATAAAGCTCTCTTACTGTAAGTTCTTTGGTGACTGATTATACAGATAGTGTAACTTGTCAAGAAAAGCTGTGAAGTGGTTGGTCTCTGTTCAGTGCTTGACTACATCTGATACAGACAGCTCCAACCTATAGTTCAGACAATACCAGCCTACAAGGCTTGGAAACTTACTTAGTACACCTTTTTCTTTTCTCTCTTTTTCTTGCTTAGCATTACAAAGGCTCCATCTGAGCAGAATCCCACCAGACATTCTTTTAAAAAAAGCATTGTTACAGTTGGTAGTTCAGTAATTCACTAGTGATTCCATCTGCGTTTGTATTTTCTAACTTGAGAAGATCTAACACGGTCAGTGGCTCTGAGCTATCAGCTAGTCTTCTGAAGTGTACAATAAGGCAAGACTTTATTTTCTTAACAAGGTGCTTTCATCCACAATAACATGAGCTTTGGTTGGGTCACTCTTCTACATGCCAATAATGCTTGCCTCATCTCTTTTGATATGTAATGTACAATGTCTGTACATATTACATTTAAGTGAAGAACACATCAACATTTGCACCATTTATTATCTGTAGCTTTATTAGCCCTGGATTATCAGAGGGCCAGATAGTTTTGGCAATATAATACGCGGTTCTGAAGACATTGTGGGTTGAGACTAACATTTCAGCTTGTGCTTAAGAAAGTTTGATTCTAGACCTTTCTGTATTTCATATGCTAATTTGTGACTGTTTGAGACAGCATTCTTTTCTTTCTTTTTTTCTCAAAGACTTAATTTACTTCACTGTTGTTGAAAATGGGCCTACCCGATATTACTACTATTCATTAGAGAATATGTATTTTGGTTTTCCTGTTTGCATTCCCCAACGTGACCCTGCATAATTTGCATCCCAATGTTTTATTTTTAACTATAAGAAATGGCTAAGTCTTGGTGAAATATTCAAGAAATAAATTCATGATTGGATTACCTAGTGAAGATATTAGCACAAGTGCATAGCTAAACATCACTACCGTGATGTCTGAGGTACCTTTGAAGAAGTGTGTAAGCTTCCTCCTCTTTGCTTTACTCTTTTCTCTTTGCTGTCCCAGCTGCTCAGCTCCTCTCTCATGTGTTCAAGCAATAAACACTTTTAACCCAAACCATGAGACTTCACTTTCCCTAACCAGGTGTTTTTTTTTGCCAGACCTTAACCACAACATTGTCAGAGCAATATTTTTTTTTTTTTACAAGCACAAAATATATTAATATATTAAGGACAAAAGATAGAGGGATCTGAATGCCTAACCATAAATAATGGCAGTGCGTCGTTATTGTTTATCAGACAGTGATAGTTACCTGACCTGTTGGACTGGTCATTGGGAGCACCAGGAGAAATCCCAGTGGCTGGTTTCTATGTGGGCCACTTGAGCAACCCATTATACAAAATCAAGAGCGAGTCACAGACAAGATGGATCCGAAGAATCCTTCAGAGGTGACAGAAGCTCCCATGATGTCCTCTTAGTCCTTGGTCCTTGTCCTTGAGGGAAATGGTGGGTGCAACTGCATTCCGTGGTGCAATTGCCACTTAAAATGCCAGCACTCAGCACTCATGGCCAACTGCACACCCATTTGGAGTGATTTTTCTAAATATTCCAGTGTGTCCTTATCCTGTGCTAGCAACGGCATTGGCTTCCTGCTCACTGACCACTCAGCCGAGTGAGCAATCAGGAGGGCTGCAAGGGACTCTTCTTTGGGGAGCAAGCTGCCTCCATGCTGCCCTGCACTCTCAGGAAGTCTACTAGTCTTGCTACTGCGTCCTTCATTTCAGTGGCTCCCTCCAGGATGTTTCAACGCACTGCCATATGTCCGAAGATATGGCTGACAAAGCTTTTGGCGGGATCAGTGGGGGCAGTGTGAGCCTGACTTGCTCTGTCATTATGGTCATCACACAAATCCTGCCAAACAGAAGTTGGCGGTAGACTTCCAAAGGCTGTAGATGTACCAGACACAGATCGAGAAGTTGTTATCATCTTTCATTAACGGTGACGCCAGTATGATCTCAGGTGAGTCGGCTGGTGGTTACAGTAGCAGAGGACCATAGGGTTCGTCCTCCATGGGGATGCTGGCATCAGACTCCAGTCTGTCCTCACAGCGAAGAGTCACATGGAAGTGCTGTGGTCCCACCACTGCAGGCACCAGGCCCAAGGGGAAACGCTTAGCAGGGTTGGTGGCAGCCATAAGGCCAGGGCACTGCAGGCCTTGATGAGCCTCGTTGAGTGGCGACTCCATCCATGGGGAAAACAGATCAGTGGGCAAACTTGAAGAAAAAAAAGAAAGAAAGAAGAAGAAAAAGAGGATGTATTCAGTGTTAGTAGGCCAGCTATGCACATGCAGATTTCATTGGGTGTGACTGGACAGAGCTGAAACTCATTGGGGTCCAGTAGAGGTAGGAGCCTGTGTGAATTAGAACTGAGGAGTTATCTTGGGTCCTATGTTGTGTTTTGTTATATGATAGCCAATTAGCTTGCTAGCTATAATTTACAATATTGTGCGATTTGATGTAAACATGACAAGCTGTGCATTGTTTTGAATGTGTAGTTTATTCACTGGGCATCCCATAGTTTCGATGCTACAGTGTCACATGACAACCGTGAGCCGTCCCATCTCTGTGTCCTGCAGAAGCATACCTATCAAAAAGTAATTAAAGTTTGTATAATGTGGTGATTTAATTTGGTATAACTTTAGCAATTATGGACTACTTGTATTGATGCAGCCACAACGGCAAAAATAAAACAATTATATATTCTCCTAGAGAGGCAGCTCAGCCAAAGAGGGCAAATGGGCTGTTAGTCAGCCTTATGCACATCTTTGAAAGAGGGTCAAACCATCCAGTTACATGTCAGGTCAAGCCCTCGCTTTCTTGCTTCCACTTCTGTCTTCTCCTCCCTCTTCCCTTTCGTTCCTCTATAGTACTTGGACACTCTGTGTCCGTCTCCACTGTGTTATCCTTATCATAATAGAGGGATTAGATCATGTATTAAGCTAAGCTATATTGCGGATGTCCAAGGGATGTCACGGAGTGGCTTAAACATTGCCTGTATGAATTAATGTTTTTAAAAGGGTAAAGGATCTCCAAAAATCCCAGAGGCACCCTGCCAGTTTGGGAGCACGGATAATTCCGGAGGGCAGGAGACAATTAAACCTGAGGATTTGATCCCTGTAGCCGATGTACCGAGGTAGATGGGAAACGAAGAGGAGGAGAAAGACTAGGTGATTGACATATAGGCAGACTGAGAGAAAAAATAAAAAATAATAAACTGGAAAGGCAGAGGAGAAAACAGACTGACAGACTCAACAGGTTTCCTTGACACCTGGTGTTACTGTAAAATGCATCACATACCCAAAGGTGATTAAAATAGATTATATTTATACCTGGGATTAAAATATCCCTATTTTGCACATAGCCTGCAGTCAGTTATCTCACCCAAAACAAGTGTCACTTCCTCTTATAGTATTCACATCTTTCCAGACTGGCAGGAGAAATCTACAAATTGTTTGGGTATCAGGTAAGTACATTTTTTAAGTTTAAAATTACACATCTCAATGCCATATTTTACTGTGCTTCTTGATTGTCGTCTTTTATTTCTGCATTAATTTTTTTACAAAGACTTGAGAAGGCCTGCGTTTATGCTTGGTTCATGTCTTCATTTCCCTATCTTGAGTTTCGCTTTCAAATTGTCTAAATATCTAACGCTCTAACTCAAATTTGCATTGTGACTAAATGAGTAAAATGTAAGAGATTTGATTTGTCTCAGTAATATAGCCTCAGATCTTTAAGGCATGTAAATCCTGATTGTATGTGTTTTTGTGTGCAACCGCAATCAAGCCAGTATGTCTGTAAAGTGGATAAAAACTGTAAGACAGATTAAGAGACATAGCAGTACCAGATAGACTAAATGTTCATATGACTGTTGCAGGGAACATTTTTGAATAATAGGGTAAAATGGGTCATCTCTTCTGTCTGTCCTTTTGTCTCTTGATGAGGAAACCGAAGACAGAAGACCCAGACTGAGAAAAATAATTCCCATGGCATGGGTGAAAAAAGACAGCATGTGAATATACTATCACTGTAGTTAATGCTACAATCAACAATAAACAAAAGGGATGATGTCAGTTTTAACATGGGTTCATGTCATTGTTAGGAACGCAACTCTTTTGTCGATAAAAAAAAAAATTAATTATAATGATGATTTTATCATTTCAAAATCTAAATGATATTTCTAACATGCTAGTTGTGACAAAATTATCAGGCATTATACTTACATTTCTGCAAAATGAGCTCAGTAATAAAATTACTTTCCCATTCATCATCAGAAAAAGTGTTGCGTTGAGTCTCGGCTTTCCCATTACTTAGCTTTGGGAAGTATTACATCACTTAAGTTAAGAAATTGCATGAATAGGTTTGAATTGAATTATGTTCATCGTGAATTTAGCCTCTATAGGCAAACTCACCAAGCCTTATTATGTTAAATCATGTCACTGCTGTTTCAGTTGAAACAATGTAAAGCTCTCCTGTACTGACATGAATGCATTCCTTTAACTTGAGTTTCAAATGTGGCATTAAATTGCCCTTTTTAGTTCTGGAGTGGTATAAATGTCTCGTGGGAATTTATGTTAATATTTGATATGTTAATATTTGTTTTGCTGTCAGTGAATGAATAATGCAGAGAACTGAACAGAGGATTGGCACACACTGGTGTTTTCATTGCTGGGTTCATAATGATTGCTCTCTAAAGGCTTTTATTTCTCCCTATGTGGCTTTAGGAGTTTTTTGGGGGCTCAGTATAGCCATTAATACTGCTGTTAGCCTCATCACTTATCCAAAAGCACATATACATGTACACTTTTACGCAATCCTGTGAACACAGTTTGCACACACTGAACACAAGCAAACCGTTTTATGGAAATAATGTTTTTATTCCTAATAATACTGCATCATTCTCTCTCGGCTCTAAACACAAAAACATCTCATCAAAACTCTGAAGACCATTGCATAACACAGAACATACACAATGGACTAGTGGGTTTTGTGTCTACTTACGAATGTTACAGCTACTTAGTCTATTGGGCAGATCAAAGCATGCAGCAAACAATCTGAGCTTGATTGTAATTCTGTGATAATTTCCATAATCAAAATGATAATAACACACTGTTAATTCTGTATACTTTGGCCTTTATGCTGCAATTAACAATAAGAATTGTGATTACCATAATCACATTTTAAAATGCACTGGCCTCAATATTTCACATTTATGCACTCTGTGCTCTATTCCACCATAAAATGCTTTCCAATCGGAACAGTGTATCTGATATTTCTGAGGCCTCAATCACACGTCCGTTAAGTCTCAGCAATTAGGTCTAAATATGCAGAAGATCATCTGGGCACAAAATAACAATGATCTCCAAATCTTTTTATTTTGTACTTATATTGACTCATGACATAAGAAAAAGAGAGATATAGCAATCTGCCTGACAGGCAAATATTAAATTGTTGTTGATATGTATTTATTCCAGCCCAGTATCGCTTGGAATAACCTTTATATTGAACGATTCTGCATCTCACCTCACTGGCTTTAAGACCAGTGCCAGTGCAGCAAGTAGCATGCACTGTAAGCCAACAGTAAGAATGTGGAGTTCGAAGAACTTCTGTAACCTAAAAGTGCCCCTCCACTCAAAAATGTGTTTTCCCTCTTGTTCCTTCAGTTGGATGTTTGAGCTTCACTGTGCAGCTTCACTGTGCAGAATGATATGTATGTATGATAGGTATGTGCAGAGTTTGACACTAGAAGGCTGTTTTCACATTCATCTGCTGAAAGTGGAAAGTTTATCTGTGCTCATTTTAAATCTCAGTTCAAGAGGTGAGCCTAGAAGCATGATTTGTCAGATCACAACGAGCTTTGAAACCATGGTCCAGTATACAACTTACACAAGTGTGATGTGGAAACTTGAAGTCTTCAGTGCACATATGCTGAAAATGGACTTTACAGTTATGTAGGAGACATTCACAGACTGTGTATGTAATGAGATAATGGACATTTTTGTGGAAAAACCATAAATTGCACAAATTATTATTGGAAAACAAGTTTTTTTACATGTCTAAAAACATGTCTGGAGGGGATATTTAATTATATTGAAGTTGCTATGTGCAGATACTGTAGAGAGTATGAATAGAAGACATGTTTTTTTTTCAGGGCAGTGGATGAAGCTGCTAACTACCATAGTAGTAATCATGAAGATCAATACTGCTGATAAGAGCAATCAATTGTAGTTCTGTGTATTCTAAAAGATTGGTAGTGATACACTTAAAGGTTTGATTGTCACATTTGCAAGCAATTTATGTAGTGGAGGGCAGTGGTGTGCTCCTTTGGTTTAGCTAAAGTCTACTGTGAAAAATAAGGTTTAGAATATAAAGAATACAATTTCAAAGTTAAATATTATAAACATGTAAACAAGTTAATTGTACATATGTCACATGTGCACATATGCAATGTTCAGGGAAATACTGTGCTGGACATTTAAATTCAAAGAAATACTATAAAGCCTCACACTTCTTTCTTGACAAAAAATATGCTTATAAGATATTAAAAACACAGATAATTACATTACGTACACATTTTGTTCATCCTCTAATTTATATATGAGTTATGAGTGGCCCACGTAGCCATATTAAAGTTTGACAGATCTTTGTCTAATGAGGATGAAATATTTTTGACCCATGCACATGTTCTTAGCCTCTTGTTTAGACTCAGTTGAGTACCATAAATAAACACTTATTAGCACACTTATTTTTAATTAACAGGCTCAAAACAATAATTTGCATATGCTTTTTATTAATATGGAAGTGGGCCACCAGCATCACTCATTAAGTAAATTGAATTCTGACTTTTTGCTGTTCTCGGTCTGATTTGATATGACATGATAGGCCTAGAAGAAAAAAAGAGGGAGAGAGAGAAGGTAAAATATGCAAATACACAACTACTACTGCTTTATAAATAAAAACAAGTAATCTCCCAGAGTATAAGGCTTACTGATGTGTTTGATGTTTTCAGTCTCCAGGAACTCAAAATGTGAAAGTAAGACTAAATGCTTACTTAACAGTAATTCTTGAAAATAAACCTTTATCATTAGTCTGTTGCTAACAATCATTAATATTGACAATATGCAAATCAAATGCCATGTCAGGGGATGTGTTAATGAAGTTTAAAATTCTGGTTTTCAAGACACTGTGCAGCAGTAAAGGACACATTAAACAGGACATATTGTGATTTGTGTGATGTTTTGTTAAGATACTGTTATTATATCAGATATCTATGTTAAATGTAGTCAAAGTTTCAAAACTCAAGACTTTAGCCTGCTCTGAACTATTTTCCAAGGTTTTTTCTATCTTGTCAATGAGCTGAAGTTGATTGGTCACACATGCCCATAAACAGCCGTCAGTTCCTGCCTTGGATGCTAAGGTTGTTGCTCAGATTTGTCTATGCATTATCAACTTGTAGATTTTGGCTTGTACATGTATGGATGTAAAAGCAGTGAAATCTGAGTTTGTTTCATGATTTGTTGATGTGGCCTCCTGAGCAACTGGCAGTCACCGGTGATGCAGCTTCTGGAAGCTGGTCAATCAGGACAGGCTGTTTCAGACAGAGGCTGAACTAAGGGGCTGCATAAACGGTCAGTATAGAATGAGTAAGAAGTTATTTCAACTGTAAAAAAAAAAAAAAGCAAAGATATTCCAGTAGAGCCCCAGATTAAACATGTAGACCTGGAAATGAGCATGATATGTCCCCTTTAAGAAGTTAATGCAGCCAAGGTTTCAGCTATGCAGCACATAAAAAATATGCTTTTGCTGCTCTGCTGATGCACCTTAGTTCTTTTTATGTTTTTCAGAGTTTAGTTCAATTAGGTTTTGAACAAAAAAAGGTAATAGATTACTGTAATTTATGAATACCTCCCATATTTTTTTTGCAGCTGAGGCAATTATAGGAAACAGTGCTTCATCAGCTGAATTCTGGAGGCCTGGAAGAATATTATCAGGTCGACTTATGCTCTCAATCCTATAGCTGTATACTATTAAACTTAGAAATTATATTGTCTCAGACAGATGATAAAGGGCAGCTCGTAAAGGCAGCAGAGTTATATGTATAATAGTCTAGTGATGGGTTGGGAATTAGCAAATGGGATTAAAAATCCAGAAGGCCATAAGTGATAAAAGTGAAAAAGTAAATTAGTTAGTTGTCATCAGTAGTGAAATTTGCAAGAATTAATCCTCTACAAACGAGAAGATCATTTAAATATAGCTTTTTATGAGAATAGTAGAAAAGTAAAAACTGCCACATGCAGCCTGTTGATTAGAGGGGTTTTAATACTGCAGCTGTGTGATTGAGTTGACATAGGTAACATGAGTTACCTAACCCTAACACTGATTCACCTGCACTACATTATATTTAGTTCTTTGCCCCATTATATTTCTAAATGTTGATGTGCAGATGGTTGGAACAGACGATATGAGTGTGCTTCACCCATTAAGTCATACGAAAGTCTCATTAAAAATGTGTTTTGCAAAATGAAAGAAAGCCTTAGTTTCTTATGGTAACATTGTTAAATGTATTTAATTTGTTTGGTAGAATGCATAAGTACTCATTTAACCTTTATTTAAATCTCGAGGGGATCATTGAGGGCAAACCCTCATTTTCAGTGATGTTGAGAGCACAGAAAAACAAAGAGCAACAAAACAAAAAAGGTTAAAAACATTAAAAGCAGAGTAGCTGGAGATCCTATTTCTAAATTGGTCCATGGTAACGATTGTGTTGAGCTTGAGTGTCTAAGTAAATGACATTTAGTTTACAATATGAAATATTGCAGCTACTGTATACAGTATATGACTCCCTGTCACATCCGCAGTGACAAAGGTTTGACAAACCGTGATCCAAGAGTGCAACATAAAAAATAAAAAAAATTATATAATTTATATAGTTAAATGGTGTACAGTAGGCAGTCTTTTTGAGTTTACAAAATAATACTTCTATACTGAACATTTTATATTTTCAGTTAATTTTGCCAGACAAAAATGAATGCTCTAAATTTGTTAAGACTTTTGTTTTTTGTTTCGTCTGCCATTAATATATGGTGTGGCAGACAAGTGCATACATACATACAGGAATATTATTTGATAAATATTAATAAATATTATTAAATAAATATTAAAAAATCATTTTTAAATGTGTGAGCATGATTACTCAAAATGATGCTGCTGACTGAAAGGCTTTCATCGTGTTTTAGCTCCCTTTATGTGTCCATAGCAGCAGACAAAAATCCACCGAAAGCTTTGTACTCCTGTGTGTGTGTGTGTGTGTGTGTGTGTGTGTGTGTGTGTGTGTGTGTGTGTGTGTGTGTGTGTGTGTGTGTGTGTGTGTGTGTGTGCGTGCGTGCGTGCGTGCGTGCGTGCGTGCGTGCGTGCGTGCGTGCGTGCGTGCGTGCGTGCGTGCGTGCGTGCGTGCGTGCTTGAGTGTGTGTGTACCCCTCCTTGTGTGACCAAGGCAGAGCGTGTATGAGTATTTCTACAGATGTTTGCAGTGTACATGGATGTGTGTGTGTGTATCTCCATGCTTGCTTGCGCAGATGCTAGTGTGTAACTGTCCATGATTGACAGCTCTGTGCTTGTGAGGTTAGTCCACCACTGAGAGGAGATCACTGGAGAGGAGCAGAAATCAGCATGAAAGCAACAAATTGCACACACACAGTTCTATACAGTACGCTAAACTTCACATATATGCCGTAGCAAACACAAGCACACAGAGTTTCAGCCCTATACAATGTTTGCAGTCAACATAAATATTCACGTATGCCATGCACAGTCACATATTACACAACACAATATATTTTGATGTGTAAAACTCAATAAAAGGCACCAATGAAAGTCTGAAGTTTCTCTCTGATGCTCAAACACTCAACATCTCTGCTGTAAAATGTGTTTTTTTTCACATTGATTTATAGTTTATTTTAAACAATGATGTCTCAAACACATACAATTGTATTGTTTCAACTCCTCCTTTCTCTCAACCCTGAGGTCAAGTGTGTAATAACGTGTTCCTATGAAACACTCAGATTCAAATAAGATAGCTTCCACTAAACATTTAAAAGCATTCAACCAGCCCATTTTAATCAGCTAATATACTGTTTGCTCAAGTGGTGAAAGTACTCATCAAACCCATACAATACATTCATTTACATTTTTTACAAGCTGATTGCAAGTGTTTTTTGACCCCTGTAGGCTTTAGCATTAGTTGTTTGTCATACATACTTGTTAATGGAAGTGATAAATTACTGTTAATCTTCTTCGGTTAATGTTAATACAACAAATTACTTGATTGACTTATTTTTCCATACATTCATACAAAACGACATGAATGGGCTTGTTTAAACCACAGAGTTTTGTCATCTGTAAAATTACATTTTTGCCACCAACTTCTGGTGCTTTGTAGTCATTATATTCTGATTATATATATTGTCTTTTCAACATCTGGCTGGGGACAGCATATGAAAATCAGGCTCCTACACTGACTCTGGCTCAATTACAGTTGTTCTTTTCCTGTTGATTAATAAACATTGTCCCTGTCAAATAAATAAATAAATTAAATAATTAAAAATGGAGGGAAATGTACAACCATTATTTTAAAAAAAACTGCAAAGACACTTTTCATTTGTCAGTCACCTAAAAATGACCAATAATTATATTTGAATAACACTGATGTCAACTAATCAAACTAACAAATTAAAATGAAAAAGAAATGACCAAATAGCTCATTTTATAATATGATAGCCCTATTGGCAGTAACCAGCAGGATAATATTATGTATCTGTTCTTTCCAATACTGTTACATATCAATGTTAAAAAATAAAGGGTGATAACACTGTGGTTAAGGTCTGGTCAGGTATAGGCACAAAAACACTTGGTTAGGGCTAGAGATAGATCATAGTTCCAGTTGTTAAAAAACTCTCTGTTGAAAATATGACTTTCCAAGTTGAAATCAGGAGGCGACTTAACTTTTTGCAAGTTAGGATACCAGCCATATCAAAGTAATCTGAACTGGGTCACTTCTCCAGCTCCTAATTACTACAGATGTTAGATGGGTTATCTGTCAATCAAATGTAACTATAGGTAGTTTTGGCGACTGACATTACAATCTATAGAGTTTTTTTTCTTGGGAGGACAGGCTCTATCTAGCAGCTGCAGTAATTATGATCCAGGGCAATGGCGCAGTTTAGATGATGTATACAGTATATATCGACATTTTTCCTCATGCAGAGAAGAAGGGGTGGAGGCAGATTGTATCATTCTACTGTTCTGTAACTTTAACTCACACCCCATGTCTCTCCAACTTTAACAAAGCAATTATTTTAATCCAAACCATGATCTTTCCCTAAACCTAACCAAGTGGTTTTTGTGCCTAAATCTAACCATTGTCACATAAAAAAACAAAACTTTATTTTTAAGTGATTTGTAACTGTTTTGAAAAGCACAGACAAATTATGTTCAATGTCAATTATAGCCAATAGGGGCACCAAAGCAGGAGATACAATTGGTGGATTTCTGATATTCATTAAGAACAAAGCCTTTAACTTGCATCTATGAAAGTAATGTAATTCATGGTAATGAATACCCATAGATTCACACCCTGTATCTGTCCTTCAAAACAACACAACCAAACACAGCTCCTTTTGTCCAGACACATTTGTATTTTATGACACTATGCTTATGGTTAATTGTTTGAAGATTCATAGTTTTCAGGAACATTTCATTTGAATCTATGTTTGTGTATGTATAGGTGTCAGTACGTGTAAGCATACACTGTATGTTCACCCACATGCGTGGGAACTTCAGTGTTTTTAATGCTTCATTGCTGTGCATGTGAAAATGTGAGCAGTGTATGTGGAAGCATAATGCAATATGAGCAAATGTGTGTGTTTGTGCCTGTGTGTCTATGTGTGTGTAATGTGCATGTGAGCGTCTGTGCTTCCCAGATAAGAATATGGCGTTGTTGCTGAATAAAAGCCCTTTAGACTCGGCCCTGTGGGAAAAGTGGACACAGTTATCAAGGAGCCAGAGACCCTGACAAGACGTCAGGACTATAGAAATAATATAACATGAGCATGAATAAAAGAAAACCTTAATAACATTATCAGTGTTTCTTTCATTAATTCTCTCGCTTGCTCTCTTTCTCTTCCACACTCTCACTCCCACATGCTTTTGACTTTGGCTTTCATACAATACCTATCTTTGACACTCTAAATCTCTTCTTCTGTGTCACGTAAATGATATCAGAACCAGGAAGAAATGCTTAACTGGAGAAGCTGAATTCTTTTCTGACAACAATCTGTAGGTTTTTAAGTTGAATGTGTTTTCCTGACCTCACAAGCCCCCAACAAGCCATGATTGCTGAATTTTTGACTGCTTTTACAATAGCTAATTCTTTAACACCAGTTATTTCTGTTAGTAATTTACACTTGAATCCTACTTTCAGGTGTGTTACATAAGCAATATACATGGAGAGGAGGTGGACACAGATCGTATTACTGTGTTCATACCATGGCACTTACAGGCCAGTTGAACCGTTAAAGTCTGTTTCACAAGTGAACGTTTGAAGCCCAGAGTAACTAAGGTGCACTTGAAGGTTCTTCTGCATTGACTTTAGTCTCAAGCTGTGGTTACTTGGTTCAGACAGAATGCAAAGCTTATTTTAGGGTTGGGGCGGGTTAGGGTTAAGGTTAGGGTATGGTTGAACTGCTGACCAGAACTATATTTTAGGTGTCCTGTTAAATTATTTGAACCTATTTAATACCTTCCAGCCAATCAGAGACACGTATTTACAATGCCCTGGTATAGAAAGCTGTAATGCAACTTGTGATGATATATTGTGTATGATATGCCATTGTGATACAAGATATGTGTTTGCTATGGTAGTATAATGTATGGCATGAGATATGAGACGTGAATAATATATAAACTATGAATAAATCTTGATTTCCATTATGTTTCTTTTTTAGAAGAAGACTGTTGGATGAAGAAGGATTCATAAAAACAAGACAGGCAACAGTAAAAGAGATGATGAAAGGAGCTGGAACAGGTTTGGAAGTTTTTCTTCCTTAAACCTTTCATTAAGCCGAGATGCACAAGCTGTTTAGGTACCCATGCTTGCTGCTACCATGACGGCCCCATATAGTCTACCGCCAGCATCCAATTATGGCTTGTCTTCTTCTGCCACTATTACTAAATCTATCCGCATTGTAAACATATTTTACTCCATGATTCTTCTTATTGATTGACAAAAAAAAGCCCAACAGACAAACACTGAAAATTGTTGTTTACCAAAGGCCATGTGCAAATTCTTAGAAATTCTAAGTGTATGTTCTTAAGTTACTTGTTTTAACTATTAAGTATATATATTAAGTATTAAGGTAAACAGACGCTGATATCAAGCATGAACAGATTGTCAGACGGTACAATCTGTCTCTCTGCCCTGTGCGTCACCACCATCACAGCCTCAGGGACTATTGGTGCCACAGCTTCACCTGCTCCCTACCCAATAAGATACTTTCTTTGCACTGTGAGCAGTCTTTTGGGAAGCTTCAATGAAGTCCGTAACCCTTTCAAATCAAATATTCTCTTTTTTGACACATAATATGCGGTAGAAGACATGAAAAAGTCCAGGCTGTGAATAGAAATTCTTGGCCAATCGCCTCTGTGTGTCTCATTCCTGTGTTATACACTTGTAAAACATATTTTATTAATTATCTCTGACCATACCACAGTGAAATAATAATTAGCTATCCCTTTTGTGTACTTGTTTTAATAAGCCTTTTTCTATTGTTCACTGTCCACATTTTAGCATTGAAATATTAAAGACATAATTTGTTTTGGCTTTAAATGTACACACTGATGGACCATTTCCAATTCAGTAGCTGACTCAACTGCTTCAAACTAAATGATAACTCAAAACAAAAGAAAAGGACACTGTGACTGATTTCTCAAGCATGTTTCAAGACTTAAGTTGCCTTTTATATTGTACTAATTAAATGCAAAAAGAAAACCAGGGGCAGCCTGGGAGGTAGCAGAGAAACACTTGTTAGTTTAGGTTTGGTCTGCTTTGAGGAATGGTTGGCTTGAGTAGTGCTTGTAGTGTGTCCTAAGCCACTTAGTCTATGGTATTTTTTGACTAGAAAAGTTAGTAGATAAAACTTAATAGCCTAAAGCCAGCACAATGACAAGTAGTGAGATTTGTGCTGGCTGCTTGGTTCAACATATCCTCTTTCTCCATAGTCTAAGCCATTACCCAGCAGTTTTAGTACTAATCTACCAAAAAGATAGGAAAAGTCATTTACAAGTCCTGATTGCCCTGCATTGATTCCTGACAAGACCTTAACTCTTGAAGGTAAGATCCACGCTGGTCATCATCACTGTGCACAGTAAGTTGAGGGAGCCCATGCAGGTTGAAGTTCTTTCTGCTTACGTATCTGCTTAGTGTGTACAGTACAATGGCTGAGCAGTCTGATTCACTTCCTGGAAGTTCAGCACCATCCTAGTTGCAGGATTCTCCAGTGAAAATTCAAATAATGCAGTTTGGGTGAGACCCACTGGTTTGTTTTGCTTTCTCAGCACACAATTTAAGAGCAAGCTTTTTAAGAATAAAAAAATCTACATTTTAATCACTATTATTAACCGTATCCTTGACTCAGAAAAAAACTGTCACTGTATTTCTTACTGTGGACCTGATAGGCAAATTATTAAGTAAATTTCTGCAGTCAGTCTATGCCATTTTTATTCTCAGTCCCCTGACTACTATATCAAGCTTTCAACTATCCAGTTAAAATGTTCATCTTCATCATGAGGCAGCAAATTAATTTTCCAAAGGCCTTCTGTGTACGGGGGCATGCACATATTTGTGTGTGTGTATGTGCTTTTGCGTGCACAGGTAAATATGTGTGTGTAATCTTTTTCATCCTGTCGACATGTGTGTGAATTGGCATGTTAGTGCAGAAATTGTGTGTGATAATGATGCAGTCCTTTGCCAGCTATTTGTCTCATAAAACAACGGCCATTGAAGGTCCTCTTGTGTAGTTTATTATCATTTCCCATTATTTCAACATGTTTCTGCAAATTCAGCTCTATTGTTAAAATGATATAATACTATTGTGTTGACTCAATAAGCTTTTTGCCTGTTTTTAAACAACAATGATTTGTTTCCTTTCAATTTTGACTCATTCATTGACAAAATTAAATACATTATTTTAGAGATATTGCATTAATTCACCTGCATCTACACATACTGTACATGTATATTTACATATCAGTTTATTATTGATAGCCTATTACTAAATGAGTGCAGTGAAAATCATCCTGTTGACTGACTCTGTTGCTGAATGCTGAGCAGTGGTCTGACTTGCTTTCACCTTTTCTCTTGCTAACCCCATTTCTGCTGCTAGCTCTTTTTTTCTGCAATCCTGTAGCAATGCTGGCAGACAAGCTGATTTGGTTGGCTGACAGACCGGGTGTGGGAATGCCTAGCCCGCCAAATATTTGGGTGACTTTTCCGACTGGCTGACTGGGATTTTTGGCTGAGTTGTTGACTTGGAGCCTGGCTGACCACCAAATGACGTAGGCTGCTTTGTGGCTGACAGAGATGCTGGCTCTCATTGGGCCTGCAGCATGACTGGGTGAGTGAAAGCCTGTGTGACTGACTTGCATCGCTCACAATGTACTTTATTGAATAAATTAATATTTCTAAGAGTCTGGCTAACTCATGGATAGCAGACTATTTACTGTAGTTTGCTGACTTCAGCTTCATCAAGTCTGAGTAAATATCAAGTAGAAACCTTTTATTGAAAGAGCTCACAGTAAAGTGTGTAATTTCCACTTCCCTTTAAAACGTAAAATGATTTGTGTAAGCTTTTGTTAACAGTTAACTTGCTACATCCACAATCCACAGCACTGCTTCAAATCTTTTACAGGTTTCACATGTACTTGACCTGAATGCACAGTATTACAGTATTTAAAGCCGATAGTCATAATGAAAATTATTACAACTTTTTTGTACAGCTGTTGGCTTAGTTCAATACTGTGTGAGAGACGTAATGGAGGTTTTCCGCTCACTTTCGGGAACCCAGACTTTAGCTTTCCAGAATCTGACTGACAAAGCAAAGTGTTTACGCTATAATAACTACTCACTGATCTCCAAATATGTGTTTTTTTCCACAGCTTGAAATCTACTTCCTAGTATGACTGATATTAGACATTATATTACGAAGTGATCCTGACACAAATGTGAATGCATCAATAATCGTCCAAAAACATCTATCTGCAAGATGCCACCCATTCATGATTCTTACAGTAGTACCAGTTTTTGCAAGAAAATGTATGGTTTAATCGGTTTTTACAAGTCAGTCAGGGTAATTTTTCAAGACAGCCTAACTGGAAAATCTTTGTTTGTCCTGCAAATTGGCTTTCTGTGCCGGGTGTATGCATTTGATTCAGCAGGCTTTGGATCAATAACAGGCTTTTGTTGTGAGCATTTATCTCTCTGCCTTTCAGTTAGTGAAGAAATGCTGAGTCAAGATGCAAATAATGCTACTTAGGATTGTTTCCCCAGTCTGCAGTTGATTGGGCCACTTACAAGTGTGTGTGTGTGTGTGTGTGTGTGTGTGTGCGTGTGCGTGTGCGTGTGCGTGTGTGTGTGTGTGTGTATGCAGGCAGGCTGATTCCATTTAAAGTACTCTTACTATGTGATGAGTTGTTTATCTTTGTTGTTATCTAGATCATTCAGGTTAAATAAATGGGCTTTTTTCCTTTCTCTCTTTGTCTCTTTGCAACACCTTAACTTAATTTTTACGCAATTCACACACACACTGCCAATACCAATCCTCTTTAAGCAGCAACCTCCGGGTCTGAAAAATGAAAAGCAGATCCTTGAATGGCCACTTGAGGTTGGCTCCAAAATAAAGTGAGTCCCCATAGACCGCTATGTTAAAATGCCCAAATTAACAGCAGACATAAGAATGTTTACAGGCTGGTAAAAAAAAAAAAAAAAGGTTTGGTCTCTATAGCTGATTTCCCCATTCATGACAACTATATGGGGGGGTTGATTTTTATACAACTCACACGTTTATATTTTATTAAGACTTAAGGTTACTTTGAGTGACAGCCAGGTAGGGGCTGTCTTAGGCATGATGCTACCACAGCAACAATGTTAGTAACATAACCATGGCGTAACCCCAGACTGACAGAACATAGATGAAGCCGTTGCTATTCAGTATGTTTTCTGTTTATAAAAGTTAATTGTCATTTTTTAGGGCGGTGATGTTGGATATTGCTATATTGCTTTCTTGCTTTCTACAGTAGATGTGATATTGGCATTGTTCGACTGACATGGTGTTGCAGCTGTGGATGTGATGCATATGGATGACTGTTACTTGTGCAGTCAATTTTATGAATTGTATGCTGAGTATTTTCCTGTTGTTGACTATGTAGTAGCCAGGGTTATGTCCTTTTTGATGTGCTGTTATGGAATTACTTTCTCTAAGTAATTATCTACTTTGACCTCTAATCCCCCCATCCCCCGATTACACTGTCTCATATCACATATGTTGAAGATTGTTTAAAAAACGTTTTTTTCATCTGAGCTATTATGTTTCCACCACTTCTCAACACAAAGTGATGCCTTTGTTTATGCCCAAGGCCTTCTCAGCATCAGGTCCCATTGCCTTATAGCCTTTGAAGTATCTCTTTCCCCGAAAGTCATTTAAGTGTATGTGTTGAGATGGTGTGTCTGCTTTTCTTTATTTTCAAGTAAGGGGCCGTATGTATTAGATTGTTTCTCAGTTGAATGTATGCATTATTACAGATAGATATTAGTTGAAATAGTTGGTACTGGAATATCATTTGTGTCTCCGAAGGATTTATAAAGAAAGAAATTCCCAAGTGTGCAGCAACTTTTTCATACAATTAGATCTCTCATTTATCCCCTATTAACATAATAGAGTTGGGGGAAAAATGGGAAGACAAAGTGATGGATGGTGGAGATTATTATGTGATTCATATGCAATACCAGACTTGCCAGACAGGAAAAAAGGAGAGATAGGGGAGGGCTTGAGCTTTTGCAAAAGTAATAGAATATTTAAAGCACAGGCCTTGCCCCTTGTAGCTTTGTATCATGGTACACAGGTGGCCTTAAGGGCTTCTGTCTTTTTCAATTTACAAAATATGTCTGCTTTATTGAATTTTTGTGTTTATCTCTCCTTTTTTTCTAACCAATTTCCCCTTTTTACATGGTCTTACAAACTAATTTCCCTCTCTACATGTATTCATCTTGCTGTTCTGTCCTTTCTCGTTCCTTGTCTCTCCACATTCCCATTCCTTCTCTCTGTCTCTGCACAGTTACATTAATTTCCCATCGGAACATCACAATGCAGACACACCGCAACAGTGACCGAATCAGCAGTGTGAGCTGGAGAGATATCAAGTAAAATACACTTCTCATTAGACTGTAACAAAGCCAGGTAAAGGGAGGTGTAGTACTGAGCTCCCTGACAATAGCAGATATATGTTTGGTGATCACTAAGCTCTTCCAGCAACAGGCAGACAAGCATATCAAAATCTTATTAAGAGCAAGACATGAATTTCTCAGACTAATCCATTGTCACCCCTGGTGTTCTGTTTCTGTGAAACCAAATTTTAAATTACTCAGCTGTTGGTTCTCACTCCTCCACCCCTCTTTGGTTTTTACTGCAGTTTGCTATAGGGCTACTAAAATATGACATTTTTTTCTCTACAGGTTTCTTTCTGTATTTTTGTCATTTTCCCAGTCTGCACGCAGTTTGCACTTTTCTCCCTTTTGCAATTTTGTTTCGTAGGCTACTGTGTTTCTGTCTGTGTGTGCATTACCTGTATTTTTTCTCCTGCCATCAATTTTCCATGTGTTTCTTGTTTGTACACCCTTATATTGTCTTACCCCCTTTTCTGTCTGTATTTTCCTATCTTTGTAATGAAACTGCCTTAAAAGCCCATGAATCTAATTTATCACATCTTTTGCTTTCTACTTTCTTCAGTGACAGATTTCTTGGCAGTGCATCAATTAGACTTGCCAGACCGCTGAGCTTGGGTCTTCTCTCCATGATATGTCAACCTCTCTGTGATCTTTCTGTGATCTTCCTCACATACACACATACACATACACACACACACACACACACACACACACACATACACACATACAGACTAGCTCTTGTCCACTTGGATTTTTCCTGGTCAAGGCTGTGTGACTTCTGTGTAATGAACCCAGGCAAACTGGCACGTAGCCTGGGCGATCATGCAAACTGGGATTCATCAACAATACATGTGACACATTCACAGTTACATACATTGAAATGTGCATACTGTAACAGTGGAAATTGTGAAATATACCTTTAAGACATAGTGTGTTGCCTAGATACAAAAGAAGCAACGTCATCAGACCGCACCTTGTATTCTTTGGCTGGTTGATTTGGCCCCTGTTGTTCTTGGTAAGGTTGATGTGAATTAGTAATAAACAACAAGCTTTGCGGGAATCCCAGTATCAGCATCTCTCTAAGTTTTTACTTGTCTTCTACTTCAACCAAGAAACACAAACCAAAGTGTTACAATACCAACAGACAAGCATCCATACAGTGTATACATTTTAAAATAATTTACATGTAATGGTACTTTATATGGCTCAAGAGTAAGACTACGACTGCTACAGATTATTGGGTTTCAACTGACCTTCACAGGAGCTTTCAACTGTGAATTCTGGATTTATTTTAGCAGAGAATCCATAAACCAGAGCCATGGACACAATGGTAGTCGCCCATTTCCTCCATCTGTGAAGTAGACATCCCACACATCATGACCATTCCCACCAACAAATACATTTTTTTAAACCACCAAGTAGCAGCACATATGAAATGTTGAGTAAATACAGAGGATAACACCTGAACAATGCAGGCAACCCCCCGGTTCCCTCAAGAAAGCAATTATTTTTGTGTTCTTGTACCAAAACAGAAATGCACATCTATCAAAAAAGGTATACTTTGCTAATGTATGGTGTAATTTCTGTTGAAAAGGAGAGGAAAGTTAGATGCTAAATTTGGTAATTCTGCAAAGATAGCTGAAGATGAGTGCAGTGATGTTCAGTGCAATTTCCCTGCATTTTTTAAAAGATTATTACTCCCATTATGTGTGACTCGTTTTGAAAGTGCAAAAAAAAAAAAATCCTTAAAGAGCACAAACTGAACATTTACATCCCCCAAATGTCAACACCAGACTGTAATGGAATTAGACCAACTTGGTTGTAATGGGCAAATCTTTTTCATCAGTAATGTATTTTTGAATTTTCTATTTCTTGTTCAATATTTTCCACAGTGAATATTTCCCTCACAAACATATACACATACTCACATACACAGAAACACACATCAAAGAGTCTCATGAGGGATTTTCAATGCTTTGGGCTCCTCTTTACCCTTGGCCTCAGAGCTCATTAGAGGCACACTCTTGCTCCTTACACACACATAGACACACAGTACACATGTGCTTGAGGTAAATGCACTAGCACAGACACCCATACATAGACTTATGCAGAAGTATGCTCAGACACACATTTTCTTGCTCCCTCTCTTTTTCTGTCTTCCTTCTGTCTCCCTTCTGACAGCCCAGCTTGTGTTAAAAAGTCTACAGAGAGCTAGTGTGAAAACAGCCAGGCAAAGAGTTAAATGACTGTGGGATTTCTCCTAACGTCAGTTAGAATCCCCCACTGGTCAGCAAAACCTGCTCACACATGTCAAACTGTCTTGTTAGCCAGACACCTGTGTGTGTGTGTGTGTGTGTGTGTGTGTGTGTGTGTGTGTGTGTGTGTGTGTGTGTGTGTGTGTGTGTGTGTGTGTGTGTGTGTGTGTGTGTGTGTGTGTGTGTGTGTGTGTGTGTGTGTGTGTGTGTGTGTGTGTGTAAATGTGTTGGATGTCTGGTCATCTAGTCCGTAACATGTATGTGTGGTAGTGTTGTGAATGGGGCGGTTGGATGATTTGTGGTACAGCAAAGACAGAGGCACTCATATAGTACATATGGGGTTTCAAGATTTACTCAAGAAACTCAGGCTAAAAGATGAATAAAATCATAACAAAAGACTAGTGCCAACAGGGCTGACTACACCTCAAACTACATCACATAAGTACAGGTACAAAAAGATTTTAAGTGCTTAGTCTAACAGAGAGATAGTATTCAGTTATACTTTTAGTCATAATCTTCTTGTGAATTCACTCTTGGTACTCCTCACTTTATGTTAAGGAGAGCAAACAAGTTTGCGGAGAGTGCAAAGGTTATTTATGTAGGGTTTTTTGGCATTCAGCGCTGGTGTTTGGCAAATAACACTGAGGAAGCCAGTCAGCGTGGTATGGAGATCATATCGCCATATAATGGTAATCATATGGATATTAAATTTACATATGATCATATGGATATATATTTACTTGCTTTCACAAACCAGACTGAACAAGTGCCTTTACTGTAGTAATGCCTCTCATTCATGCTTGTATTGTATCCCATTCTTGGAGAACAGAAGAAGTAACAGAAGAATTATGTGAATACCCCTATGAGGAGACATCTCCAACAATATAACTGCAATCAAAGCAACAACACTGATTGCACGCACAATAACACACTACCAATACAGGCTAAACATGATGCTGCTTCTGAGTTTCTTTTCATCTTAAGAATACATACATAGCTGAATGTTTTCAGAAACACCCAATTACATAATTGGATATTAACGTCTGTTGCTGCAATGGTTAGACTGCTAATAGTTCAATAGGCAGCACTAATACACAGACTATGGACCTCTTATGATAAAAGTGAATGCCATTTCTGTGTAGTATCAAAGTGAAGTGATTAAGACAGCATTTAAGTAACATTTAAATGAAGTATATAACCTTTTGCAAAATAACAATGACTCAAACATTAGATGGATATGAAAAAAAAAAACACACACACAAATAACTTACTGCTACACACAGGTAACTTACTGATGTAAGAGAGATTTGACAGATACATGAATCATGTTGTGCTTCATGAGTTGTTTGAGAAGCAGTTTGACTGGTCAAACTGGAGGCAATGCCAGCAAAAAAGCCAGTTTAGCTTCTAGCTTCCGGTTAGCCATTCTGTTCTAGTATCGTTTCCATTACAAAAAGACCTAGCTTCTCCCTAAGCTCCTGAGTCAGGTCCAGCTTTGTAATAGACCTCCCTTTCTGTTTTATTTTCAGGTGCAGAAAAAAAAGAGATGTTTTTATAACAAGGGATTGAAAAAATCAGTAAGATCTGTGTTTTCTTTATTAGAATATATTCATAGGTATGCCTGGCCCTTTGGCCTCCAAGAGAAACTTCCTCTATTGGGATTCCATGCATATCCTATGCATCATATCAAATTTCTAAACAGTTATTCAAAGCACAACAAAGGGCTTCGCACACCCAAGCAAATTTGATATTTTATTTTTATTTTGTTAACTCGTCCAATACATTCACAGGGGGAAATGACGCTCAGACATTGTGTGCAGTGCATATAAGGCATTCTGTTCTCACATGGAAGATGAGAACAGCAAAAAATTAAAAAAAAAACTGTCTGTACTGAGCAACTAATGGGCAGGGATGAGTGTGAGTGCTGAAATGGAGCATGTTACTCATGAAAACCTTTACTACCTTCCCCCTGGTTCCAATGTGAGAGTACAAAGTAAAACAGTTTACATTAAACCTAATATGCCATGGTGCACCACTGTACAATAAGGAATATCCCCTCGTCTGCAGTGTATAAATAATAAATAAGCACAGTGTAGCCTACAACAGCTGGATGAAATAATCCATACGAAGGAGAGGATGTGGGCTCTTTATGGAATAACATTTGATTCCACAGACAAAATCTATACAGCACATATTTAAATTTACATATTTATGAACTTGTGGCTGCAGACTGATTATCAATCCTCACCCTTTATGCAAACCAGGAGCAAGCTAGAGATGCTTGATTAGACAGTTGGACTCAAATCCATCACTAAACAGATGGCATAAAATTGTTTATATTTGTAGCCACTGAAATAGCCCACAGATACAAAAAGGCCATCTGGGTGCATGTGGGGTTTCTAACATCAACCCATCTTTTCATTTGTCGTTTACTATCACAGACTCTGTTGCAGTGATTCCCTATGGTGTTTTCAGTTACTACCTACTGTTGCTTGATGTTTTCAGGAAAAGGGGTGAATACGAATGAGGTTAAAGGATAATTCCAATTTATCACAATTTAGTTAGTATTTTTAGAAATTATTTCTATTGACCATTATAAGATTGTAATAACCAAAGTAATTACTGAGAGCTGGGAACATGCCAACATCACTATGACGAAGTCCAATAGACCAAACAAACAAATTCACAAAAACAAAAAACAAGGAAGTCTGGAAACTGTGATGACTGTTTTGTCACATTATTTTTTTCTTTGTTTGCCTTCTTTGTGTGTTTGTCCCATCAGACTTATCTTTAGTAATGTTGCCACATCCCCAGATCACAATAGTCAACTTCAGTTAGTGCAATGTTATTATAACCAATAGAAATGATGACATGAACTGCAAAAACAAGCCAAATTGTAATAAATTAAAATTATATTTCAAGTGAAGTGGTGCCATAAAAATGTCACCAGTAGCCACAGCATCTACACACCTGCTCTAAACATATATACATGTTCTTTTCAAATGTATCTACAACTATCTTGTGGCTTTATGTACACTAACCACAAAATTCAGCATCGGCTGCACAGGTTGATGCATTCAGCTTGGTCAGCAGTTCAGAAATGTAGGTGTATCAGCAATCATATTGTTGAGCAATAGCTGATCCTGCACTTCAGAAGCCAAGTCGTTTCAATAGACATATAGGAGGGCTTATAGGAAACCCGATTCTGCTGGTTTGAAGCATCCCACTCCACAGTTCATAAACTAAACTGCTTCAACAAACATGAGATTCATTACACTATCTGAACAGTTCAGACAGTGATTTGAACTGCAAATGCTTTTGAAATACATGCTAAGCTAACCTGTTTTGTCTTGGTCAGCTGGGTGTTTGCATATAGAGAATATTCAGTCCGATGAAGTTGCTGAGTTTCCTTTGATGTGCCTCCCATGTGAGAGGATGACTGACTGTTCATAGAAGCCTGACTTCTAGTCAGACAGTTTGCTGTGTGTTGGAGGGGAGAGAAGGAGAAAGAGCTCCATAGCATCAGGTCCACCATATGGCTATCTGATCTTTCAGCTTGGACCAATCTGCCAAACCTGTGGGAGCTTGGTTGTGTTCCCTGCATGCTCCATTTCAAACACCTCAGATATGAATCAGTGGGATAAAGCATGCCATGTATCCAGCAGATTCTAGGGCAAGACTTGTCATAGATGCCATCACTGTCTTGCATACTTTCTTATGTGTCAAATAAAACTGAAATATCACAAAAATAACTTAAATGGATATATCCAAACTCCTTACTTAACTCACACTGGCCACTTACCCAGCCCCCCAGTTCAGCTTTTGTCTGAAACAGGCAATCTCTTAAAGCCCCCCTCCCTGTGAGACCACTCTGTTCTGATTGGCCATCTTCCAGAAGCTGTATTTTAGCCGACGTCCACCAGCTTGTGAAGCTACATAAACAAATAGTAGTAGCAATAGTAATTTTTTTTTTACTGAAAATGGAGGATTCTCAGATACGTACATGTTTGAGCTCAAATCTGACAACCCATGGAACCACCATAGCAACAATCTTAGCAACAAAGGCTATGGGACAGACAGCTATTTATGGGCATGCACAATGAGGTGATGACAGCTTGTCAGCAAAGTAGTAAAAATGTTGTCTGAGCTTTTTACTTGCAGAGAGTCTTTCCACATACATTGTGGAATGTATTACACCTCATTACACCTCAAGGAACGTTGACCATGTTTAGCATAGATATCTGACATCATAACAATATGTAAATTACAGACATTCACAAAAAGCATGGTATGTCCCCTTTAAGATACTGTATGACACAATATCCATTGCCAAGAATATTCCCTCTTGCAGCTGTCTGATTTCTGTGCAGGTCATGGTAGACACAATTTGGACACAGTCAAACTTGATCTTACAGAACTCCCTGCAGTTCTGCAATAGCCAACATTGGCACGATAACCTCTGATAATGCTTAATTAAATCCTTGCAGCAAATGGTCCCCAATCACTGCTGGTTATGAAGTGCCCAGGTGTTCATTACTGACAAATTTAAACAATAACCTATTTCATGAATGAAATGAGAGGAAAGTGAGATTGTCGAGACATGAGTGGTCTTCCGTCATGATTTGAGTTGCCATTAATTTGACCTCTTGAGTCAAGCTTTGACATGTTGCTATTAAGTTTAATGCAGATAAAATATTTTTGCAGAGATGATAAACATGTGCAGAAAAAAGAAGATCCAAATTGGTTATATAGACTGTTTACACACATTTTAATCCATGTGGGAGTCCATCAGTGAACACAGGTATTTTACACCAAGATGCACATGCGCAGCAAACGCTGCCAGACATGTTTATTAAAAGGAAGGTTTCTCATTATCCTAGGTGAGGTCCACTCCCACACATTTGCACCCTTTGGGTTTGTGTCGGAATTTCATTATTAATTTAATGGATATGTTCTGAGGGGCAATAGGGAGACTGTCACTGTGATTCCTCATTAGCTGTTATCAAGAACATGAGGTGAGACAAAACACAGGCTCTTTGTGATCACAGATACTGAAACAGTGTGAGACAGAAAGGGATGGAGATGGGGTTGAATGAAACCCCCAAGAGATCCCTTCATATCTGCAGCACAGCACTCACACAAGCCTGAAGTTTAAGCATATGCACACTCAGGCATGTGTACACACTTAGAAACATAAACTCATACAGTATGCACACTCGTGATAATAAGTTGTTGTGATGAAGCAATTACATAGTATTCCCTCAGAGACTGAGTTCTGCAGTATACCTGTATAAAGAGCAAACTGCCTCCTCTGGGATACAACACATGTTGCCAAACACAAAAACATCTTTGATTGTCTCTGCCTGTCATGTTTGTTAAACTAAATGTTTCCAGCGTATGCCTTTAAAATCGAATGCAATTCAGTGCAATAGCTTTGCGATAAATGCTTCCTTTGTGCAGCAATTTTGTTGAGATTGTGTCAGGGATGCATTCATTTAGCTCTTTGGCTTCATGGGGTTGTTTGTAGTGTTTTATGTTAGATCTCATTATAAATCTTGCCTATTGATGGTTCAACTCTTAAAGCAATCAATTTTCATGCATCAGTTAAAAAATCTCAGATTATGCATTGTTATGTAAGCATTACTGTAGGGAACAGAAGTCAGTTAACAAGCATGTTTATGCAACTATTTCACTGCAGTACCATTCAAGAGACACACTGTTCCTGTTGTACCCATGTATAATATATGGAGCAAATGCACAATGGCACACTTCTGCCATGGCTACTACTGTACATTACAAGTCCGTAGCCCATTGATTCCATGGGGACAGGTAGACATGACAGTGTGAATACATCATGTTTAACCAGGCTTGAGGGAAATTAACTCCAAGGAAAATTCCCCTTAGGCTAGCTCCTATCCACTTCCTTAGCTACTGCATCAAGGTGGTTAGGCAAAAGGTAAGTGTGCAAATATGTGTGAACTGTGACTGTCCTTACAGGATGTATCAGTTTACCCTTAAAAGAGAGGACATTTTTACAAAATTAGATCATTTTTGGTAGCTCTAATGTATTCAGGTAGTTCAGGTAGGGGTTTTACAGGGCCCTATTGACCATTACAGTTTATCTTACTTATCCAGAGGAGGAGAAACCCATCAAATAATTTTACTTTCTGCCTTTCTGCAAACCATCCATCAGTGAAATTTCGTTGGTTTGCCAGGACTTCTTCCTCCCCCTCTCTCTTTTGTTGCAGCTCTGGAGACTCTTTCCACTGATTATCTCTGATATGTTTGCACAAATTACCACTGTAGCGGACAGCCTTCCTGCATAATATTACAGTTGGCAACCTTTTCATTAACTGGCAAATTATGCTGTGTTTCAGCTAAGACACTGTGGGGACCAAGGGCAGGGGGACTATGGTCAGGTGACAGCTATTCTCTTCCAATAATACTGTTGTGTGGTCATTAGTTAGCGGCAGACAATGAAAAATAATTTGTATCTTGAGAAAAAAAGAGGATTTACATTTAATTAGTATGAATAGCAATTCTATGAAAATTGTAACACAGTATTGGTTTGTTTCTGTCTGCTTGAAGATTGTGATTTTTGCTTGTGCAATGATGGAAATTTGCAGTTACACGCTGTACTGAAATCGAATCCTAAAAGCTTCACCTTGTAGTCATTTAAGTGATTTGAATAAAATTAAATTGAAAATGGCAATCTAATCTAATTTAATCTAAGGGGTTAATACTATGCATGCCTTTCCAGATTTTATTTTTTTAATTTTCAAGTTCATCTGTGACTCACTTTTTCTTTCTCTCCCCCATGTTTTTTTTTTCTCTTTCTGTCTGTCCTTGCCAAACTTGACACATGAACACACAGGGCTGCGTGGCTTTTGCCATGAGTCATTACTCTTCCATGTTTCTGTTTAGACTGCCTTAGTTTTGAGTTAAGGGAGTTGGTGAAGGCACAAACACACAACATCATTACTCAGTCATTCATATATCCAATGACTTCCTGGTGTTCCCACATTACAATAAATCTGTCTCACATATATGATGCATATCATACTTACTGGTCTTGTCCACCTACACGATTTGGGAGTCAGAGTGATAAATGACGGTTTGAATGAGGTTAGACGTTCAGGATTAACACAGTCTGTTCTGTTTCACACTGTTGCCAAAAGAAAAATACCCTCAATGAAACAGGTGGGCCTTAGTTACCATTGGGGCGACTTGAAGCAGAGATGAATATTAATGAATTGATGTCTGTAATTAATGTTGGCATATCAAAATTGATGCTCATTAGCACACCACATCTAATGGCTTCATAAAGTAGAATCAATGCACATTTGTCTAAAGAGAGGATGAGTTTATTCTGTTCTTTTCCTAGCTCAGACATGTCAGTTTAATTTAAGATATTCCAAAATGATTAGGTCAATGCTAAATTCTCATCAGCCCCAAATATTATATTATGCAATATCGTGTCACATCACCTAATACTGTAAGCATTTTCATTTTTTCAACTCTAACCAGGAAACTTGCACAACAAAAAATCTTCAGAGAATATATTAACTTAAAATACATTATACATTCAGCATTGCCTGAAGGTTAGTTGTAGAAAAAAGAAGAGATCTTCCTTTTCTGTTGTGCCTCATTTTCTTTTCCCTTTTATTTATAAGAGAAAAAAGTTAGTTCTCTTTGAACCAAGGTCAAGTAAATTCCTGTTGAATTGATTACTGTCATGCAAGAGTAGGAAAAAAAAACATTTCAAGTTTGTCCGAGATGCACTACAGAGGAGACAGGTGATTGAATCAGGGTGGGGCACACAAAAATGTTTTCTGCTGTTACAATTGCAGTATCAACTGTTAGAGTCACTGGTGTGAATACATTTTTACACACAGTGGGCGTATATGAAAATCAATAGTCAGAAAAGTTAGGAAAAGCCTAGACAACAGCAATGACAATTGCAAAGAGCAACATCAAAGGGATCAATATGGTTTAAATCTGCCATTTGGAAGCCATTTTGAGATCCCCTCTTAAATGAATTTGTCATTTTGGAAAACATACTTATTTGCTTTATTGCTAGAATCAAACAAGAAGATAGACCACTATGATGTATGTCTGTCAAGTATGGAGCTAGAGACAAAGGATGATTAGTTTAGCTTAGCATAAAGACCGGAAGCAGTCTCCTTTGTTTAATGCATACACAAACAGAAATGTAAAACCAGCAAGTGATGTACTGTAACTCTTTCTTGGCCAGGCCAATGGTTTCTTGAAATTGCTGCGTTTCTTGAAACAAGCTCCACAAAAGCAGTCTTCTGAATATTTATTTAAAATAGTTGACCACAATCAATCATGTGATATTTTGAAGATGATGATGCGATGTAGGAGGCTCTGTGCAGCAGTCCCCTGCATTGTAATGAAGCTTAGCATTTGTTCAAGCAGCAAGACTATCTTATATTACTCATTTATTCTCATGAATGAGTAACATGTCCCTACCACTTTTTGAAATGCCTGATATTGTCCCTATACTTAATTTATTAAAAAATGTTCTGAAAAATAGCTTGCACCAAGAAATGTTAACTAACAAATAAGAATGCTTTGAGGAAGGTTTATTTGCACAATTATGAAAACAAACAAATGCGCTTTGTCCAAAAATAAGTTATTCACTTTTTTTCTATGTGTGCTAACTACTGTACTTTTCTCTGACTGATTATCCACAAAGTGTTGTCTAGTCTAACCCATTCACCTCCAGTTTCATCACTTCAGTGCTGAGGTCTAAGCTCAGTAGCAGCCTGCTCCTCTTCTCATCATTCAGAGCTCTGCATTTTCTTTATCCATCACCACCAACAGTGTCTGCACTCACATCCCGGAATATCCTACTCTACTCACAGCTTCACTTCCCCCTCTATGAATTGCAATGTCATAGTGGGGTCTAATCACCAAATACGTTTTCACATTTCTCATCATTATTGTGCATATGTCAATAAATTATTTGTTCACTCTAATGTAATCTCTCCCAATTGAATAGTTACAGGACTTGGCAGTGAGTCATTGCTGTTCTTTAGAATAAACAAAAGCCTTATTAATCAAGTTGTCTGAGAGAGTTCAATAGGTCTACAAATGTATTGAGTGATCGAGCTTTCATCCTGAGAACAATAGCTTTGCATATTATTCAAAAATGGTGATATTACAAAATGCCATTGATGGAGTATTATTCTCAGTGATGTGGGCAAAACAGTACACAATGACTGACGTTTAAAACTGAAAATTTAATGGGCCAGTACTGCACCAATTAATATCGCAGAGACTCCCCTTAACGAGGATTTCTATAGATGGCAGTAACCAATTAATCTCCTTTCTGATCATGAAATATATTTGTTTTGTCCCTTTAAAGGAATGTGTCTAATCCGTAACATGGGAATTTAATATTCTGAATGTCAACAACAAAAGGATTCAATGAAAGACTTTAATCCGTGCCTTTCTCAGTTTTGTAATTGCACAGAAAACATCAATCAATTCCATCTCAATGTTTTTGCATTAAACCATGCAATGTTCCCAAAGGCTGCATTGTTTCATGTATGTTTCTTCCTGTGGATTTATTTTGACATGAGTTGAGGAGGTTGCTGTCAACATGTCAAAAGTACCCTTCGATTGGAACAATTCCACTGTTTGTCTCTCTCATCCTCTCCTCTTTGCATTTGTTTCAACTTGTGCTAGATAGACAATAGACCAACAAATCAGATAAACATCAGCTTATTTGCCAGTCACAAAGATATTGATATGGAAGTTTTGTTTTACTGTAATTGCTTGCTTGCTGTGCCTGACATACAGTGCTATGAGGCCAGATGTTGGCTCTCCAAACAGCATGCAGTGTCTTAAATATGTGAATGTCAGCAGGCAGTCGTGAAGGCTGATGTACTTTTTAGAAGACATCATGTTTACCCAGAAAAAATATCTCAGATAAGCTGTGTAGCATTGCAATGACACTCACAAGAACATGTATTTACATGCTGACTGTGATTCCTCTTGTTTTGTCATGCGTGGTGCCATTTTTCCATTGCTCTTCAGGTAATTGTTCTTGAAATATCTAACTTCTTAAGTTTGACAATTAAAAACTACTACAAAGCTCTAATGTTCAGTATATACCTATTAATACACGATACACAGGAAAACTATAATGGACAGTATACTATTTTGTCACTTTAACTATAATGTAATTTTAATTTGCTCAACAATAAGGATAACATTCTTGGTGTGCTGTGCTAAAATATTAATAAGGTTTCCTTTTAGCCTTTTCTTGCATCAATGAATCAGAATAAGTTATGCATACCTATGCAATAGCAGGCAAATCCATTGTAAATGGATCAACCCTCCTTATCTAAAATGGACTGACCTTATATAGCCATGTTAATCAGAGGGAAGAGCACAGAGCTGGATCAGATCCTTGTTAGCTCAATTTCTAGGTTGAAGTCATTCAAAGTGGGGACTTCCACTTTGTCCTACCTGACCCTGTTTTCAACCACCTAATGGTCTGAAGGGCAATCAGAGCTTCAGGACTTGATGAAGTGGAGCCTGTTGTGGAGAACAAAGGCTTACTCCATCTTGGTTCTATCTGGCTGACATCTTGGGTCCTCAGGGAGTTTTAGCTCCCTGTCAGTTGTTCATTCTTCCAGTCACGCTGTGCAACTGTTATAGACTGGGGAAACAAGAAGAGAAAGAGTGGAGAAAGAGAGCGCTCGCTAGGGGCTATGAGTACTTACTGGGACCAAGTGATAGAATTTCATTTAACAATTGACTTGTTAGATTATAATACCATAGTTCCATTTTCTATGACCAGTGCTTAAATTGTAATAAAAAGATGTCAGTTCTCTACATCAGCAGCCTGTAAACCATGCAGTTACAGTTTTTATGGGGAAGAGTTCTGTCTCTCTAATGACCATGTGGGCTTATGAATGCCTAATACTAGCTGATGAATAAAATCTTAAGTGAAAAAAAAACACTTCTTTCATTTTTATTTCAACCAGGGCAAAAACTACACATGAATTTCAAAGCATAAGCAAATGTATTCACTAATAATATACCCAGGCAAGCTATTTCAAAACCTGCTCTGTGGTTCCACTCTGATACCAAAAAGTATGTACTACTGTATCTCTCATGTGATTTTGTTCATTTTATTATAATATTTTCTTTAAATATATTAATTTACAGGCTGTAGTATATCCCAGGGTGTCCATACCAATGGTCTGTTTCAACTTCCTACTAAGAATAAATACTCTGGACTGCTGAATCCATTTGTTTCTGGTCCAGAATGTGGTCAAGCTATAAATATGTCTAGAAAATCAGTCTTCAAAACCTCTGAACCATGAATATGTGACTGGAGGATTTATATGACAGCTTCAAAAGACAGGTAAAAATTGAGTTTAGATTGCTTTACTATCCAATCCATCCCTGAATGGGGCGGGGGACCTTGTCAATGAAAACTACCTTAAAGCAGGTTTACTGGCTCACACGGCCATCTGACTGGTCCTATCTTCTGTCTCCACATCATTATGGTTGCTGCTGATGGCAGAACATTTACTGACAGGAGATTTGGAGACCACAGAAAAGGTCTAAGCTCTTATCCAGCTGCTGCCAGCTAAAATGAACCATGTATTACAGTTAGAGAGCATTTCACATACTTTCTTGGGCAGGACAAGGGGCAATCTAGACTGACATTTAAAAGAAAACTGTGTACTTTCGTAAGGGGCAGTACAGAAGTAAAAGTATGCAGTTAAAGAGAAGCACTGGCTGCAAAAATATCATATCGAAATGAAACAAAATCATGTAAATGCCAGACTGGTATTTAAGTGATCAGTTGCTTAGTAGGAAGCAGATGGTGATGGTTTGGAGTGACAAAGCATCATCTGTGAGGAGGAGAAAGGAATATCCTCTGGGAATGACTCCTCTATCATAGCGTAACTCTACCTGTCACATATTCTCTCGTGTTCCACTCCACTCAATGATTCTCTTTTTCTCTGTCGGATTGTTTGTATTTCATTTCTCTCAGGGGCTTAAAGTACGTACAGTGAATATTAGAGCCACTGATGAGGTACATCCAGGTAAAAGCCATTATACTTTATTGATGTGTTCAATCTATACTACTTACAAGGAAGAGGAATCATGTGAATGTTGTTCTTTATCTGTTTCCATTTTTTTAAATCTATTCTTCTGTTTCATGTTGACTTATGGTTTCTCTTTCTTATTCTCCCTTTCAGCACTGACTTTCCCTTGTAACCACCACCTCTGGCAGATTGTCGCTGTTTGCCCCCCTCTCTCTCTGTCTCTCTCTCTCTTTCTTTCTCTCTCTTCGCTCTTGCTCTTGGGAATCATAGCAAAGCCTCCCTTGGGGATAAACACACTATCAATTCACCTCCCTTCGGGAACATAAACAAACTGACCGGTCACACATCATGTTCACTGTAGATTTTACAATAGATTTACCAGCTCTGCTAGAGTAATTCATACTGTGCATTCCTGTTTATTTGATTGTGGCACGTGAACATTTGAATCTAGGGAAGGAGAGACATCATCTTGTTTTAGTATTGATACAATAACTGCAAAGCAATACATTTTAAATGAGTGTAATCAATCAGTTTACTTACTAAAACATTTAGAAACAGGCAAATACCTATATAACAGTGGGGAAATGTAGATTATACTACTGCAGGCTTACTGGTTATAAAAAAGTTGAATCCGATAGGACTTCTGAATTAAAGTGAGAAGTTTTACATACAGTCTGAATGTATAAATCAAATTAATATATTCCCATAAGACATACTGTATATATTTTGCAGTTACTTGCAGGGTTAGGGTATATATAGTACATTCACTTTTGATTAATATTTTCATGTTTTTGTATCAAGCTAAATAATTGTGTCTATAATGAATGTTTTTATGGCAACAATGTATCAAATTACAGTGTGTAATGTGAGAAGTGAAGCTTGCAGTGAAGAGCCTACAGGAATTATCAGCGACTCATCGTGTAGTTGTTCGGCCAGCAACTTTTTGCAGCTTTTATCAGTGAAAAAGCTCTACATACCCAGTGTACTTTACCTGCTCAGCACCAAACAGTAAAAACTGACACAGTCAGCAGTTAGCTGGTGAACAGAGTGGAGCATTTAGCAGTTAAAGAGCCACATTTTTCCTTCAGGAATAGAGACAAAAACAGAGCTAAAGAAGAGTGAATATTTGTCAGATGGACAGTAACTGAACTTCAAATGAATGTTATTTTGCTATGTTACTGCTAGATGTGCAACTAGGTAACTGTTTGACATTTCCATTATTGGAAAGAGTCCGTAGCCATGCTAGTAGCTCTGTTAGGAATGGCACTTTCTTTTAGTTTAATATGTTCACCATCTGAGTTTAGAGTGTTAGCATGCTAACATTTGCTAATTAGCTTTTAACACAAAACGGACACTGATGGAAATGCTGTTTTGCAGGTCATCATAAACCAAAGTATTGGATATGTTTTGACCTGAAAAGGACCTCAGATTAAAAGCAATAATATCTACCATTTTGTGGCAATCCATCAATTGTTGTTGAGATGTTTCAGTCTGTGGACAGTGGTGGACTGACCGACATTGCCATCTGGAGAAACATGCAGCTACCTTGGCTCAAAATGACAAAATATACTGTAGCTACTGCATTCTGGCTCATGTGTCACAGGTCATGTCAGAGTAATTGCCATGAATTTACAACCACTCAAAACACAATGTAAAGTACTCAGTGCCACAGCACACTTCACTGTGGCACAATATTCTGAATAAGGTTTGATTAAACTGTCTATCACCATTATCTAGGACAATACATGAACAGTCCTTCTGCATGAATTACATCACAACTAACAAGTAGTCATAAAATACTAAACAAGGTCAATATGAAAGTTACCATTTCTTCATTGTTCATACAAATGCCTCAAATTAATATCTTCCAGGTATTATCAACAAACAATGGGCATTGTGGCATCCATGAAGTTTAAATTGTCTAAAAAAGAGCAGACTGAAACTAAAATCTAACAATTTATTGCTTTTTTCTTTGAAGCAGACTGAAAAAAAACAAACCTAGCAACCTTATTTTTTTGTTGTTGTTTTGTTCTTATTTCATCTGCCTTTTAACAAAAAATGTTTGTTATTTTACAATAGAAGTGATCTCTAGGTAGGTACACAAACTACAGCCACAGGTGTTCGACACCAGTGGAGCAGAGACACTTTAATCCTCAATGAGCTTAATAGACTGAAACCTCTTTAGCAGCTATTTAAATAAGAGCACAGCTCAGGTGTTTTAGCTGTAATTTACTGACATAGTGTCCTGTCAGTGGTAGCAAATAACAGGGTTACAATGGGCTAATGTGTGAGGTATACCTCCTGGACCACTCAGTCCTACAAAGTGGCTGACTGGAGCCCATTATAACAAAATATAGTCTGCTGCTAGTGGTGTCTCTGTAGGGGCCCTGTGCTAAAACCCTTGAGTCAGGAAGAAAAGAGGAGATGAGTGGGAGCAGCAAAACAGCTGGGAAAAAATAAAGTTTGTAAAATATTTTTTTCCTTTTTTCCACAGCTGTTTAGACAACAAAGAATTATTTGAGGTGGAAAAAAAGAACGATTTCAGAGAGAGACACTGAAAAATATAAAGATCTTCCTCTGTGAGCACTTAAATGAAGTTTACTTTGCTGACCATTTTTCACAAAGTAATTCTAAGTAAGGAAAGATAAGACATGGTGAACTTAAGGCAATTATTTGCATCTCTCATAACATAACAACAGACTCATATTCAAAGCTGCAATACACTCTCCTGTCAGTCCTGTCAGAGTCAATGTCATTCATACTAACAAGGACCTGTCAATTCAAATGTGCCTCACACACTGATGTGCCCTGGTAGATAGCTGAAAACACTGTAATTTTGTTAATGAGAAAGTTAACCATTCAGATGAACCTCACCACCACACAGGGCAGCTTTATTTATCTACATGTCATGTCTAAAATCTCATTAATAATAACTAATGGCTTATCAGTAATTAGAGTTGAATTTGTAAGTTGATGTGCTCACAGCTGTTTGGGCTAATTACTGCTTGATGTGACTGTTTTTGCATGAAAATTAGTGAGTCAGTTCAGTAAATTTTCAAATTCATTTATATTTAAAGCACCAAAGAGCTTCATCACAAGGGTGTTTTATACTCAAGTGTGAATTTTGATTGTTCACCGTCAGTGGGATTTTAATGATGATTGGAATGAATAATGTATTGAAGATTCACTCAGTGTCTTTAACGATACTGTTTACTGCATATTATAGGAGAGGAGAGAAACATGCACACACAAAAAAGCATGTGTTTGTATATGTTTATCCAAATCCATAGGCATATATGTTCAGTAACACACAAAAACAATAAAGTCATACACATGTGTGTGCACGAACTAACATGTGTACATTTAGACAGTTGTTCACAAACACATACAGTACCAGTGAAACGGTTGGACACATTTTCTTATCAGTGAATGGGATGGTGTGTCCAAACCTTTCACTGGTATTGTATATCGGACACAAACACCTGTGTGCTCACATAGACACACACACACACTAACAAAGAGGTACCAGCATACACAGCAGGCTGTTCTCATTAGCCCGTACTAATAAACATAAATTCAATATTGCCTATTAATGAATAAACAAACTAAACAAAGCAATCAGGCTTCCATCTTCCCCTGTGAGGGACTGTTTGTGTGGGGTTTTTTGCACTTTAATTAAAAATAACATCATAATACAGTTATTATGGACAAATAACCTTCACATTATACTGTATAATTTATTGAATAACATTTAATGCCCACTATGAATGAGGCCCTATCTGAATAGGGTAAGCAATCATAATCAACTCATATTTTACAATGTTGCTAAATACTTTTTTAAAAGTCAAAATAATGAAGTTTATATCCCTTAAAATTTGAATCACATCTAAAATCTGAGTATAAAGTTATGGTTCCCTGCAGCATTGTATAGCATAGGTGGGCTGCTTTGCCTGATGGTGCATCAGGGATTGCGAAGGGTGCAGTTAGTAAAGGGTGATTATCAGTAAGGTTGTTGTGTTTACACCTCAGCATTGCAATGGTTGCATATACTGTACAGACCATCATTTAATTAATCACTGATTTAACGCACCACCTGTGGGGCATGCTAAGTGACCCACATAAGCCTAGCCACCAGACTACAGGTGCATTCACAAATGTAAATCTGAATTAAAAAACACTGCATGCCTATCCAAAATGCTACAACTTTACAAACACACCTCACCTGCAGTGAGGTCTGCGCTGGCTTTCTACTATTTAAGACAATTCCTGTCACTCGTAACAACTATTGACAAACTATTTTAGGAGCACAATGGGACAGGACAAACCCAGTGTAAAAATCATACTAGTCAATGAAAAAGAAAGTGCAAAGAAATGAGGCCTTAGCCATAGTGTGGAGGACTTTGTGCAGCACAATGCTCACAGAATGCTGTAAAATGGCCTAGGTGAGCACAGCACAGTCGTCCTGTAGGGTCATTGTTAACGACTTACTGATGGGATGCAGCCTTAATATGGTTTAATGTGTTTTTGCATTGGACTACACAGTGCACAGAAAAATGTGCAGACTCTCTGATATGAGGTGTGTTGGGCTGCTATAAATTCCCTGTGCTGTGTTGTATTGCTTATATATTTGTATGGGCTACATCTGGATGTATGAGTAATCTGTTGTGGGGATGCTCTGTTCTGATGATAGTCGAAGTGTTGAGGCTATTTGATTTATGTATTTAGATATAATGTATCTGCCGCAGTGTCATGGCCTTTTTTTAAATTAATTCATTGTTGGCTGTTTTTGTTTAATTGGGTTAGCATTGTGGGGGTTTTTTTTCAAATAAATTCTAGAAAGGCTATACAGAGGAAGATGTTTGTATATTTGTAAATGTATGCAGATTCTACAAAAGCACCCATCTTATAAATAATCATTGCTTGGTGTGGACAAAGGGCCCCATGGTGCAGTCTGCACCCAAGCCCATAGTTGCATTGTTCTGCTACTGGTCTGAGGGGGGGAATGTAAAGTCTTTGTTGTGTTACTTTTAACAGTTTTGCAAATGGTGTAACAGAAATCAATGGGTTGGCTGGTTTATGTTGAAATGGTAGGTGCTGCAAAGCAATTCTATGCCATGTAAAGGCCAGGCCTTCATCATTTATTCTATGCCAAACATTGTATGTCAGCCAGCACACTACTCTGTATTGCGATGTGAATTGGAAAAACCTTTTTATCCATTTAAATTTTGGCTCATGCACCCATTACACTGACACCAGTAACATTTGAAAACAATTGAAAACATTTTAATTTTAGATAGAGGAGACTGCAGTTGACATTCTATGTAATGTGAACATGCTGTGGCAAAGTGAGGCTACAGTACATCTGTATTCATGTCAGGAATTGAAGCTGATGAGAGCAGGGTGAGAGCTGAGCTTTGGAGATTGGATTCTGGAAATCAGGGAAACAAACAAATCTACATGCTTACTAGAGGAGTAAGCACGAGTCACAGAAATGCATGCTTCCACACACATACACACACCCAGATAATCCTCCTTGCATACAAAAGAGTCTGTCCTCCCAATATAGTTAAGTTTGAATGACAGACACCATCTAGCGGCAATAGTAATTACAACCCAGAGAAGTGGCACAATTCAGATTCCGTCCATATAAGGTGACAAATTTCCATATTTGGAGGTTGTGCATTGGGTGCCTTTTTAGAACCTAACTTGCAAAAAGTGGGCTCAGTGGACTATGTTGCAGGAGACTGCTGTTTGCTTCCTGTTTCCAACAGCGAGTCAGGAGAGACCAGGAGAGACAATTGTTAAAAACCTTAACAATTGTCGTAGTGTTCACTGTTGCCATGACAATGAAGGTTGTCTAACTTTAAGGAAGTAGTAACTGTAACCCAACTGTGTATGAAGTGATCATCCAAACCATGATCATTCCCTAACTCTAAACAAGTAGTTTTTTCTGCCTAAATCTAACCAAACATCAATGAGAGAGTTGTCACACTATAAAACATAATTAGTTTTAGCAGGAATTTGAAAAATTATGTTTTACTGTCTGATTAGAAAACACTCTGGTGGGTCATTATGACAGCTTCTATGGATCATTGTGGAAAGCATGGTCAAACGACCTCTATGGTCATTTAATTTGGAAGGCGAGACAAATGAGCTTTGATTGACCGGTGGAAGAATAGTTGACCTCCTAATGCCAGGATCAGATTACACAAATTCAGCCCAATTATTTTGTCGTTGCCAAAAAATTTCCAGCGTCAAGCCCAATTATGAATATCAAGAACAATGAACTGGTGCGTAGTGTGACAAAATTGAACAACAGCAATGTGGCATCCAGGACACCCCATGACACCCAAATGAAAAGTCTAGCGTGTCAGAATGTGTTGTATTTTCCTGCCTAGTTTGACATCTCCTACAATTTGTGCCTTGACATTGACCAATAGGTAAGAGTGCTCTCTGGGACACATATGTAAACACCAATACCGCAATGTTTAGCATGCAAATGGCTGTCTGGATGAGCTGAGCTGAAAAATGTATGGCACTATGATTGCCTTATCTGACATGGTGACCATTGTGGAAGACCAAAATATCATGTAGTCTGCATTATCCAGCAGAAGGAAAATGCAGTTAATCTGCTCAGTTCCTCTGGCCTTTTACAGCATAATGACAGCCTGACTGAAACAGTGCACCTTTTTTCCTTGGACTGTTAACTTCTCACAACATGAAGTACGGCTGTCACAAAGGTCTCAAAATGAGGTCTAGATGTCCCAAAGGTCACATGAGTCACTCCAAGATTCAGCCAACCGGCAGAGGAGTACTTAACACTTGACTATTATTTTGCTCATTATAAGTGAGAGAAGACTGATTATTATGGACATAGGTCACACTATGCAGAACAGACGGCAGTGAAATTATCCCCTAAATCAAACAGACATTTAACCTTGCATATGTGAAAGTAGCTAATATAAGTCTGATTGCTGATATTACATGTGTTCTATGTAAAGGGATTAAAGTAAAGTTACCCTGTGGAGTTTTTGAGTGTTAGTGGTGCAATGAAGCAATGTTTTAATGAGCAAGTCTCCACTTTGATTGTATCGCTACCAGCACACATGTGCATGTAGGTGATGCAGTACACATTTCTGCTGCTGACAGGTAAATGCTTAGGCACCAATCAATACTTAGTGGCAGTAATTTCCCAAGAAATGTAATAGTAAATATAATAAACGTGATGAGTAAAAAGACTGCTAGCAGATGTCAACAATGCATTTTTCAAAATAATATGAAGGAATGGCTTTCAATGATATGTATTAGGAAGGAAATGCATTTTAGACATTAGACTTCAAGTACACACAATACAGTAAGAAACATACTCCACAGAGTACCTTTTACCTACCTTAATAAAAAAAGCATTACTTATATTTTACAATTCTTTGTTGTGTCATATTTGTTTGTTACCTTATCCATCAGTATATTACACCACTAGCTGCCCATGCTCTTTTACAGGGCCAATGGGAGCCGAAGCCTTTCCCAGCTCACATTGAGCAAAAATGTGGAATACACCCTGGACCACGTCTATTAGGGCTAACACATACTGACAATAATTGAAACCTATGTGCAATTTAGAGTCACTTATTGACCTACATGTACTGTGCGAAGAAAACCACAGAGAAAACATGCAAACCATGAATAAAGGCCCCAGCTTATGTAGTTGTACTGTGACATAAGGTGAACAGGGAAGAACAAAACTGTCACTGGAACGTGGGTTAAACTGTTGACAGCAAAGACAACATGGTAAAATGTGTTCATCAACTGGTTGTGTTTCTTTATTCTTTCACCACTGCTTAGTTTGGACATATTGTGATTGGAGCAATACAAAACATTTACAAATGTTTATATGATGAGACTAATCACTTGTGGCAGCTAAGATATGCCAAGTTCTACTGGATGGCTGGTTCATGATGGCTCATTGTTCCATTGTTTTGTTTTGTGTCTCCCTCTCAAAGATCCATTTAGTATGTGATGAAATTATATATGTATGGTACAACAACAAGATCAACTTGCACAGTTTTCAGCGGGGAGTAAATAAGATAGATTAGCTTACTAGCAGAAACTCGGCTAACCACATCTGTCACGCGATCCTTGGTGGTCATAGTTGTTGGTTGAGTGTCCCCCAACAAAGGACCTTGTTGAGAGCTAACCACAAAATCACTGTGCCACCCAATTTTACCAAAACAATTCACTGAAAGATGCTAAAAGTGTCCGTAGAGCTGAGGGAAACTGTCATGTGAATCCAGTGACAATTCTACAGACATTTTCTTTCACATTATTACAGTTACTCATTAAAAAAAAAAAAAAATTGATTCAAGAAGCTTTAAAATAGGAAAATTAATCATTTAGCGGTTACATTAAGAAGTTACAAAAAGGAATAACAAAACAAGCTTGTACCCCTTTTGAAACCAGTCACCTCTCACCACCTGCTGACTCAGGAAGTAAATAAACAAAGAATGGCTAAATAAATTAATAATTCCTAATGACAAGAGAACCGGTTAACCACAAAATCCATAGGCCTTTCCTTCAAAGTAATTGTTTCCCCTGGTACACTTTGATTGTTTGGTTCTCCTGTGACTCCCCTGTATCTTCTGCTCTCACTATGTCTCTCTCTCGCTCCCAAGCACAGATACTCAGACGGTCAGGATGACAGATGAGAGGAATGCCCAAGTTGTCAGAATCTATTCTCTACATACATCTGTCAGCTAACCGGTCTTCAAAAGGAGAGAGAAATATAGAACTGGGAAGAATCTGCAAAATGACAAAGATATAGAGAGTATGAAAATGAAGGAGAAGGGAGGGGGAACGAAACAAAGCGAAAAAACAACATGATAATGGAAGAGGTGCATGGAGACGAGAAAAAATGAAGATGAGGAAGAAAATTCCAGACTCCACAGTGACGGGGATATGAGTAGGACAGAGATAGTATAGAACCAATAATACTTTATGATTAGTAAAACTGCTGGAGACAAGATGAAAAACAGCCTTTGTAACTCAATTTAGTACAAAATATGAAAATTAAATCTGACTTAAAAAACAAGAGCCAAGAACATGAGAGAGAAGCACAAACAGAGCGACTGATATACAGTACAGAATCAGCTCAGTGGATAACAAAAGGCTTGGGGAAGGTGATATCCCTTCAAAGTGCAGCGATCAGTAGTCTTCCACTGGTGGTTTGTCAGTGTGTTGATTAAGCAGTACTCTGTTAGATCACCTGACACATTTCTCTCTGAACTTCATGTTCCTGCTGCCTCTTGTTTTTTTTGTTTTAGCTACAAAACCACGATGGTAGCCATTTCTCATCTCTGACTGGGCAGCGGACACAGGTATGAGTTTTTAGAAAACACAAAATGAGACACATAGTTGAGAGGGACGGCTGGAATATCCTTTCTTAGTGCACAAGAAATATTTTCTACTTTAATTAGAAATGTCTTCCTAATGACACTGTCTAGCCCAATCATTCTATACTGTGTAAAAATAAAACACAGAGGTAGATGACATTGCTAGCACATATAAAGTAATCCTCCACTATCAGTTGATTAGCATGGCTCTTTTATCACCTGTCACACTTTCATCTGTGTTCTCGCTTCTTGGGATATATTTCTGCCAAGAAACATAGATTGAAGCAATTTTTCATGGCAGACCTGGAACTGGGCACGTAATAAAAGAGCTGTGGCTCTAATATTGGCAAGGTAACGTGGGGGTATATTAAACATTCAGCCTTTCTATATATTGCTGTCATTTCTTCTTCTCTTTGTGGACAGTGAAGCTGACTCAAACTGACATATGATGAAACAGCTACATCAGGTGAGGTATTTTTGGAAAGTGAAGTTTAGAGGTCTGAATTGAACTAAAGACAGAGGCAGTCAACTGGCATGCAGCACATATAAGGATTGAAATGCACTGAAGTGTCTTACAGAAATAACTTTTTGAGAAAAGGATTTATTTTTTTGCCAAGAGTTAGATGAAAAGACTGATACACTACTCTTTTGTATGTATGGTACATATGGAGCTACTGCCAATAGCCGGTTAGCTTAGTTTAGCAAAAAGATTGGAAGCAGCTAGCCTTCATCTTTCCAAAGGTAGCACCCTGGTTTGTGTAAGGATTAAACAAATAGGATATGACATGTTTATTAGTGAGCTATTGATGTGCTGGCTTTGTTTCCTCTGGACAGAGCCAGGCTAGCTGTTTCTGTTGCCAGCCTTTATCCTCAGCTCATTTAACAAGCTGCTAACTCTAGCCTCATATTTACCATACAGACATGAGAGTGGTATGAGAGTAGCACAAAGCAAATAACAGCATTTATCGATTATTCCTTTAATGTTGTACTATTGTTGTACCGTATTTGCTGCTTCAGTGATAACAGTTGCAGAGTTAGAAGTATAAAAGATGTGGACACCAGAGACATAGTGACCAGAGGAACTTTGTCAAGACTAATAAAATAGTAGTGGTGATGTCTCCAGATTATATTTGCTTGGAAAATGCAAATTTATAATAAAAAACCTGCATTACAAACTGGAGTTTTTGAGTTTTACAGGAGTAATTGTTTACCTGGGAAGGTAATGAAAGGATGTGATGAAAACAAGCTGGTTGCATTATTGGAAACATACAAGTTTAAAGTCAGGATATCGCCCCATCCCTACACTGACTTGACTATTCTTTTTAATTCTTTCAATCAGAGTACCCCAGCTCTATCAAAGTGCAAATAGTGACAACACTCTTTCAAGGCATTACTACCAGTGCGGCTAATGTAGGGTTGAGTCTTGAGGATAGTGCAAGTGGAAAGGCCATGTCTGCCATCTTTGAAGCATGCATACTGTATGTTCAGCAAATTCCATGGTTATCTACAAATTAGAATATTTTGCTCTAGACTGGAGTGTTGGGTAGACTGACTGACCGTCAGACCTGGACGAGAATTGTCAATCATAGGCTCCACCCCTATAATACAATATGGTAACTGAACATGAATTGTAGATTATAAATTTGTAAAATCCAAACCTTTGGCGCTCAATCTTTCAAGTAAAACAGAGGAAATCACAAGTGAGCTTTATACCTGCCAATACTTTGAATATCTCATTCAGCACGAGGCTGTGCTTATATCGCCTTTGTATTTTTGCTCCCTTGCACAGTTTCAACAAGTAAGAATGTTGTATTTCAGGGTAGTGAGGAGAGCAGCTCTTGTATTGCAGTGGCAGCATAGTTTGCTAAGCGTCCCACCCGCCCCTCTCTCTTTATTGCTGTAACACACACCTCCGTGGCCTTGTGCTGCCAGGCGAGCTCCATTGAGACGACAGCAGAATACAGTAATGAATTTAAAAAGCTGCCAAAAACTTCTCTCTCTCTCTCTTGGCCTTAGGACTCAATTTCCCTCGGCAGCGTATTGAGTTGGAATCAGATAACTGCCAGAAAGTGTGGAAAATCTAATGCATATCAAGTGAAGAGACATGCTGACACTCCCTAGTGACAGAAACACTGTGCTCCGTGCTCGCAAAATACAAACCCAGCACAAAGCTAAAAGGAGTGGAGTGGAAAGGGGGAGCTGAGAAGAAGAAGTGGAGCCATAGGTGGGATGGAGACCAGATAGTGGCTTTTTTTGTTGTTTTTCTTTCCGGAAACAGGAAAACAAAATGGGCTTCGATTTCAATGCATGACATATGTAGAAATTTATTTTTACGGGATACAGGCTTTTTCTGTGACATACTGTATGCAGTGCAAGCACAGCAAAGGTTTGATGTTGTGGACATAAAGTAAACTCTAGACCCATAAGGGTCCCAGTAACATACTGCTTAACTAAGTATAATCATGTCATTGGTCCAGTAAGTCCCAGCTTTCAAGCCGTTACGGAGACCTACACCATATTATTTTTTTCACCTCACTGGCATGCTTCAAAGGTGCTGGAATCAATATTTTTATATTAGCAATGAATCCACTTACTATTTATAATGTGCAAGGGATCAGAAGTAGTGACAAACAAGAGTAATTAAGCAGTTCTCAACTCTACAGTGCTTTTATGTGTATTTTAGCACAGTTTTAGTTTTACTTTCCACAACTTTACAGCATTATTTTAAGTCACAGAAGGAAGTTTTTTTCAGAAAAAATAAAAGCTCTTATACACCCACTCTACACTAAATGCACAGCACAAAGCGGCTAAAAGACAAAGTTAGTAATGTGATCTCATGGGATGGTATGTAAAGAGAGCACCACTTTTACGGACACTCTTGTGTCATGTCTACATATTTTAAGCTTTTCACACATTTTTCATTTAATGCCATTGGTTACGTTTATTCACAAAAGAGACGAGAATAAGGTTAAGGAAAGATCATGATTTGGGTTTAAACAGTAAAATGCAGCAAAATGGCTTATGTTAAGGTGACTAAAATGTGATGGTCAGAACATCTTATTTAATGGCATTAAAATGCCTGACATGTCATGACAGTGCTCTCCTGCTGCATATGCAACTTTTTGCCAACAAAATATCTTGCCAACCATGTAACCCACCTCCTCCTAATGATCACAAATGATCTGCTAAAATAAAATAAAGTCACATTTTCTTGACGTCATCTGAAATGTGTCACTTCACTCTAACATAACGGCCATGATATTTCTCTCAGGAGCTGGTGAACATCCATACAAAAGCTAACAGGAAGTCAATAATGGACTTATATTCATTGCATGGCCACAACCATGATTCCAAATGAATGCTTATGTCACTCAATGTATGCTCGATGCACAAGTACTGTAAACCCTTTGCTATCACAATCACCCTAAGAATTTTGTAAGATGATAACGTGTCAGATGTGGTTTTCGCTCTTGTTCCACTGCCCCCTTTTGGCCAAAATTATCAGTAAGTGCCTGCCTTGTATTTGCCTTGATCTTTCTTTTTTTTCTTGGACTTTTGCATGCTCTTCCTATTTATGCATGAAATTCCTTCAGCATGCTCCAGTGTCCTTGCACAGTAAAAACATCCAGCTCAGGTGAAATTTAAACTCTAAATTTCTCCCATTTCCAAATGCTAGTGTTAATACATCTGTCTATGTGTTATTCCAGTGATAGATTGGCAATTTCTCCAGAGTACTTTCCTGTTTTTGAGTCAGTGTATGCAGGGATTGGCTCCTACCTCCCAGTGACCCTTCAAAGATCAAATCGGTATTTAAAAAAGGACTGGACAGCATCATTTAGTAATTTCTACATATCTTCCTCCTTTATTTAGTGAATGCACTATGTGGCATTTATGACTTATAAACCACATTGCTTCTATCCTTATTACCATGAAAAAGAATTAAACTCCAGCAACCTTCACTTTGCTGAATTTGAACCCACTAAGTGAATTTAAGCTGGCTGCAAGAGATTTGTATTCGGTACTCTTGAGGTCTAAGCAAAAATGATGATAGGTAGAGAAAGGTTTTGCAAAAGGAAGCAGGGGAGCATTTGGAGTTTGAGAACTTTAAGAGTACTAGTCAATTGGGATTTTGAAAGTGATTCACATGGAGGAAGAAGAGAAACAATAGGAAATTACCCAAGAATAGAAGAGAAAGGACTGCAGAAAAATCAGTTGTTCCTTTAGTGTGCGTGTGTGTGTGTGTGTGTGTGTGTGTGTGTGTGTGTGTGTGTGTGTGTGTGTGTGTGTGTGTATGTGACAGACTGATACTCCCCAGTACTTGTTATCCTACTTGTCAATTTGTTTTAATAAGTGTGCCTATTGCCTTCTGCTTATCACAACCTGACATACGGCATTATTATAAAGTACCCGGAGGAACACAGCATCCACTGATTTCAAACTAATGGTATTCCACTGAGGCAGTTTGTTCCATTTTTCCCCCAGTTTTATTCATAGACTTTGTCGCTTTTCCACCAGCCTGCCTCATATTCATATAAAAGCACTTACGAACATTCAGCACATTATTACAGCTCGAGGAAGGAAACTAGTATTTGTTCATGCTGTGACCACTCCTGTGCCTTACAGGGAGTTTTAAGAGACACTGGACTTAAATCAAGGGAAGTACTGAAAAAATCTATTAAAGTACTGAGAACTGAACAGAAATACAAACTGAAGAAAAGTTGGTTTCACAAGTGGCTTATCTTCCCATTTATCATCTGCGTCTTATTATTACCACTGTTTAAGCAAATAGCAACAGCAGTTTTATTTACCAAACATTTTCAACAGCCGATAATTCATCGACTCCACTCAAAATCAATTTGAGCAAGGCGATTGGCTTACCTCTAGGAATGGTAAAGTTGATCTGTCAGGCAGTTGGTCAGTCCACCATTATGGTCCAACTATTAGATAAATCGCCATTTAATTTTGTAAGGATGGCTCCCAGAGGATGAAGCCTACTGACGTTGGTGATGCCCTGGCGTCTGGCTTTCCCTTGAGGTGGGGCTCACCAGCAGGTTAAAAATCTACTGTTAAACATCTACTAGTTTCAAATCGGCATGAACTCTTGCACTTACATGCACTGACATGCTGATCCCCTGCTACCAAATGAGGTTGACATGTGGTTTAGAGTGATATTTCTCAATTAGCTGGATTGCCATTAAATTTGATCAAAACATTCATGATGAAATGTAGTAACTTTGGTTCCTTTAACTTTTCGTCATGTGCTGTAATACACTAATTAAAGACCAACTATTTGCAAAATTCACGTCATTCCCATTCATCTCTGTGCTTCGTGCTACTTAGAAAATGTTGGCGTGCTAACATGATGGTAAACATGTTAAACATATTTGCTAAAAAACATGATATTAACACTGCACAGCTTCTGTACAGCCTTACAGAGCAACCATCATGGCCTGTTTGAGGTATGTTCATACGTTCTACTGACATGCATTGTCAAAGTTATCTTGACATGTTTTATCTGATTATAACACAAATTGATCTTGAGATATGACATCACAACCCAAATCAAATATTTATAATATTTAATAATGATTTTGTGAAATAATTAAAGAAATGTCACCTAATTGTTTCTTAATAATGCTACTATGTTAATTTTCAAGATGTAATGGCCTCAATAAATCATTTTAACTGCACAGAGCCCTTGGGGAGTGGAACATATAGACTTCAATAGGCTGTCTTTGTTGATGTGTCTCTGGTTACCTGATTAGTTTGCTGAATACATTTCTGTTTTTTGGCAAGCAATCGGTTGAGTCTCAGAAATATGTTGTGTTTTGCTCTCTGTTGGTTGATACTCTTGTTTGAACAAGGTATTGTCGCTACGTGAGCCCAAGCACAGTACAGCACACACAAGTACTTTTGGGTGACACATTGTTGAGACAAAACAAACAAACAAAAAACCTGCAGACAGTTGTTATTGTATCAGGCTTTTTTAATACAGAAAAAGCTGCATTGATTTAGGTGTGACTTTCTTCCTTGTCTCAATCAATGTAGCCATATCTTTGACATTAAGCTTGGCATATTACTCTCGCTGTACAGACTGTAGGTTAAATCAACAATGATCGTGCCATTTGAAAACAAATATATAATATTTTGTGGCCTTAAGGTGTATCAGTTTCACAAGTTAGAGATTTAATTCTGAATTTGATGCATGAAAACGCCAAAGCTTCAAGTACAACATTTTATGTGTTGTGTTTGAAGCTTCGGAGTGCTCATACAAATAAATCAGTAGAAACTGATATTTACTCTGCAAGACTCCTGTTGACTGCAACTTGTAATGTAATTCTTGTGAATTGTGTTCCAAATCCCTCTTACAAAATGTCAACAGTTTGTGGGGAGATATTTGAAACTAAACCCCCAAAGCAGTTAAAGCTTGGTAATAAATAAATAAAAGCTGAGGACAAAGTTGTTTGTATAGACAAAAACAAGGATGTTTCCAGCAAACTTAACAATGTAGGAAAGAGGGGTAGGCAGATTGATTTGTGCAAAAAAACAGTAAGAAATTCTGCATTTCAGCTGACACTCTAGGAATTACTTTGCATCTTTGATGCGTAAACACAACATTTTGCATTTTACCTGTTCATATTTCCTGTGATGCCCCTGCAGTCTATCAAACCTGTTTTACTGATGTGAAATTTGCTTGTTTGCTGATGCATACAACTTGTCGTTTAGACTGAATAGCAATTGTTTTCTGAAAGTGCACTCGGATGGAAGTCTACTTGTGAGTTCCATAAAAACGTATTCTTTTCAGAGCAAAGTTGGAAGTAAAACTCATTGTGTAGTCAACGTCAACAGACTAAAAAACAAAACAAACAAACAGTTTGTGTCTGTTCATGTAGGTGGATGTCTTCTTGGCAATGTGCAAATCTGTGTGTCTACATGTAAGTTATATGTGGCTTTATGCAGTATGATATCATTGTAAGCTTGTGCAGTGCATTGCTCAGAGCAGAGAGGTCTGAGTCAGTGATGTTTACTTGATCGTGTGTGAAATCCAGTCTGCTTTCTGCTGCCTCTATCTCCCCTCAGCATCACAGAGTTATAACAGCAGTTTCCCACACAGACTGTTTGGTTGTGATTCTTAACTATGTGGAAAGAGTGTCAGTCAGATTGAGAACCTCTTTCCCCTCTAAATGGATTCAGTTCCAGTCATGCGCAAGGTGTAAAATGCACACGCTCAAGCAGGCATCTACTGCGCTGCACACACATAAACACGCACAATTTCTCTCACACTCCATTGCCATATCTCACTTGGTGTATTGCTCTCACACTTTTTTTGTCCTTTCGCCCATTTCTGTGCCCCTTTCCCTCTCTCTCAAGCTGACTGTGAGTGACACGTGATAATGACTTACGACAAGATAAAAAGACTTTTACAACCCAGCCTTGGCAGACAGGATGAGAGGACAGGAGGAGGAAGATGAGGAAGAGAGACATTTCTACATCCACGCTCCTCTCATTACCTGCTGGCAGTATTTTGGCGCTGGCACCACTCCATCTCTTCTCTGTGTCATGACCTAGCAGAAAGAAGATAGGTAGTGTTTCTTCAATTTCCACCGTCCTCCTTTTTCTTGTACCATCTTTTCTATCAAATCTATACCTCTATAATTCACTTCCGTCCTGTTGTCCTTCCCTCTCACCTATTTGTCCTTCCACTGATCCTCCACCCTCTCTTTGCTTTCCTTCCAGTAATCCTACAAATAGAAAAATAAAACTGTAATAAGGAACGTATGTAACAGCATTGTTAAGCATTGTAATAAAAACATAAAAATTGTAATATACAAGTCAGATAATCTTAAGTATTCTTCCATTGAGGTCCTTGTTTTCACCCTCATTTTCATATTTTGAATTCACTTTTTTGTTTTACTTTGCACTTTACAGAAATATTAAGCCACTTCTCTTCTTTTTCTTTTTTTTAACCTGATTTTATTATTCAAATTAGGAGTCTGCTGTATACATTTAATTCTGAGCAGGATCCATGTTTCTGTTGGCATTAACAATACTGAGTCATTACAGCTGAATTGGCAATAATGGGACTTTACCTCAGGTAGTTTGGTTTGCAGTATCTCCTGGCTTTTGCAGATATCAAATGTAATTATGGTGTTGGCTCTCTTGCTAGGATAAGCAACCTGGGAAAACTGTTTAAAGCCTAGTCAAACGTGATCAGATGGTGAGCTTCAGCCGCCTTGGCATTGTGAAACGTATTCGCTATTTGACTTGCAAATGTTGCAGGATCGAGCTCAAACCGAATGTAGATTTAGATGGGGGGGGGGGGGGGGGTGTTTAAATAAAAAGGAAAAAGGAAAAATAACAGTGCTGGGTCTACAAATCACCTTAATATGTTAACAGTGAACAATTGCCCTGCAGGATTAAACCTGGGAGTTATTTCTGAACGATAGCTGTGAGATCTACTGCTGACAAGGGCTTCAAACCATATCAACATATACTGTATATGGATATGAAAACATAATGTATGGTTGATCATTAATCAGCATGCTCGTGTACAGTGTGTTTCTGAAGGGAGAAAAGTTGCATATCTACAGTATCTAATAATACTACAAATTACCAAAGACACTACTGTGTGCTTCTGTTCTGGGCTGTTTTTCAAAGTTGGATTTAGTTCCAGTTAAAGGTGCAGCATTTCAAATTGAGTGGCAACTGGTGGAACAGACTCAGAAATTGAATATTAATTTGTGTATAATCACGTGAAAATAAAAATAAGTGTGTGCTTCCTTTAAAACTACAGAGGGAGTAGGTCCTGTTCCACAGAGCCATATTGCACTGCCATGTTTCTACAGAACAGATAAACCAAACACTTGTTTGAAGGGAGGGTCTTTCAAATTTTTCGTGAGGTCCGTGTATATTCTCTTACATGCTTGAATTGGGGACAGGGGAAGGGGGTGGTATTCAGTCCAAAACATTGCATCTATATGAGTCTTAATAATACCTCCGAAACCTTTTCTATTGTGCCTAGAATCTTTTGGGAGACCTGCTTTTAAGTTTAAACCATCAGACTGGAATAATTTGCCTAACTCACTTATTGACTCAAATTGATTACTTCCTTCCATGACTTCAAGACTTCTGTGCTTTTTACTTGTTTTTTGTTTTTATTCTTTTTACCCTCATTTTAGTTTATAAGTGGACTCAGCACTTAAACATAAAGGCATTTGATCTGTTCATTTATTTCATTTCTGGCTCATTCTTTGCACAGATGACACATGTTAACAGCTGTAGCGGGTGGGGTTTGGGAGGTGTAAGAGCCCTTATGTGTATGTCCCTGCTGATGTTACTATGTTGATTGTTTTGTGTTGTAGTATTGTTTAATTTATTTTCATTATTTTACTAAAGTATTCTGTTTTGTTTAAATTGTTGTGAGTTTTATGTTTTGTGCCTGTGGACCCTCGAAAACGAGATGTGCATCTCAAGGGTTTATCCTCTAATTAAATTTTGAACTGATATAATACAGCATACAATTATATTTTAGACAATAGTGTGCTTCCAATTTTCTGGCAACAGTCTGGGGAAGAATCTTCCCTATTTTAACGTGACTAAGCCCTGTGCTTAAGACAAGCTCCATGAAGAATGTGTTCTCCCAATGACTCAGCATTCAATACAAGTGTCACAAATCAAAACAATCATACATCCACTTTCTTCAGTTGAGTACACAGTGGTTCCCAGACCAGACTCCAAACTGAATCTACACTTTTTACTTAATCCCTCAAAAGCAATTTATTCTACCTTTCCACTTATTTGAACTCCCCAAAATATTATCAAAGTAACATTAACACGTGCATTACAATAACTTTTAAAAAAGTTAAAAAGAAATAAGCTGCTGGCAGGGAGTTTTCCTATCACCTACAGCCCTATGCATATGAAATAACTTTTTAGAGGACCTTTTGAAATGATTTGTTTCAGCTGGGTTTAATCACCAGCAGATTCCTTGCTACTGTGTTATAGGGTCAACCCACAATTGTGACAGCAATGCTGAGGAAATCCTAGGGCTAAAAGGCATCCGTTGCTTGTGCTGCTGTGTAGCATTAAAGTCAGTATATAAAGTAATGTTTGAGTGCTGACATCTCTATTTGTTTACTTTTATGTTTTTGGATTGGCACCTGATACTCCTAAAAGACTTTGAGTTGGGCACGCCAGTTCTTTTGTTTAGCACATGAAATAACCTGAAGTCAGACAATCCAAGTCTGTTTAATCCTTTAAATCTAACCTTAAAACTCATCTTTTTACTTTAATCTACAATTAGTGATCTTTAATTGAATGCTTCACAACCTTTTACTGCACAGTGGTATGTCTCAATGAATTTACTAAGCACTGTCCTGCCAACTGGATTATTAGTATTGCAACTGTTCTGATAACCACTGCACCTCTGTAAACTTCAGCTTATTTGTTCCACAGGCACATTAACATCTCAGCTGTGAGCACCTTTCTCTTCTCTCCTTCTCTCTCCCTTTTTCTCCCCCTGTTCTCTCCTGTCTCTCAGGCATGTCTTCCTGGACCAGCACCCATCCTGGAACCGTTCTGCTTCCCTGGCTGTCGTGCCAGTTCCCGAGGTTTTGGATTTGGTTCCCCTTTCTGCAGGAGTTCAGCTTCACCTCATGTCTCTCTCTGAGTGATGTCTTTATCATTCTCTCTCTCTCTCTCTCTCTCTCTCTCTCTCTCTCTCTCTCTCTCTCTCTCTCTCTCTCTCTCTCTCTCTCTCTCTCTCTCTCTCTCTCTCTCTCTCTCTCTGTCTCTCTCTCGTGAATAATGCCTTTTCTTGTTTCTTCTCCAGTGTATGTGAACAGTGTGATGTTAGTCTCTCCTGTATGCATGTGTAGTCTGTTCTCCTGCCAGGTCTCCATGGTGATGGAGGTCAAGTGGTTCAGGTCCTAGTCTGTTCTGGTAGCACCTGGAAGCCACTTGGCATCCTCTTCCTCACAGTCTTCATATTATAAATCCATTATAATTGTGTCATCCTGTTTTTTTGTTATATTCTGTACTCACAAGGCTCACAAGGATCACAAGGACCACTCCTCTGTTGCTCCTCCTGAGGTTTCTTCCATTTTCCCAGTTAAAGAGTTTTTCCTTATTTTAAATTGAGGGTCTATGGACAAAAGATGTTGTATTGCTGTACAGACTATAAAGCTCCCTCAGGCAAATCTGTGATTTGTGATATTAGGCCATACAAATAAAACATGTGTTGACTTACTTGACTTGAATATTGGGTCCAAAGAAGCACAGGCAGGCATGTTAATGCTAATTTATAATTATACCCTTGTTGACACACAGTCATTGTTGCATGCAAGTACACGCACACAAACACAAGCACAGACAAACTAGCTGGTGAAAGATGTATCCACACACACACACAACTGAGCAAGTATTGTTTAGTGAGGTTGTTTGTGTGTTAGACAGCCCACCATCCCCAATCTACATAATCAAACAAGCTTCCCCTAAACACATCCTGCCACATTGTTCATCAGTTACTCATTTAGTATTAATTAAGACCGACTTTGTTTTTCAAAATTGAATTTGATGATGGCTAGTTGCTTACTGCCTCTTTTTCCCCTTCCTTCCCTTATGCAGTTTCTCACAGTGTCATCAGCAGCTAAACTAAAAGCAACCTCAGCAAGTCAGCAGAAGTGTTTATTTGTCAAGATGCTCACAGTGGGAGGCTGTCTATGATTAAAAAAACGGTTGAATGGTTCAGAGAGAAGAGCAGAGAGAAAAAACACATTAAAAAAGTGGTACAACACACCCAACACACACATTTAACCTTAAATTAAGAAAGTGAGGACTGGAAAGATGTTTGTTACCTCCTCATCCTTCTATTCTTTTGAGATTTGGTATTGGTAAGAACACATTCACACACAAAAAATACACACAGCTCAGTAATAGCAAGCATATTTTACAGACATGAATACAAGAACCAAAATTTGAATATTGTAAACAGATGCTGAATAACTTCTCAGGATAAGAAGGGAAAAATACTGTGCTCCATATTCTATAAACACGTTAAAACATTATTTACATATATCTATCACTTTTATCATACACACAGATGGATGAATACACTGACAGCCGTGCAGACTATTACATGCCTCTATACTGAAAAATGCAGCCCATCATACATTATGCATATGGAAGAGATAAAGCTGTGTTCCACATCAGTGTGAAACTGTGGTTTGCATCATAATGGCAGCCAAATGCATCAGTGTAAATGTATGTGGTAGACTGAGGTGTATCCTTGCACAGGTGAGTATGTGAGACAGACAACTAGACAGCATTCAGTTGGGTCATTGTATTATGATGTCAACGTCATGCATTTTGTAATTGAAATTCACCAGGGTTCAGTTCTAAGGTTGATTGGTCATATTGCTACACTGTGTGAGTGAGGTTTTCACAAACATACACTCATATCACACTGTATGTAGGTATGGTAGCTGTGGAGTGTACAATAGACATAAACAAACATTCATGAGCATGCATGCCCATTATACACAGCACTTGCATGCATTTACAGATCCTAAAAACATAAATACACTGAAGCTAATGCTAATTGATGAGTCAGAGTTTTCTTGTTTGTATTACATACAAATACTAGGTGCATATGTGTGCCTGCGAGTTTAATGAGTGGTTCTGTATATTTTGAATGTGTACATGTGTGTTCTTGCATGTGTGTATGTGCTTCTGCTAATCTTCAGTATATCTGTGTCTGAAATATTGTACTCCATGCTTATCTTATGTGTATGTAAGGTGAATCATGTGCATCATGTTTAAGTGGTGTGTAGCAGTGTGTATCTGATGTACTGACTGATTTATTGAAATTACATTGTTTTCTGAGCATGAATTTACAAAGAGCAAGCCCTGGATGCCCTGGATGCCCTCTCATTTTTGAACACATATACATGTGATATGAAGCACACTCACATGTGTGTGTGTGTGTGTGTGTGTGTGTGTGTGTGTGTGTGTGTGTGTGTGTGTGTGTGTGTGTGAGAGTGAGTGTATGTACACACTTACAATCTGACAGTTTGATCATGTTTGTATGATTTAAACTGATAAAAGATGCAGCCATGTAATGTGCTTCAGGTCCATCTTATAAAATGCATCTAATGTGGCTGAGAGCAGCTGAATACTCACATGGTTTCTTCATGTTTTTTTCTGTGTATATCTTAGCTTTCTCGATTTCAGCTAAATATTATATAAATTACGATCACGGAGAAAAGGAGAAAATAAATCCAATCCAATGTTGCATAATAAAGGTAAAAATAAAATTAAAGCGCTACCAAAAGTGCAATACGGATTTTAAACTGGTTGAAAGACTCACACATATATTGTTCTATAGTTGTTTTATCTCTTGGTATTGCACCAGCTTAATTGCAGAATCAGTGTGAAGTAACACAAAGTCAAAGTCACACACTTAGTTGGTGACGCAAATTGATCAAAGAGTACAAATTTGCATTTCAGAAATATCAGAAAACAGCAGGGACTCCAAATTGCTTTATGTAATTCTGTTCATGGTTGGTGCTCACCTGCTTTATGCGTTGATGTTGAACATGCCTGTGAGATGCATATGTCCCAGTTAAATTTCCCTTATGAAAGCCAAGCTCTAAATAAACCTATCTCTCTGTGTAAGGCATGTTCCGACTTAATAACAGCCATCAGTCTTCACGGCGTAAACATCAGACTCTCATTACATTTGGGTATAATGTCTTAGAGAGCTTGTGTGAGGCTGTGTGTACTGTCTCTGAGGTATGAGTTTGCGTGGGAGTGGGTTCATGTTTGTGTCAGTTGTGCCTGTGTGTGTGAGACAGAGTGAGAGATTATGTCTCATTAACAGTGTTGTTTACACACAAGTTGGAGAGTGTTGTGAGTTGGAAAGAGACAGAGGATGACTTCCAATCATTTATTTTTAATTATACTGACAGCATTTTTTAGGCTCGCTTTTACTATACCGGTCTTCTCTCTGCATTTTGTCCCATTCCTGTCTTCCTTTGCTGCTTTAAGTATTCTGTACTCTTCTCGGTTCCTCTTTCTTTCTCTCACCCTCCCTCTGTCTGTCTCTTTACACTCCATTACTGCCAAATTCCCTTAATAGCATGTGTCCCCTTGGCCTGAGGACTAGTGCATTTGCAGCCTTAGAGCCATCATATTGGCCAGGAAGGCCAGTATGACTGGCAGCAGACAGGGTGGGCTGCTCCAAGTCCATCACTGGGAGGGGTTGAGAGAATCAACCGCATGACTACAAACTCACTTGGGTGTGAAGCAAATGTCATTCCAGCTCTTTTCATTCCTCCCTCCATCCATATTTCTTCCAAATGGCTTGCACTGTGCTTTTTTTTGCAGTAGACCAGTGTCTGTTTTTCTGAGCTGTGTGAATAGAGAATTGGATGAAGCTCCATAAAGACTTAATTGTGATGTCAAACCCCTGCTGGAGGACAGTCACCTGTCTGTGTGTGATTTAGTAGGATTGTAAATACTATGTGACACTGATTGACAGAGACTGAGATTTTGAGACATCGAGCGACAGCAGTTGGAAAGTAATTGGCATTTACGTGAGCACATGCCTCTGTAAGTATGTCACTCTAGATTTTTAACAACTTATGTCATTTATATATGAAATCCTGAAACTTCAAAATGACATCATACATGCTTGATCAAAAATGTTTTTTCACCAATTAGAGCCCACCACTTTTTTTCCAATGGTTGCCCTACAGCTGCCAGAAAATTGAAACCTTGGCAGGGCTGAAGAAACCTGGAAGTTATCTGACAGTAACAGAAAGTTCAGTGTTGCACAAACCCATTAAGACTTCTTTCTTATGTTTATCTTTTCAAACTGCTGAAGTAAATCAACTCAGATTTCATGAACTGTTAATAAGGCTAATAAGAAATTGACTTTTTTTTTCAATCAATTGATCTATGTAGTGGTTGTTAATGTTAAGAGGTGTTTTGGAAAACGATTTCTTTCAAAAGATACAGCTGGTGATGTTTTAGATATTTTTCACTGTCAACAAAAGTCATCAAAAAACATAAATCAACCAATTAATCCTACTAACAAGTATTGTCTGTTTAGTTGAAACCTGAGCATATTCCCTCTGTGCCATAAAGTTATATTTTAAAACACACTGCTGCACTGGGTGACACGTTCCTTTACCAACAAGTTTCAGCGCAGCAAAGAAGGATTCATACACAGTGAACAAAAAAAAATTAGACTTGGGGTCTGGATTTTAAATATTTCTATTATTTACATTACAAGGCTGTACAGACAGTGTACAGAATATGCAAAAGTGCATAGAGAGCAAACCTCTATGTCCATTGTTAGACTTTCCTCAGTGCAAAATGAGGTGTGCATGATGAGTCAGCCTATGTGTAGGTTACTCTACAGGTTTGCCTCATCAATGTTTAAGGGCTTGATTGAACACTGATGAAGCCAATTGCCTGCAGATTAAGTCATTACAAACGCATTAAGATAATATAATTCTATAGCATCAACACATTCTCATACAAATATGACCCACTGGTACAGAAAGACATTAAGATATAGTCACAGAAAACTGATCATATCCATTTCTTTATTTAAGCTCGTATGTGTAGGTGTTTTAAGGTAGAAAATATATCTGCATTCATATTAGAGTAAAATCTAATCAATATTTCCACCACGATGATAAGGAATCATCATGTCAGTAGTACCACAGAATACCAAATCCGAAGCAGAATGATAACCATTTGCAAAGTGTCAACAACAGATTTAGCATCAGCTCAGCGGATAGCTTTTATGTTCATTGATTCCAAATCAAATCTGTATCTTTGTTTTCCCAATATATTGGATGTCACATTTGGTACATGAAAGAAAGTAGACAACATTACTAGAGCTGCATGTTGTCATTTTTTAAAAATTGTGTACAGTTTATTTGGTCTCAAAGCTGCTACAAATGTTTTTTTTAAATTAGAACATGCGGCACAATTTCAGCAAGGGAACAAATCTGTGGCATTGTGCAAATGTGCGTCTGTGTGTATGAGTGTGTCCCAGATATTATTTGATCTAGAAAAAGAGAAAAGAGGAAGAGAGTTAAAGATCAGTGTCATCAGTGGGAAAAATGCTGCAGTGTTTTTTCACGACATTACATATCACAGGCCCAAGTGCCTGTGATATTCTTTTGTGTATTTAATACTAAGAAGTATTAAATACACAAAAGAATGGGTGTTTTTGCTTTCGGGGTTCTCATTTGGTGAATAGTTCATTTCTGTTTTTTTCATAAGCCTTTACAAATGCTTGATCCAAGACATCTCATGGATACTCTCTCAACAGAAACTGATCAAAGAGTTTGTGAGCTTCTATTTGCAAATCATCATCCCTCGTGCCGATATGTCTCCTTCTAAGAAGGTGACTGTAAGGCAAGCCTTTTTTGAGGGGGATAAAATGATAGCTTGAATGGTGTAAAAAACTATTCCTGTCTGAGGGTTTTGAGAAGAGTGTGGTGTTGATGTCTCTCCTGTTATAGATTACCTCTGTGTCCAGAAACAACACTTACTTTGTGGTTGTCACATTCAATATTGAATTCAGTTGTTGAGTTACTGTGAAAAAGACTGGAGATCACAATTTGAGCCATTCCAAATCAGAAATACGTCATCAATATATCTTTGCCAAAATACATGGGACAGCAGGAATAGTGGCTGTGTTATTTACTACCAAGAACACAGCCATTATACTGTAGTTTATTGTGAGTCAATCACAAATACACATACTGCTACTGTAAATGCTGCCTTGAGAACCACATGTGTATCAATCTGCCACTGAACATAGTTTAAAAACTGCAATACTCAGCTGTTGTAGGAAGTACTTAACCTCATTTAGAAACTGAAATTACATTTGTGTGACTTGATTTTAAAGATTTCCATTTTCATTTGGAGCAAATAAGTTTTGAGCTGAGCGTCGCTGCAAGAAGTCAAACTGTACTGAGAGACATTTGGTTTTGCTGAGATTTTTTTTTTGATGATGATAAGTAAAAAATTAAGAATTCTAGAAAAGAAGCCTGATGCTGACATTAATGTATAAATAACAACTTTTATTCATATCTTAAATTCTGTTTTCTTTATGTCATGATAAAACTACACAAAGTATTTACATATATTAATTCAACAACTTTCCCTCAGTGTGTGCTACAGTTTTGTTCAGCTTGTCACCTGTATGTACTGTTGTATTAATGTTTTAAAAAAGCCCCCCGGGTGAAGATGTGAAAACTTCGCTAAACATTTTGTTCCACATGCGGGCTCATTTTCTACTCCAGTGCAAAAGTACAGGAGCAGTGTAAAAGCCTTAATACATAATTCACCACCATCTGTCCACAGCACATGTTGTGTAATAAAAGCTGTCTTGTACCCTCTTCTCCTCCCTCTTGTCTCTATCTCCATCTTTCTCGCTCTCTCTTTCTCTTTCTAATTGTTTTTTTTTTCTCTTTTTGCTGTCTCTCACTCTCTTATTCTCTTATTCTCATGTAGCCTGAGAGAATGTGTCAGACTGCCCCACACACTCCCACACATACTTTTTGTCATATTCTCCTTGTCTCTTTTTTCCCCTTTCATTCCCATGCAAGCTCTCTGTGTCTGTCTGAGTCTTGCACTATTTCTCTCCCAGGCACACACTCTCTTGCATCCTCTCAACAATACACTGCTGTCAATGACTCTCCATTTTGCAAATACGTGCCAATAGCAGCTCCACTCTACCTGTGGGTCAATTAGTATTTTTCACAACTCATCAGGGCCATTGTCCAGGACCGTGTATGTGTCTGTGAGTGTGTAGGTGTGTGTTTGTGTGGTCTCAATCTCATCAGGTCTATTGTGGAGGCTGACAATGCAGTGGCCATGTGAATCAGTTTCTTTTGTAGTCTTTATAGAGTCAGAGGCTGCATTATGTGGGTGGATAAGTGTCTATCTCTATGTGTGTGTGCACATGTGTGTGTGTGGGTAGCGTGTCAGCTTAGTGAAGAGCAACGGTCCACTGTTTAGTCTTCTTCACTACGTGTAGTGCAGAAGCTCTTCATAGTGGCTCAGCCTCATGGGAGAGGAAGTGAGGAAGAACAAGGGAGAGGAGGAGATGGGGAAAAGGAAATAGAGGGTTACACAATGGAAGGAAAGGAGGATAATATAGAAAGAGAGGTAGAGAGGAGATGGGAAAAGTAGGCAAGAGGTCAGAAGAGAATTAATCTGATTGTACCATAGTAGTTTGTAAGCTTTAGTTGTATTTTAAGTGATAATAATTTGGGCATATTTTAGACCTGAGTACATCTAGATTAACCTATAAATCAGACTATAGTGGAAACTCATGCTGCCAAGATGCAATTTCTGTCTTGCAACTCACCTCTTTCCTCTCCACTTTATAGATAATTGCCTGCAATTATTTCTGTATCTAACCAGTACCGGAAATTATTTTTCCCTTACCTGTTACATAAAATGTTTTGCATAATTTCTCCTCATCCTACCTTTGGCCATCTTAATTTCAATGTCATATTCTTCTTCTCAATCTCCTTGCCTTCATGAGTGACCCAGGAATGTACAATTTGCAGTTACAATCATTGTACATGACTCCAATTTCTAAATGCAGTATAATGTAATGTAGATAGGCAGGCTGGTGGTGAGCTAACAACTAGCCAAGTGAACAGCTGGTGGTCGTACATGAAGTGATCCCAAACTGGAAACCTCAGCCTGAGAATTCATTATTGTGTTTGCACTTGAATTTGCCTCCATCCTAAACTGCTACTTTCAATCATGAGGAAAGGGTTTAAATAAAACAGAAACAGTACTGAATGTTCAAACAGCTGATCTTTTTAGGGAACTCAGAGGCTGACAGAGCTCAGGCAATGGCTACGATCCAATGTTGATTTCACTTTTAAGGAGGAGCAGTCTGTTAAGTATTAGAGAGTCACAGAAGGTGACTCAGCACAGGAATGTTCATAGTAAGTTGTGAGTTTTAAAGTCTTTCACAAACTAATTTTGTTATATTTTTCAAGTTTCTATTGTGTGTCCAACATTAGTAGAGTTTCATTTTCATAAAAACCTGATTTAAAAGGCAGAATATTAAAAAGAAATCTGGACAAAAAGTTTTAGGCATGAGTTAGAAATGTTTGTGTATTGATAAACAAAAACTGTGACCTGGTGCAATGGTTACACACAAAGTAAATCAACTATGATGTTCCTGAAGCATATGACTTAAACGTCCACTGAAGCTTCCACTTCACTGAAGAGACAAAAAACAGTGACAGATGGAAAACATCAGATCTATGTGGAGCGATGAGGAGACTGAATGCTGCTCAAACTTATACACAAAACAAGCACATTTCTATCATGTATTGTTTTTCATCGTTTAATGCTTGACTGTAGCTCTTTTAATTATGCCCTCTTCTTCTGTTTAGTTTAATGGCCCTCAACTCAAAAATTAGCACCACCAGCTGTTTATCTTGATGACCCAACTCCAAATATTCACGCCAGTGGATCGAAACACACATTATATAGAATTTTCTTTTGCCATTTTTCTTGAGTCCAAATTTTTTGGATGGAAACCTTACTAAGACAAGTTCTTGCTTGTATGCCCAATTGTAAACCTTGTCAGCAGATGTGTATGCAAAAAGACAGACAGATTTTGCAGTGACAAGGACTGCATGAGGTGTTGGAAATTAGCAGATGTACAGTATGCAAAAACTCTTCTCTGCATTCACGACAACACCACGCCTTTTGTCTCTGACCTGTTCCTGACCTTTTGAACACCTGCTACCCTCCAGGCTCCTTTGCTTTCTTTCCACATGAAGGGTCTCCTTTCATGCCATTTTGGAAGCCTGTTTGACTCTGCTATACACTACTGAACACTGCAATATATACTGCTTCTGTTTAAAAAGCTTAAAGCTTTTCACAATAACATTGAAATGCAAATTTGTAGCTTGATCCTTGGGCAGAAATGATACTGATTACAAAGCAATGCATATATGCAAACACACATTTTCATATGCCAATATAGTATAATATTGCCATACGGCTTTTAAACTTCAATATATTGCTTGTATAAATGTGCAGTCATAATACCACAGTTAAAACTGTGATTTCTGTCCGAGCTTTGATGAAAAAAGGAAAACGTGCAGCAGAAATGTAAAGAGAAATGTTCACAAATGAAGCCATTCTTTCCGATGTTAATAACTCCTTTGGAAACCACAAATCTATTTTCCTCCATTCAGTGTCCACTCGTAGGCTTTGATTCCGCTCTAAAAGGGTGTTTAGCTCTGATGAATGCAGCAGGAAGTACTGGAAGAAAGAAAAAGGCAGCACGGAGGGGAACCGCAAACCCTTTATTGTTATCAGAGGTAGAAATGTGTTCAGAAAAAGGTGCCATTGTGGTTATTTCCATTCTGTGTTGATTTTTAACCTGAAAGCTCTCTTTTATTCGTTTCTCTATACATTTTATATTATAATTTGAAGCAGCTGGGGCTACGCTGCATTGCATGGTTTGGGGATTTTGAATGTGCAAATTGTTGTGTTTTTGGCACTTGTTGAGACACTCCTGCTGATCTGGATGAATTTGTACCTGATTAGTCCTTGTGAGGGGAAAAAAAGAATATAAATAGCAAATGAAATTGTTTCTTTGGGATGAGAAGTTTTATATGCATTTCAAATACCTCTGGTGAGACAAAAGAAGAGGAGTTAACAGCAGGGATAATCAGTGACATTCACTTATGTGATATTCATTTACAGTGGGAGAACCTTGTAGGTCGAGTATACAATATGTGATTCGATTTGAGGCTTTTATTCATTGCAATAGAAGAAAAATGTTTTGTTGCAGTGAATACCATAACTCAGTATGAGCAAAATGTGCATTCTGTGGTTGGATCATTAAACTAGGAATGTTAACTTGCTCTTCATGTTAACTTCTTCTATCGCTCAGCAATTTGTATGATTATGACAGGGCTGCAATGCAAACAAAATTCTTTATTTCAGGTGAAAGTGTAATATCATTTTCCACTCTGTATTGCAGTGATAAAATGATTCTATCCTGTAATCATGTTGATCTAAATTAATTATGAGCTGGTCATGTGGTAAGATTGAAATTGAATTGATGCCAATATTTTTTGCTTTGCAGCTCTGACTAAGTTATTTTTGGTCAATGACCACAGGCGATAACCCTAATCCAAGCAAATGCCTGTTGAACCACAAACAGCAAAGCAACATTTTGGTGCTGGATTTTGCCTAGTTTATTCCTGGCTCCCAGGTGTTTAGAGGTTTAATGTAATAAATATTGCATGAAGTCGACACAGCGTTTGTCTAGTTAGGGTGATGAAGTAAGTGGGAAGTGCAAAATCATTTCAGGTAATCAAAATTAATTCTTGCTGAATGGGTTTTGTATCCTGTGGCTATTGCTCTGGGGAGAAAATGCTACTCTGAGTCATGTGGCAATTTTCTTAGAGTGCTGCATTTTTATAATTTATGATAGAAATAGTCTTTCTGCAGGTGAGCAGGTTTTGTATTAAAATGACCTAAATTACTATTTGATTCTCACATTTGCTCTCTATATTTTGTACAATCGTCTTCCTGTTCGATTTTTTTGCTGTTATTCCTTCTTCTGGGTAATTGTTTTCGTTTTTTTTTGTTCCTTGAGCCTTTCCCACATCGCAGGAAAATAAATTTACTTTTCAATCTCTCCAGTCCTCTCTGGCCGGTTCCAAACCAGTAATTTAGAGCTAGAGAGGCCAGAGAAAAGTCCGTCGAGAAGGATTCATCTCTCCAATCCCCAAGCCTCACATTTTATCGCCAGCTCTTTAAAAGCATGTTTAATGCGCTGCTCCAAATGGAGAATTGTCCTTGTAGATCACCGCCACACAATTCTCTGTTTTCCTCCAGCCAATACTGGTTTGTCTGTTTTAGTTATGTTAGTGTTCTTATATATCTCCTATTGTGTTAAGGTGCTTGCATCCCTGTGTGAGAGTGAGCGACAGAGAAAGATGTCTGAGCTGTTCTGGATCAGAGGAATCTGAATGGGGTCAAGGTAAAGTAGAGACCACATACATATTTAAGGCAGAAAGAATATTCCTGCATGCCCTGTCCTTGTACATTTATTATTCCTCCTCCTGTTTTTATTTTCAGCAGGGGAACAGGGGAAGTTATTTTTTACACATGTGGGTTCAGTTAAGATGAGACATATAATGATGTTAGGTTGCAGATTGTCAGGTTGCTTAATGTTTTGATTAATGCGGGTTTGCCAGTCAAAGTCAATCTAATGTGTTGTGTAAACAGTTTTCTTATTGTAATAGACACCCATTTCCTTCCTAACATAATGTAATTTAGAGGAACATTTTGAAAATAATTTATTGTCCGTATTCATTTTGGTATCCACCAAGATATTACTTCTCCTTCATGGTGGTAAACTGGTTTGGTAGTTGTCCCTCTTGCTAGCAGTTTACCTTTTCATCTACCTTATAAAATGAGCTCAAGTACCCCGTCATATTTCAGATATCTTCATTTTAATTTTAAATGTTATTTAGATGGAGGGAAGCACAGCTGTTTGTTGCCTGCAAGGCATTTCTGCCTGTTGCACCTCCACCAGTGCCAGTGGGCCAGTTGCAGGGTAGTCAGCTGGGAGCCATCTTTCACAGATGTTTCACCCCTTTAATTTCCAGAACATCTCTGGGTGGTGGGGCAGCTGGCCCTAAGATCCTTGGTTCCCCACTTAGGGTCTCTTATTCTGAGCCACAGCCAGAAGCTCACTTTCTCTGCCTCCTCAGCCAGTTCCTTGAGTGCTTTCTTTTGCTTGGACCCAGTGACTCCTACTTAATATTATTAGTTACAAAAAGGTATATTACCACAATGTTTTTTGTTGTCGTTCTTTTTCCACCACCACTTTTTACTCTCAATCACAAGGATTCAAGGATTTTTATTGTCATTCCAGCCATGTAGATACATAAAAAAGAATGAAATATCGTACTCACGTCCCTGTGATTGTAGTAAAGGAATATATAGAAAAAAATGACTTGTAGTCTTAAGTGTTACAGCTGAGGCAGGTCCTGTACAATCTGTTTATTGTAGCTCCTACTTTAGTGGCTTTTGTGACAGTAGATGTACTAAAGATAAGCAATACATTTGTAAACATTAATTTGTAAGCCTATTGTGTGTTGTGTTGTACTTGCATTCTAAAATGTGTGGAAAAATTGGATAAATTCAAATTAGTGGTACAATGTTTTTCTGTTATCCCCTGGGGGAATGGCAGATACCCACCGGAGTATTAGTACCTCTGTTAGGGAATCCTCCTGCACCTGTGACTTGTGAGAATGGACAAGGGAGTATGCAGAGTGCTGCCTCAGCATATTCACATCATTGCTGTTCCCACATCTGTTACCGGGCGCTATAGAGCCAAGTTAAGCTACCTGCAAAGTACAGGGAACATCATAGAGGAGAGCCACCTGTAACTATAGTATGAGAGGAAATGCAATGTAAAAGATGGTGGCATATACATATGTAGACATGAAAAATTATGTGACATGAAAAATTATGAAACAAATATAGTTTTAGTCCATACAAATTGAGGTGAGTGATCACTGACTGATAAATTAGAATTGTTTTCCAGCTCTGCCTCGTCTTTAGCTCCACGGTGCATTGCACCACACACAATACTGCTGCTGTACCGAGTGATAGCATCAAAACAAAATTTAGCAATCTGCAGCAATTTCCTCTTCTCAAGTGAAAATAATCTGCATGTTAAGTACAGTATGAGTGCATCATTTTACTTTTATATTATATGAAGTAGAAGTTGCCTTTAGGCATACAGGATGTATTCTTCTCCAAGGGTATTACTGTACATTAGTTAGAATGAACACTTTGTCTCCTGCAGAATTTCTCTCTTACATTGGGGTGGTTTCGCATATCACTGATTGTCTTAATTAAGACTAAATTGAAATGGTTTTGTCACATGCCAAGGTAAAAATACCCATCAGGAAGCACAGGGGGAATTATATGTTCACTAAACTGGGTAAAGTGACTAACAGAAGGAAGTGATATTTTTCCCTCATTTTTTTCTCTCTTCTAAGTCCAGTCTGACCATGTTTTGGTTCATTGAGATGCCTGGCAGGGATTTTTTTTTTTTTAAATGGCAACTTGGTATGCAGAACATGCAGGGAGAGAGTTGATGGGAAAGTGAGTAACACTTCAAATTTAATGATTCATCTGCATTACATCATTCTGCTGCTTCACAGTGACTATACCATAGTTACATTTGAGTTCAGAGCATGTGAGGAATTTGGAATGAGGGAAACATCAGGCATCAAGTATTTACTGACTGTAACTGACTAGACTCATTACATTCCTCCAGGACACATAGATGCTGATCAGTAATGTGTAATAATTTACCATCAAGTCACCCTGCCTTGAAAGGGAGGAGCCATCACACAGTGTAATAATTTAGGTGTTCTTTTTTTAACATGAGATAATTTTTGTGAGAACAAACTCTTCAGCACAAATTTGCTGCTTACTCACTTTATGCTAGAAATCCCTCCTTTACCTTGTACCATGTTCAAACTCTGACCCATAGCAGTGCTCTACTTTCATTTATGTTCCTAAATTCTTTCAGTTTGTCCTCTCTTTCAACCCCTGTTTTCAGCCAACCCGTATTCTACCTCTCCTTGTTCATGGTCCAAAGCTCTACAGCTGGCACGAGGGGGTTTGAGGGAGAGTGTTTTCAGACTCCCTGTTTAGGGATAAAGAGAAGACTGCATTCTATTGGAGGGGCCAGGAAGCTGGGATAAGTGTAGCCTTAGGCATGCTTGCTTTGGTGCCGCATTATTCAACTCAAAAATATATAGAGAGAGAATAACTGCATATACTTACACACATCCACATAAACAAACATACACATGTACGTCATAAAATAGAACACCTGCAGTACATTTATTTTTTATTTATATGACAGCGATACAGAGTACTGTAAGTGGGAAGAAAATGTTAAGGGAGAGAGAAGGGACGTTTTGAGTGAGTGAGGCAGAGAAAGAGGGATAGTGGAGACAAAGTAGGAGAGAGGAAGACAGTTCAGTGAAGAAAAACTGAAATACAGAGAGAGGGAAGAAGAAAGACATGATGTGAAGGGTGTCAGAAAGAGAAAATGTTGAGTGAAAGTCAGAGAAGCAACTTCTTGAATGCTCTGCTTGTTATGTGGGCAGCTGCTGCTATTTGATAACCCTTTTTGTTCACTGTACAGCATGTTTTTTGTTTTTTTGTTTTTTTTAGAATTAGCCATATAGTAGGTATTATATTGATCTCATTTACCACAAACATGTCAAACATATTCATGCATCCTGAATTAAGAGACACCTCTTACTCCCGATTCACACACACAGCAAGCACTCAAAAAGCATGCTTGTGCTAATGTTAAGCACATACCTTACTCATTTCCTGACCAACATGTTACGTTTCAAGTCCAGTCAGCTTGTTCAATATTCTAAGAGCCATAATGTGAGAATATAAGTTAAAATAAATATCATGTAAAACTGATAGCTCATAATTTCTAGTCAATGTATAGGTAATGTTATAAAGTGTACAAAAAGTAATGCATGTACAGTATAGTAAATGTTAATTACTGATGCTCCCTTTAATATAGTGAGTGATGTCAATGTGTGCAGTAGAGTCAGGGGAAGGAATTAGCATGTTATTTGGAGGTTCCATTCACAATGAGTGGCTGTCTGTTGCATCTCTAGTGTTTAAGTTTGTATGTGGTAAGATTGGAAATCAAATAAAAGATATTGTTAGAGATTTGTAGCTCAAAATATGCTCTGTATTCGTATTGTATCTGTATTGTACTGGACTGTCTTTAAAATTCAGTATCTCTAATGTCTGCATCAATTTCCATTTAGCATAGCCTTCTCCCATCTGAGCACAGGTATGCAGAATGAATATAACACTTATGCTTTAGACTAAGCCATCAGGTTTCAAGTTACACTGTCCGTCTTTGTTAAACTGGGGAAAAAGATGTTCCCTGAATGACCAGTTTGGGATGCACACACATGTACATACATGCACACACCCATGTAGATATGTATTTTAAGTAGTTATGCATACAAATACATGTACACTCATGCATACAGATGCACAAATTTCTCAAATGAAAGTGGTGAAATCACACAGATTCAATCCCCTGCATTGGAATTCATGAGCCTTTTACTTTACATAAGCACACATACACACACTTAGCTCACCCCTTCAGCATTTGGAAAATGAGTGAAGAGGATTGTGTACTGAAAAGGCTGTATGACTGTTGTTGTGGTGGTAATAGGGATGAAGTTGTCTTGGTGGGCAGCCAAAATCATTTAATTTGAAGCCCAGGTAGGAGCTTGCCAGCTACAGCAGTGAAGTGTTTCTAGTGAGTTTATCTGAAATTAATCAAAATCTTTACTCTCAGAGTATGAACTGATTTCACACACATGTGGCAAAGCTAAGTGGAAAATTAAAAACAAAATGGACAAAATTTGCTAAGAGTTAATATAAGGGTTGTTTTCCTGTAGGCACAAATATATGTTTAATTATAGAAGAGCTTGAAGGATTTCATGGACCCAAGCACAGTCCTGTAGGCGCTAACATACTTTTTAATTATACAAGAGTCTGAAGGATTTCATGGGTCCAAGCACGTGAAGGTCAAACATTTATGTATCCAATTTTTCAAGGCTAAGGCCAAGGTTCAGGAGCATTCATTCAGTTTCATTTAGTAAATAACATGATTTTTTAAATTTTACTGGTATTTCATTTTAGGAGTATAAATAAAACAGCTTTAGATTTATGGCTAGGGTCAAATAAATAAATACAAACATTTTTTTCCTGTGTTAACACAAAGTAAATAGCATGTACAATTAAACATTCTGATTTCTGACAGAGAAAATGTTTTATGTTTTTGTATTTTAGTGGTCAGTAATTGTTGAGAACAGTAGAATACATTCACAAATACAATGTGTTTTGCACTTAACATTCAGTGCATGTCCAGCAGAGAGGATTAGGGGAACTAAAGGGTAAATATATACACTCAATGTGTAATAACATTATCCAACAATGAAAACAGGGGTACATCCACTCTCAGGTGGTTTTCAGAGGGTGTCAAACAAATATGCCTGATATCAACAACAAATGCAACATGCATGTTTTTATTCATGAAGCTCTCTCTTACATTTCTATCAGTTTGTTTCACACCTAACTGACCAACTCTGTCAATTAAGGACAATATTTATCAAATTATAAGTTAGGCCCTGAAGGAGGTTTGCATGAATACAGTTTGTTGTAACTCAGCATTGCATATGGTAGAAAATGTTGCAAAAAGTATGGTACGGTAGAGTGATAAAACCTCCTGAAACAGTTCTCCTTGTTCAGAAAGTATTCCTTGATGTCCCTTTCACTGTAATTATTGCTGTTATTTTATTAGCAAGCCATATACCACCTCAAAGTGTGCAGGTCTACAATCACGCAGTGCTTCAGTAATCATAGCCATTAGAAATTACATTTTAAAGAAGAGCAAGAGGACCGCTCTTTCATATGGACTAATTTAAAACTGATTAGTACACTCATGGTTTATTTATTTATTTTGTTATACTTTCATCCCTCTTTGCACACTGTGTTTTTCTCTGTATTGTTCTTGCTGATGGTAACAGCTCTATCCCCTGCTTTTTTTCCCTCCTCTTGTACTTTCCCTGCTCTTACCGGAGGCAAAAGACCTTTTTAGGGAGAGAGGCTGAGGCCACACACAAACACAACAGCAGCAGAATCTCATACACGGTTGGATGGTGGGGCAGGTATCCCTTAAAAGCAGAGTTAAGAAGCACTCCAGCAGACAAAACACTTAGTCAACTTTCAGCTCAGTCACGACATCAAACAAACTACTCCCTCACCATGTTGTAGTACTTAGAACTTTGTCTGCATATGCAAACAGTACATCATGTTACGACTCTCCAAACCTCCACCAGCTGTACAGTAGGTGTGTAGGATCATACTAAGTGTAGGTCAAAGTGAAAGCTTTTTGTAGTGTGTTCTACTGGTGCAAAGTGCCTCTTATCTTCCTGAAATACAGCATGTGTGATCGTTGACTGAGTGCATTTCCCAGACTAGATCAGGTGCTGTCAAGCATTCTGTCTGCACGACCTGGCTGTTATCAAATATTATCATATACAGAGAGATAATGACTTTGTCCTCCAAGTGAAATGAATATTTACAAATACAAATACAAGAATTCTCAAATCACAAGTTACAGCACTGATGCTTCCAGCTTTATTCCATAGAGTTCTGGCTTGATTTGAAAATCCTGAAGTTTTATTATGTGTGGCAGACAAGTCGCATAGCAACCATAATATATTTTGACTAAAATCATAAAAAGTGTGGTATGTTGTTATAAAAAATGTTAAATTGTATGCTAGAAAGAGAAAATATGACTTATGAGACTTAAATCTTTAGTGCGAAACGTTTACATAAATATATATAATAATATATAAATGAATATCCATTACAGTCAAGCCTTTGCCAAATTAGTTCATACAATGCTGATTAAGCCTATCACTGCCAGATAGAACTCTGTTTTTCACCGTATACAGTTTTTAGTCTTATGTCAAGTTTGACATTCCAGCGATGGCCGGATGAATGGCCAAATAGTTAACTTCTTTGTTAACTCTCTGCTAACTTGAATGAAGATAAAATAATGTAATTGTGCTTCTAAACTTTCCAAATGTTACCAGACTGAATGGATCACATTCTGAATCATTTCACTGGAGTTATGAAATGCTAAAAACTGTTTTACAGCCACAACAGTGGCAACGGAGTAGGCTATGATGTAAGCATGTTACTCTTACTGCCGGAAGAGGGAGACAAACGTCTGATGTTCCAGCTTTAAATAACAAAATGAAGTAAAAAATAAAAATAAAAAAAATTATAGACATTAACATATGTTTCTAATATTAACATATTAATGCTACAAACATAACACATTGTATGAACTTTTCAAGACACTTGTTGCATTTTATAACATGTTTTGAAAAGTACTTTCTTAATAAAGGTTATTACAATTTTCTATAGCATGTACTTTTTTTGTAACAAAACGAAGAAGAAAAAATGCCAAGAAAGTACATATATCTGAAAGTCAATATAGTATTCCTGTAATACAGGATATATTCATATACTTTGGAACGGGTGAAAATTTGAGAAATCATTCACTTTCTGAAAGTTAGATGAGAAGATCGATACCTCTCTAAGAGCAGTATCAATGTTCTCATCTAACTCTTGACTGTATGTCCCAGAACTGACTGATCAAACTATAACTGTAAAAAGCCACGAAATACAACAGACTCAACACATTTAAATCTGTTTTCATTTTATATGATTGAAAATCAATCTCAAGAGAGACATGGCAAGTATCCTACTGTATCTGTGATGCCGAGAGGTGATTTAGGAAAGATTCATATAGGAAGGTAAGATCAGTTGAGAGCAAGAGAAATGCTGAATTCACATGAGAGAATGACTATATGACGTGTGTGAGAGAGCGAGGGATATATGAGGGTGAGGAAAACTGGAAAAGAAAGAGAAAATGAGGGAACAAGAGACAACAGAGCTGCAGAGAATATGAGAGGCAAAACCAAAAGAAGGGAGGTTTACAAACTCCGATAAAAGTCTTCCACTTTTCAACATAATATTGCGTGGGAGACTCGATAGAGAGTAAGAGAGGAAGGGCGAGATAAAGTAGCAAAGAGAAAAAAACGCAAAAAGATAAAACACAAACTCTGGAGAAAAAGACAGAGATAATGAAGAAGAAGTAGAGACAGACATGTCAAAGCAACACTTTCCCTCCATCTACAAAACTTCACACTTGCAAAAGCCACTTATATGAAACAATAAGAAGGCAATGAGCACATCATAATGGCATAAATTCCATATCTAGCCCCTTCTTTGTATATCTACATCTTACCCGGATCAATTGTAGAGGTACTTTGGTCATATGTGTGAGCAGGTCAGTGTGCTGTTACTCCCATTCTGCGTGTGTGGTCTTAACTCTTTTTACATCTCCATCCTCCTCTTCTCCACTCTGTTTTATCCATTCTAATGAAAAATTCAGTGGGGCCAAATGCAGAGCTGTCATACTGCTGTATATTGTTTTAAATGGATCCAGCCTCTGACAGGGTTTATGAATAAGTCATTAAAGCTACAGTGACAGAGACTATAAACACACAAATAAAATAATGAAATGTTCCTTCTTCTTCTTTTTTTAAGTTATATGCTAGTGACAGAAAAAGAAAGGCTTTAAATGGGCTTTCCTGTCCAAAATGATGAAGTACTCACCGTGGAGGAATAAAAGAAGATCATTGTTTTTTCATGTGTCTTTAAAGATATGATAAAACTGACTTTGAATTGCATTTCAAACAATAAAATAGCAAGATCTGAGAGTGGTGTGATGAATGGAACATCTGTGCTGGAAGCTATGAAGCTGTACTTTTAATGAATCTATAGTGACACTGCGTTTCTACTCAACAACTTCTAAGATTAGTTTGGAGTTAAGTTTTATTTATTTCGGAAGTCACATTGAGATTTAAAAAAAACCCTTTTTTACGGCTTTATAAATTAAAATACAAGTATGGTGATGCCTTTCTGGATGTTATGATTACTATTTGAAAATGTTTATGTAACTTACAATGTTGAGTGCAACAGCTGTCTTGAGTTATGAAACATGGCATTAAATGGTTTAAAGATAGTGGCAGCAGCATGTACATAAAGCAAAGTGAAGCAAATAATCTTATAGCAAGGCTTTTTCCTATTATGACTTCAGCCAAGGTTGTCTGGTAGGCAGAGTCCTCTTATCTGGTCGTAAGATGTGCTCTGACAGGATAACTAAGCATTGGTCAATATTTTCTAAAGACTTCGAGCAGCATTTCACCGTTTCAATAACGTACTTTGAATTGTACCAGATGTCTCCTTGATTGATCACGTTGTCTTTTGTCTTTAAAGACATACAAGGTGTTCTTAGTATTTCTGTGTATTTCAAGATTTTCTACAGGTTGCTGTAACCAAACAAGATCTCAGCAGAACAAAAGACTGGTAAGTGCAGATTTTTTTTTATCTTGCCTTGCTATGCCTGTTTATTTGAGATAATAAAGAAACTATGTTTTCTGCAATTTGGCTGCGGCTGTGGCTTTGCACAAACATCAAAACTCATAAAGGGAAAAAAGGTTTGACATGATTTGATATGTAGGAAAATTGTATGCACTCTTCTTACAGAGTGAGGCTCCTCTTTGGGGATGGAGAGGTAAATAAATGGATGTCTTAAATTGCAGACACTGACATAAATAAAACTAAGACCATGAGAAACTGGGATGCTGCTGTTATTGAATTGATATGCATGTCTGTGTTTTATTATAAGCTGGTCTGCATGTTTTGTGTTTAATGCATTAATGTGAATGTGTAATAATCAGTCCACAGCAATGGCAAACCCTGAATCAGCGAACAATTAACAAATTATGTTAAAAGCCAAATGATCACCATGCTGCGAACAGGCCAGCAGAGACAAAATTACACTATGACACATTGTTTTCCCATCAAATGTCCACAGGAATAGTAGGAAGGCTGAAAAAGTGGTATAATCATTATCATTATCACAATGTCTAAGTGTGAATGGAGTAATGGCAAGTGGCTGTATATGGGATCATTTGAGGAATGTAAACTGTATATCACAGAGGTGATGATCCCAATGAGGGAAATCCAGCCTGGGATTATAAATACATGAGAGGGTGTGTCTAAATTCCAACAACAGGGAGAGTGTGGCATGAGTATGGGGATGAAGGAGAAGCGCTGTGAGCTGGTGATGTCTATGAGTTGAGGAATACCGTAGAAAGATGTGCTAACTGTTTTATTCCATTTCAAATTCCTCTTTAGGGTTATAGAAAGGGCAGACATACAATTAAATGTGCTTCTCGCATTGGCTGTGTTAGCTCATATGAAGGGGCAGAGATCAGCACAGGTCAAAAGGGATTATGCTTCTGACTCAGATTTCTGACAAGAGCTGGGAAACTTGGAGGAGGACGTCACAGCAGAAGCTCTCATCACAGAGCCACAGAGAGACAGATGCAGCAGCAGACCATGCACATACAGGTCACCCTCCCCTTAAACTAACTAAATTGTGACTGACTGAAAAGAAAGGAAGGATTTGCATGTCAATAACCCCCTAAACTAATGGTAGGTGATATGCATGTTTGCAAACTGTGAACACCATCTGAAATCACATACATGGTTAGGAGAGTCCTCAATCCAATTACACGCCCAGATGAATATCTAGTGTGGTTTACACTGGACTGTTTACAACTGTCTAGTATCTGTTGTGAAGCAGTTGATAATGTTCACATGTGGGACTGACTGGACACTGTGTAAAGAAGTACTTTATTTCCCTAAGCTTAAATCAATGACTAGTGGCCTCCAAATAAAACACTGATTTATTGGTTAAACAATCATGTCAAAACAGCTGTTACAAAATGTGCATGAAACCACAGTGATTTTTCACAGGTGGTTCAGTGGGTACAGGGCAGTAAGGACCCCTTGCCAGATTTTATTTAGCAGTTCATCATGATATGGGATTCATAGACTGGAATAAAATGAATTTGCGGTTCAAAATTTTCGACAAAACTGTTGACAAAACTGGCAGTCTTACGATTGGAAAGTCACAAAAACTAAAATAGAGGTGTTGCACAGAAGCCAGGTTTTCTTGAAGAGTAGGTCTTTTGCAGGTCCTAACAGATGATGCAACATGTAAACATTGACAACAAGCCTCAAAAAGGGGACGGAGAGCTCTTCAATGATATTTTAAATGGGCAGAGAAGAGGCAATTGTCTCAGATGTGGCAAACCAGGCCATTGGGCCCAGGAGTGTAGGACACGCCATGGTAAATCCCATAACACAAATCATGATTACATGGTGTCTGGCTGTACATATTCAAAACCACCCCCACCACGGCCGTTAGATTTCAAGAGGCAGCAAACAAATCACTATCAGGCTTAGGGAGGTCGTGGAGAGACAGGATCAGAGCATCAACCTTAATTACAAACAGCAATAATTTGGCTTTCTACTTGTCCTGCGGAAGATCCAACTATGCCAGTTGAGTTAAATGGTAATATGGTTGATATTTTGGTAGACAGTGAAGCTACCATGTCAGCAGTAAAAGCTAATGAATACGTACACCAACTTCTAGCAGGTTATTGGCTGTTGAAGATCAAGCCAATAACTGTTGAAGATGCAGATAAACAGCTTTGCTTCTTTATCTCAGATAAAAATGTATTTACTTGAATAATTTTGCTATGCGAGCTGAATGTTATCATTCATTGTACTCCACATGGTTTGTTTCTAACCATTCATGATGACAGATATTTCATTTCATACAATCCACCATTAATTGTATTATATATTGCTGGACTTTGCCTGATTTTGATATGCAACATTTTCGAGGTGTCAAGCATTCAAAAAATTACTAAAATATTGTTGTTTCTACATCTCAGGCAACCACAGAGGTTATTGATGTGGTTCATGATACAGCTACAGGTATTAAAGAATTACATGAAAATCATGGATTTAGCTTGGGGGATTTTTCAGGTGTATTAGATTCTTGGAGGTCTGGATTAATTAGATTCTTAATCAACCTTATGGTATCAGCACTTTTCTTGATTCTCCTGTGTTCCCATTTAGTGACAGTTCTTTAACTATGCACGGAATTACTATTCCTATTCAGCCACCCAGCAGATGGTAAAGCATTGGTAATAATGGGTTGGAGTTGATGTATGTACCTCCAAGGATTTGAAGATAAGGTTCCACCGGGTAATATCTTTGATGAAATGTTTTAAAAAACATGACAGGTTGAAGAAAAGAAAAACCCTGTAAGATGGATGGTGGTTCATAAGTGTTTAACTACATAGGTGAACTAAGAGGCATACATCAGACTCTAATTGCAGAGTAGAATTTTAAAGTTTACCAGGTTTTTCTTTCGGTTTGTTAATGTGTTATTTTTATAGTAAATTTTGCTTGCTAATGCAATAATTATTTTGTCAATCATAACACTACTACTAGACTACAAGTCACCCTAGTAATGGATATTTTTTCTTTTATATTTTGTTTATTTTTTATATATTTCATTTTATCATTTATTTAAGAATATTGTAAATTCATATGTACTCACATGGATGTGTGTGACTTTCACTGAACATATTATTTGTTTCCTACTGCATATTTTAGAGGATCACTACATATACAAATTGCTAAAACACTAGATTCAGTACTTTTGAATCTTATATGCTATTTAAACACTAATTTTTCATATGATTATGTTGATTGATCACTGTCATGAGATTTATGTCAATTATTTAGCTTTAATTGGCTTTCTCACAGACAAGTAAAATGGGTTAATTTAGATGTTTAGTTTTATTTCTATGGTGTTTAATTAAGGCACATTTTTTTAGATGTTTTGTGGATTGACATTAACATGTCTGAGGATTAAATATTTGAGATTTATTATATTATATTACACTACACAACATTCATCACGTCACTACATTAAATTTATGATATGATTAATTCTACATTGGATTAATAATTCTGAAGTATTACATCATCTATTCATATTAATCTTTGTATACTTTGGTGTGATATGTTACTCCAAACTCTGAAGAATATTATAGTATGTAGTAATTGTTGATCTTTGATCAAAAAGGGGGGAACTATGATGGAATTTTTATATATACTGTTAAATTCAAAAATTCAAAATTCTCCTTAAACCAAGCAGATGGAGAGAAGCAGCTGGCTGTTGTCTCCCTAGTCAAGTCGACCTATCTTTGTGATTGTTGCTATGGGGACCTTTGCAAAAGTAAACAATCTTACAGCAAGGTCTCTTCCTATTATGACATGGGCAAAGGTTGTCTCGTAGGCAGAGTCCTCTTATCTTGTCATGAGATCAGAACTGGCAGGATAATTAGGCATTGGTCAATTCTTTTCTTCAGACTTCGAGTAGCATTTCACTGTGTCAATAACCCACTCTGAATCGTGCCAGATGTCACCTTGATCGATCAGGTTGTCAATAAATGCTTTTGCTTTAGACATCCAAGGTTTTCGTGGTATCACTGAAACTGTCTGCAACAACCGTAACACGGAGAAGGCCAATGGCAAACAAATTGGTATCATCAGCATAAAAATGTACAGAGCGGTTGGAAAATAAAGTAGAGTAAATAGCACTGGACTGATTTCTGGACTGATTTCTGATTTCTGTCTGGTCTGAACTCAACTCAGATTTGATTTGAACCAAGTGTAAGCAGAATCATCAAAGCATCTTATTTAAAGGGTTCATAACATACTTTTTGTGACTTTTTGTCATTTATATAAGGTTATGAGGAAAATGCTGCTTTCAAGTCAAATGTCCCAGCTTTAGCTTGCTCTCATGCGCCGTTTGTAACGTTACCATTGCTTCCCCCATGAACTGATGTCAGACTGTTCACACATGCCCACAATCGGCTGTCCATTCTGAGGCCATTGTTGCTGAGGTTTTTATTTTTTAAAGATTTTTACTGGCATAGATGCCAGGAGAGACAGGAAATTACAGGAGTGAGAGGGGGGTGTGACATGCAGAAAGGTCGGCCGGCCGGGACTCGAACAAGGGTCCGCTGCGTATATGGCATGCGCTCTTAACCATTCAACCACCTGCGTGCCCTGCTGAGGTTTTTATATGAGCTCTTAAGATTGTCCAGTCACATACTTTGGATTGGATTCAGGAACTAACATATACAGATGTATCTGAGATGTTTCTATCACAAGTAAAGAATTATCTCACAACAGGTCACCACGGCTCAGTCACCAGAGCTTAATTGAAAACCACAGGGAAATGTATTACTCTGAGCTAACAAGAGAGATGCCACTCTCCTCCAACCTTCCTCACACTGCCTTCTGCTGCATACACAAGTTTTGTTTATTTCCACTTGGCTTGTTTCTCTGGTTAAAGCATGGAAAATTGTATCTGCAATAAATTTGGAACATTCTGCTGAATAATGATGCCTGAAATGGGTGACAGTATGCTTTACTCGCTCAGTGTTGCCTGTGTGTGTACCTCTTGGTGTGTGGGTCTGAATGATACTCTCTGACAAATGGAAAGTGCATTAGAGAAGGCAGTCTCTCACCTCTATGTGACCTGAAGACAATTTCTTTTTCTACTCCCCAAAGCCTCCCTCACTTATTCCATAACTTTCTCTGTCCTCTCTTTCCGTCTTTCTTCCATAAAAGTTATAGGAGCTCACTGTCATCATAGTGGTACCAACTTAAACAAGAGTTTGGCAGTGTTGTATGTGAGAGAAGTATAAAGAGAAATCAGGTAAGACGGTATGAAGGAGCCTAATAAATAACTCTGGCTAATTTGATTTCTTTTTGGCTTTTTAGGTTTGGTGGTTAAGTTGTGTGTATCTTTGCCAATTTTTTGAGGATATGTATTCATAGCCTCATTGCTGCTCACATCTGGTAATTATTCAGCAGGGGAAACAGTCACCTTTAGATTCCCTCTTTTTCTCATCCCTCTTGCCCCTCTGTCCTCTGACTTTTCTTCTTCAATGCTTTGTTTCAATTTCTTTCTATCCTTGTGCATTGTTACATTTCTTTTACTCTCATCTTTAACCCTTCTCCATCTCTTCTTTCCTTCCTCCTTCATCTCCTTTCTGCCTACCCATTACCCAACCTCCTCTTTTCTCACGTTCTCTTTCTTGTCCTCTCTGTAGCGCTCCCTCTGTTGTGAATGGATCTTGTGGAGCTCAGAGAGGAGATGACTCAATATGGATTCCCAGAGCTACAGGAATTGTGTATGTGTGGGTGCGTACATGTGTGTGTTTGTGTGCAAAGGTCAGTCATGTCCCTTTGGCTCCTGAGCACTGAGGATTATAAGGAATAATACATTTTCTATTCAGAATTAGAAGTCAGCTTTGGCCAAAAACTAACCACTATATGCCTCTCATGTTCTCAATCTCATGTACAGTTGAGATTTATAAAAGACTCTTGTTGTCTGTGACAGGAGTTTTACATGTAAAATCCATCAGCTTGATTATTCATATCTTCTATAATAATACATTTACACAATCATCCCCCTGATGAATGCCTTTGAAACTAATTGCAGCTTGAAACACTTTTACTGGCCTGATATTTCAGTTAAAAGGAGATACTGTACATTAAAGAGCTGCACTTGAAGTCCTCACTTTATGATGGTTTAATATCAAGATTAAATCTTGATATTAACATTTTATCATACATCTTTACATGTGGCTAACACACAACCTTGTTAATCTCTATACAGGAAATTATAACACCTTGATCTCTTAATCATGAGCTTTACTTTACATTGACAGTCAATATAAAAATGTTTCATCTTTAAGCGGTTCTGATGACAGTAAGATAACATGTGCAGTGCATTTCTGCTCATATCTTTATCAGAAGAAATAATTTAGGACTAACCATCAGCACAGCACATATTAATTTGGATTTTGTGAATCTTGTGCATCAGTTTGAAGGGAAATACACTTGTGTAAATATACTTTGCTCTTTGAAAGAGATATAGGGAGATGCAGAGAGGGACAGGATTCAATCAAATTTGAAAACGAATGGGGTGTAAGGGTGGTCATGCAGGTGGTGGCACCATGCTAGAAGACATAAATAGTTCAGTTAAATAGAATTTGAAAACATCCTATATCTGATGTAGAGTAAGCAAAGAGAGCAGGGGGTAGATACATATTTCAGGTAACTGACAAGAAGTCATTTATTAAGTCAGTAAGTAAATGTGAGTTTAACAAACTTTCATGTATCCATGTATTTATATTTTTATTATTTATTCATGTTTGTATGTAATTGTCAAGAAATTACCTGAGAAGACCAAAATTAACAATATGTTAGCCCATCTCTCAATACTTCCCAACTTCCCAAGCCTGCCTGTGGGTCTGACGCACATTTAATCTGAAGACATAAATCTTGTTTTTTTGGGTTTTTTTTAAACTTGTGAATATATAGTTACATCTTTCAAAAGGCTTAATAATTTGCAGCTGGACACTGTTCACAAAAAACACTATAAATAATGCATTTGTTGGGGACTGTTTTCAGCTGCAGATTGTGTATGCTAGGGGAGATTTATGATGGTGTATGTGGAAATGACTCAAAATTACTCACCAAATGCAACAATTCGGATATCTGATGTGCTTTTAATGGTTTTTGGACAACAATTGAGGTCTATCAGGAATAGGTTGTATCAGGCTTTGGATACACAGACAAAATGTGTCCAAATCTCTCAATAATTTGACAAAATACTGTAGAAATGCTTGTAAAGGTTGCCATGAAACATTATACAATTGAAAAACTTTGCAAAACTCTCTCTGAGGAACTGATTTAAGAGATTTTTTGAATAAATCCTCCAACATCTTGATTTCTCTTATAAAAGTGCATTGACAAATTAAAATGATTTCCAGTATAAACTGTGGGAGTACTCTGGCACCCAATTATGTAAATCTGTATGTTTTCAGGTTTAGAGATTGCATTACGTTGTCTAATTGTTCTCTAATGTTAACATTATTAAAAAATTAACATTAAAATTATTAACATTAAAGACACCCAGTTTTGATACAATTTACTTTCTGTAAAGTCTACTATATTTGCCTTCTGTTGTTTATAGAGTTTGTGAGTGCACCTGGTACTTATTGTCGTGTAAAAAAGTTCTTTATAATTAGATAATGGCATTCAATTTCAGATTTTTTTTTTAAACTATCCTATGGTCTGGGACTTTCTGAAAATATTATACAGAGTCAGCCAAAGAACATGGGAAACATAAAGTATATTGAATAAAATGTCATTCGCCGGTCATATTAAAATATACCAAAGATACACTGACAAAAAGAAAATGAAGGGATATGAAACTCAGCAGGAGCAAGCTGGTGAAGGGAAAGAGTGATAGAATATTGCTGAGGGGGATGAAAGAGCAGCAGAGACACAAAAGAGAAATAACATTGCAAGCAACCAACAAAGAAAGACAGCAGGAATTTAAAACTAAAGCGAATGACACAAAAGTATTACACAATAAGACAATGACAAAAACAATGAGGGAAAATGATACATTGAGGCTTAAAAGACGACAGCCATGAGAGTGTGCGTGGGAGGTATACAAAAACAAGGATTAAGTGAACAATCCTTTGAGAACACTGCTCACCCCTTGGGGATAATCAATGGTACAAGATATGTAAATGTTGTTATTGTAATTACAGGTAAAGAAATATAAAAAAACAAAATGAATGCAGGAAGCACCAAAAAGGGAGTCAAGTTAGAGGGGAGGGGTGTGGGGAGTTACCAGTGTGGTTATCATGTGGTGGATGGCTGCTTGTCACGGTTGGCTGGTGAACAGTATTGATGCTCGCCTGCTCTCACTCTCTGCGGCTTGCAGAGAGGGACACAATCTTGTCATGTGCCAACATATTGCATGTTTGCGCCGAAGCATATGGACTGCTAATGCCATCCCTTGCTCCGAGAAATAATATCATTCGAGACGGGGTGGAGGAGAAAATAAGAGAAAGGCTGAGATAAGAGAAGGGTTGGCGAGGCGAATGAAAAAGAGGTAGCAGAAGAAGGGATTGAGAAAGGGTGTGAGGGGTGAGAGGTATGGTTGTTGGAAAGAGAGGGGGGCTCCAAGAAGAAGACGAGAAAGAGATACAGGTGAGAGAAGGTGAGATAAGTAAGGATGAGAGTGAGAAGGAGAGACAGAGAGAGATGAGTACGGCTGTGACAGTATGTTGAATTATAAATGTGTTGGAAGCGAAGCATGTTCTCATACTCCTAGCTCACTGTGCCTGCAGTGTGGGTGGTTCATTGATGCGATATGGCATGCAGGACACACGCAGGCACGCACACGCTCACACACACACACACACACATAATGCTGTAATAAAACTACTACCCGGCACTGTAATGGTTCCCCACTAGATGCAGAGTACATGATGATGATCTTATGTGTTTGTGGGAACGTTTGCTCTACGGTTTGCCTGTGAGGGATGACAGTTAGCGGCACAGTTTGCTTTTAGACACACTGGCTTGTCCTCACAGAAAACAGGCTACCAGGTGTTTGAATTAAACTATGGATCCACATTAGGATTGGGTTTGCTTATGATTTCAGGACTTTATTTAAAGATTGCTTAATACCTTTTGAGTAACCCTAGCCCTAGCCCTAGCCCTAACCCTAAACCCTAACCTCGTGCTAATATTATTTTGTGAAACTATATGTCCATGGTCAGTAATTCATTATTTTCTGATATTAGTTTTCACATATGAGTTGCTTCAGAACAAGTTGATAATCATTTATGTTTCAGAACTTGTGAAGGCCAGTTTATAGCTTCTGTGTCCATATCACAGTGAGGGTCCGCTTAACATACATTTTGTTATCTGCCCTTGTCAGGGAGGGTGTGAACGCAGTAATAGCACACACACTGCACATGTGCCAATAAAACAAACCAGGTGCTTGTTTTGTGTATTGTTTGTACAGTATGTACTGTGGCAGCTGGGTAGAGTGAGCAGGAGGCAGGACATGAGGCAAAAAGTATGCTGTGGTCATAATTCAGTGTTTTTAAGCTTTTCACCAGAAATAAAACAACTTTTATTTCACGAGAAATCACAGGAAGTCCTCTCTTCAATTAGCCCAGCTCAGCCTGCCTGCTGTGTTTATCCAGCATCAGGCACATGTTAGAAACATCATTAACATGCCTACTTGCTCGCAGACATTACACAGACTTTGTACCATGGAGCTGGCAGGTAGTTTAATGTCTGGCCTCACGGATTTGGACATTTGCCTTCACACATACAGCTCCTGTGGGTAATGTCCGAATAACTTCAGGGTTGCACTGCATGTATGAAATGGGGCTAGAGTAAAGAAAGCCAGACTTCCTTTACACAGGCAGCTTCAGCTTTACACATCCAGCTCCTCCTGAGGGATCCCAAGGTGTACCCAGGTCACAAAATAGGCTGGTAATATTGAAGATTTGTTATCGGTGGTGCTTCCACCTCCACATGGTGTTGTAGAGCTTAGGGATATAACCCTATAAATATAATAAATCCAATGATGTCAATTCACAAGAGCGCTGACACTCACTAAGATGCACATACATGCACACACAAACATACACATTAATTCAAACTGCCTTTACATGACATTCTGTCTACTTTGAAGGTTGTTAATGGGTTTTATTTTACTTTGAGATTTGGCTAAACAACTTAACTATTTGAACTCTTGCATCAGACAAATATGACTAAGTCTGTAATGGTATGTAGGATGGGGCGATGCAATTATATACAACATTGGGGTTGACATTTTCGTCTAAGCTATTCATCTTTCAGAAAGTCTGTCATGGTGTAATGGATTTTTCCTCAGCTTTGGTCAATTAGAGAAAGGAGGCGAGGGAGAAAGTGGAGGATTGAGAAGAAATGGAAAGAGTAAGATAAAAGGAAAGATGGAAAGAGACTAATGTGGGCCATGAGAGGCTGAGATAGAGAAAGAGATAGAGAGGACAGAGGAATTAACAAGAGTCAGTAAAGATAGACAAGATATAAGAGGACCAACAAAAGGAAAGAATAGTAAGAAGGGCAAAAAAGATGGTGACGAAGGGATGATGAAAATGAGGCAGAGCAGTGATTAAGTGGACTGAAAGAGAAAGTCAGAAAGATATAAAAATAAAGCAATTTGAAGGAGGCTTAACGAGAACAGAGCAAGAGATTGAGAAGCAAAGAATAGAGCTGTGATAGAGAGGTCAAGAGAGGAAAAACTTAGGAAGTCAGAGTGTTGCGTCTGATATTTAATCTGACCTAGACATCATTAATCATAGTGGAGCCATCTTGCAATGAATGTAGCTCAGATAAACTAAGGAAAAGTTAGACAGGAAAACAGAGGAGGAGACACACACTTTCATGTTTCTGCTGACTCACGGTAAATAAAATAGGAAGCTTTTTATGACGGCTGCCAAGTGTGTCATGCACAAACACACAAGCTGACAGTATGTAAACCTACAGACACAAAAGGCTAGCCATACACACACTGAAATGTTTTCTCACACAAAAGAATACACAGCAGGGTAGTTTTTCTGCAGTGTCTATGGAGGCAGCAAAAAGCAGCGACTACAGTGTAATTAGTCGTGCTTGGTCAGGATTTTTATGGCTAATATTATCCATAAAAAGACCAACTGTGTGTGTGAGGAGTTTCCAAATGCAAGAAGCGTTACATGCACTTAGCTTTTTTCACAGTGGAGTATTAATAGCAGCTACCAGCTACATTCGAGTGCATTTTGAGTTTGAAGGAGATTTGGAAAATAGCCATAAACTAATAACTCTCTCATGTCATTTGACTACTTCCATGTTGGGGTTGAAACAAATTGCAACTACCATGGCTTTAGGCTGAAACCAGTGCAGAAATATCTTAATTGCAATGCCACCAGCAGTCGCTAGATGCTGAATCCTAGCACCAGTTGACTCCATTTCAAAAACTGTCCCTAGAGATACTAAGTCAATCATTTTTTTCAATGTGACAATATTGTTTCACTGTCTGAACTCACAAGTAAGTGTAAATAATACATAAGATCATTAGATCATCAGGTCATTTTGGAAACTATTGCTACGTTAATAAGATTTGAATACAGTAGCTTTGATTTCTGCTGTGTGGGTGTTGATTGACAGCTGCTCTCTTTGGCTCTCGGGCCCACTCTTAGTCGGATAATTGTCGCAAAATGTACAAGATATTTATACGTTTTATGTTACTTGATTATAATATTACCCTGTTAGCACACTTTAGTTTGTGTAACTACTATTAATAAGTTTTCACCACTTAGCTTCTTTCCAGCGTGTTTCCAGAGCGTGTAAGGCAACACACTGCACTGCTTATATTTGAAGGGCCTGGATACAAACAGAAAAGATGGCCCTAAGCTATAACTCTGAGCTTCAAACTCACTCTATTGCAAACCAATTATATACAGTCTAAGGGTAGAAACCAGATAATTTGTTAAGCAGCAAAATATAGTTGTACCAATTTACCACTAAAATATGTCAGATTTCCTTATAATGCAGACACAGTCCCCTTTGTTTATCTGTTGAATGAAGAAGTATGACTGCAGTTACACTGACAAAGAAAAAACAGTCTGTTTGTATAAAAAATTGAGAATACAGAGCTGCATTTTTAAAAAAAGCCAGAACCCCAGAGTGTTTATCCCACAGCACAGCGGGGTGCATAACATGGCAAATTCAGGTCAGGCAAGAAAACAGATATCTTTGAGGTTAAAGGATTTCCTCAGCTTGAGTGAAACATCAATCAGACAGTCAAATTGTTATGTTTAGGTTCTAGTAGGTTAAAGTTTGAAGTCTTTGAAGGCTTAACCTAGGGCAGAAAAAGCTCAGCAGTATCAGAAATGACTGGAGTGTGGTATTTCATCATGAATTGACTTCATCATTTCATTATTTATTTGCAGGTAGAAGCCTTTATGTCTAATGATACTGCACAGTATGACAGGAAAACCACATTTAAACCACATGCTTGGCTAGATGTTGTTGTTAAGATCATAATGAGTCAACACTGCTTGGAAGAAAAGGAGGAAATTACAAAGTAAACCAGAATTTCGAGACAAACCCAGAGAATTACTAGGATGTTGGAGAATTAGGACAGAACCCTGAAATCTAATGGGGAATGCAACTGAACTATAAATGTTAGCATCATTATCATTTTAAATGTACTTTGTTAAAAAAACAACTACACCCATGTTGTCCCAACTCTACTCAAAAATCTTTTAAAATGGTGAATTCTGGTTTTAAGTGCAAAGTAGAAGTTATCTCTCTCTGAAAGTCATGAAAGCAGGACAGAGGTTACATTTTATTTAAGAAAATTTTAGGCATTCAAATTTTCTTAATTTATAATGTCCTTTTACATAATGCAAGATTGGGAGTAAGTTGTGAAGTTCATAATGAGACAGAGGAGACAGCAAGGTGAGTGTCTTTCTATTCTACAGAGACTGTGTCAATTAAAAGTGGCACTTGGCTCTGAGGCTGCAGCGATTCCATGTAACTTTTTATGTTCAACTCAGACCAAGACAAGAAACATTATCTAGCTGTAATAGTGTACAGAAGATAGAGAGCATGAGTGAGTCCCATTAGAAATGGAAAAAAGTTAAAGAAAGAAAGGAATTATTTGTGTAATTATGTATATCTGTTTACTGGAATGTTTTTCCAGCAATGCAAATCAGTGTTATTCCTGTGAAGGAGTGGTGAATACGTCTTGGCTGCCTGCCTGTTTAGTTGCCTCCTGTGACCCTGTAAATAAATAACTGAGGGAAATGAGTGAATATGTGTTGACCTTGATAAGGCTCATGAAGTCAAACTGTTTCTTCAACATCTGGCGATATAAGACTGATTCCTCATACTGTTAATCTAGTTTTATGCTACTCCCCTCTCCTCTAGACCACCCTGGGGTCATAACATGTTTTACTTCATTGACAACATCTGCACTTTGCAACTACAGCCTGGTTTAGGGGAAGAAATTATAAAAAAAACTATAACAATTAAATTAAATAAAATGTTTGGGGGGAAATGATCATGGCAAGTAAACTATGGTTAAACTATTGCTGGGGTTAAAGCATGTGTTAAAGTTTCTACACTAACTTTCACATAACCTTCAAACATGCACTGCACCCTTACTATAGAGTAATACTGCTCCTTTGATAGCAGACCTTCGCCTGCACCATGCAGTCATCATTTGCAGGAAGCTCATTAGGATGATGATTATATTGATGTGTGCAAGGTCTGAAGTTCAGCCCTGTGCACCCACTCAGTAACAGAGAGACATGTCTTTGTGACTCTAAGTATCTATATATAATCTGACAGAAGTATCAAAAGAAACTCATATAGGAAGATCCACAGCATAAGCCAATGTCTGTGAAATACAAAGTCTCAGTTCACCCCTCTGCCTTGCAACATCCCCTGTGGTTATACAGCTGTGTTATTAGTTGGATGCACATTCCTATAAATAAGGGGACAAAGAGACCACCCCACCTTGGCCCAAGATTCTGAATGTGTTCTATGTTGTTGTTGTTGTTGTTGTTGTGAGCTACATAATGAATAAGCTGGTCAGTGGATGATGGCTTCACTGTTGGTGCACTATAAATGTCTATAAACATGTGATTAAATGAGCCACTGAGTTTCACTGCCTGTTGACTTATTCCATGTAAGCTTTCCAATTTCCTCTCCAGATGCCAGCTCTTCATTATTAAACATAAAGTCAGGTATCAAAGCTATAAAGGCAGCAACTTATTTTATCTGCTTACTGCAATAAGAGCAGCTTTTAAACTGAACCTCAGAGCTGTTGTCCCACAGGATGCTAGCTTTCTAAAGGAGGGGGAAAAAGACATTCAAGATGAACATTGATGATTGGATCCACAATCTCCAAGAGTCTGCGTAGTCGCTCATTCCTCTGAGCTACTGACTCTATCAACAGCTTAGGCCGTCTGAGATCATTTCAATTTCCTCTTAGCATAGGTTGTCAACACTTCAATATTCCTGTGGGGATGCTTCAATGCACAGATTCTGACCCTCTGACTAGCTGGTAATCCTGTTACACTGCGAGAGATACACTTCCATCTAGGCCACAGAATGCAGCACATGATTGCAGTGCAAGAAACCAAGATGCACTGTACATACTTCACCATCATATGGGATGGTGCACTTTACATTTTATAAATCAGAACTCAGTTGTAAGTCTGACAATGAAGACTAAAATATGTTCTGTAGCACGCAGACATGTTAATGGTTTATTCTTATATTATGTTGCTTCATGCATTTGTAGATCAAATCAGTAAATTTAGTCTAAATCATGGATGGAAGTAGCAGCTGGTCCAACTACAATTTGTTATTTACATATTCCCAGGATCATGCATGTGCTGGTGAAAGCATGAAAACTTAGTTTCAAATCCTGGCCACAAAAGTAAGAGAATATTATTTTTATATAGATGTCTGTAAACCGAGCTGACATAAAGTAGTAATGGTATGAAGTTACCTTTGTCTAGCTAAAGTGGTAATTATATATATATATATTGTGGCTGAGATACACATGCTTCTTCTAAATAGTGTTTTTATATGTCTTAATACATGACTGGAGGGGATATTTAACATCTGCCTGTCCATTCCTCTATATTTGTAATTTCAAGCTTGAAATATCTAGCGTACGGTTACAGTACACACACAGTTTGAAGAGAAATTATGAGAAACATGACTAGCTGAGATGAATTCTATTAACACAATATTTTTCCACATCCAACATGAAGTTAATATATTTAAAGTAAAGTCTGATATCAAACAAGACCTGAAGTCTAACGTCTGCACAACATTTTGCAAAGGTCGGGGCCACAGTGCTAATGCAGCTCATCAGCCGACAGCTTAATACTTGGGGACAGTCAATAAGTTGCAGCATGCTGTCTGAAGCTGTTTCCTTCAGAATACAGTCCTTGTTGAACTACCTTGCCCCAGTCAATAAGTGATGCAGACCAATGATGCTGACATCTTGCCATGTTGTCGTGTTATGCAGCAGTTCACACACACACACACACACACACACACACACATTTATTTACATTCTCCTTCATCTCTGTCACATTCTGCCGTTCTTCTTCCTTCCTTCCTTCCTTCCTTCCATCCTTTCTCCCTCCCACATCTCTCTCTCACGCAGACAGTGACAGATTTCTTCCTTTCATCTATGTGTTCGTGTGTGTGTGTCTGTCTCTGTGGATGGTTCTAGCCAGTAATGGGATTGGGCAGATTATGCTCCAGCCATTGTTGTAATGTCCATGTTTTACAAATCTCTCCCTCCTCAGAAACTCTAATGCCAGCTGCCGCACAGAGGATATGAGATGATGCAGCTGTTACAGTGAATTCCTCATCTTTCTCTTTTTTTACTCTTCAACTCTATCTGCCTTTTTTTTAACTTTTTTTGAAGAGTTCAAAGTCTAAACAGTCTAATCGAGTTTATATCTGCTTCACAGATCACTGCACAAGCTGGTGAGAGGCTGATAGTTTTCCAGCTTCCAAATAGGAAGTGGACAGGCACTCATGCATTTTTTAGAGACCATTCTTTCGCAATTGATACACTACAGGACCATGGCCGCCCTCTTGTATTCACACTCCCATGTGAAAAGCAGTCGGAGTTTGAATCTGATATGCAGTGCAGTGGAGGTTAATGAGTGTCTATTCAATCTGCCGCACTAATGCTGCTGCCAAGTTAATAATTACTGGGATATTTCATTTTGGTAGAACATACTCATGTGGTGGTGCTCATATCTCTGTAGGAGTTCAGGGCCGGTCAAACTCCTACAGTTGCTGATCTGGCGAACTGCTGTCAGCTCTAGCATTCAGATGTGTTATGCATCCAAAGCAGCAAAAAAAAAAACAACCTCCCTTGTCTTTCTTTTAACGTGATACATTTCACTCCAGTTCATTTGTTTTATTGTTCCAAACATAAATGGCAGCTCTTTTTTTCACACACATGCACTTCTCTTTGGCACACATGCTCAAAGACACACATGCACCTTTATCTCACATCATCAACTCTCCTCACTAACTTTTCTTCCCATTATCTGAACTTGGAACATTCACAGCAGTGCTCAAAGTATGATTAATGACGCATTGCTAAGTTTATATATCAGAAAAAGCACTGAAGCTATTTCTACTCTCTTAACTCTCTTTTCTTCCCACTCTACCTATATTTATGTCATTCTCATATTCTGGATGCGTCATTGGAGCATCCCTTTTTCACTTCCTCCCTCCCTTTCTCTGTTTTTGCTCTTCCCACCACAGTTTCCCCTCCATCCCCTCTATTAAGATTCAAACATTACAGTATGTGTGTCTTTGCAGAAGCCCCGTCACACACACATACATACACACACGTGCACATTACAATAGCACACATCTTTGTACATCTTCAGTCTTCCAGATAGTAACCTCTGATGGATGAGTGGCTGAGGATAAAGCACCACACACCTGGTCTGTATCACACTCTCAGCTGGATGTTGAGCTCCTGTGCATAAAGACATTAACTCAGCTTGTCCTTGCCTGGATAGATTACTACCTCTCTGAACACCAAACACAGTCCCTCTCCTTATTATTCATGCAGACACACATGTGGATTCTGCACTTGATTCCCATCATGTTCTATTTGTGTGTGTGTGTGTGTGTTTGTGTGTGTACGGTTTGTGTGTTCTACAAATTTTAAGTTGGCATTGTTTGTACAAGTTGCATTACAGTTTTCTAAAAGCATAATAAATGTTTATTTGACCTTCTGCTTAGTGCATAACAGTATCCACTGGGCAGCTGCTGGGTATGAGGTGAGTAATAATGCTCTTTTTCCTTCTGTAAGCACATTCCCAATGCTCTTACTGTAAATAAATGCATTTATATGTTTTCCAACATGGCAGGCTCAGCAATGGTTTGAAGTTTTGATTCAGAGAGAATGTCTGGTTTACAGGATCTCAGAAATGTATAAATAGTGTTCTTTAAAAACTTTCTGGCCCCTCTTGCTGTTTTGTCTCAAAAAAATAAACAGGTTTCAATATACACCCTTAAACCTTAGGGAGTTTCCCCCCACCGTTTTCTTAAATGTGCCACATACAGAAAACAGGATTTAATGCCAGAAATCCTCAAGACGAAGTACATTATGCATGGACAAATAGGAATATGATGACAGCACAACAAGCAGTGAAACGAGACCCCCAACTGTGTGCATTAATATTACATGCAATTCTTTCTCTGCACATCTGGGAGCTCTGGATTATGGATAAAAAAAATCAGTTTGTGCTGAAAAGGGGCTGTTTATGTACAGTGGGAGGAAAACAGTGTTTTGTCTTTTTCCACATTAACTTGAAAGTTGACATAATTATTAACAGATTTTAGAGTTTTGTTCCCACAAGATAAGACTTTTGTCTTGTGCCCTTATAACCTAAAAGTAAAAATGTATGTAATTTAAAATATACATGGGAGTCAGCAATATAAATTATATTTTAATTTCTGTATATTGTTCGAATATACTCTTTATATTCCCTTGTTGGTCTCTACATACTGTATACCTGTATATTCAATATGCAATATGTATGGAGTCCAGACAAGAACACAATCCTCTTTAGCCAGAAATATCGATGTGTTAGTCAGCTTGACCCTTTTTGCACTACACTCAGAAATTGAGTTATATTTCATGAGCAGTCAGTTCCTTCTCCTCCGCATTCTTTCCCAGGCTCAGTGCTACTTATGTTGCACAATAGTTGTTGTACAACATGGCGTAGTACCACAAATCCTGCTCTGTCCTGACAAAAATCCTCGTAGATCTCATCTAGCTTTGTTCTCCCAGTGTCTCTCTCCACAAAATCTTCAAGATTTTTGTCTGGTTTATTAAAAACTAGTGAGAAATACTTAGAATTTTAGCTGAAAGTCATGTCAAATGTATGAATTTATAAATAAAGTATGTATATGCCATATGAGCAATTGTGTTTTAACATGCTAAAAAAATACTGGATCAAAAGAGCCATAAGGAAGTGCGGGAATCATCACACAGAGCAATGAATTCATGTTAAATGTATCTGTATTTTTGGCAACATGTTTGTCATTTGCATAACATGTGGAGCATTTCATGGTGTAATGTAGTGTAACAAGTGAAACCGCCTATGTCATTGTAATTCAATGCGTTTTTTATCCGATCTCGTCAGTTTATGTAATGCGCACACACACACTGTATGTGAATGTCTCCTTGCATATCTGTCTCTTGTGCTTTTTTCCTCTCTGTTCCTCGTTGTGCTCATTAGCTCATGTTATCTCATTATCTCTGTCTTCAGTCAGTTAGTCAGTCAATCGGCATCTCTGTCTCTCTCTCTCTCTCTCTCTCTCTCTCGCTGGACCACCAGTCTGGAAGTCAACTCCATTAGATCCCGATTCTGTCACCGCCTTCCTCCCTGACACTTGCAATCTATTCTCTACCCGTCAGTCATAATCCTGTTATTCTTATAGATATATGTGGGTGTATATGGGTCTGTGGATGTTCAGCCATTCGTGTTTGCTCTTGAATGTGCATGTGTGTCTGTGTCTATAGTAATGCTTTTTGAAGGCATAACCAGAGTTCACCTTAACTTAACACAGTTGATGAAGCATAAATAAACCTAACCAAGATGAGTATAGGTCAGACTGAACACAGGGCCCACAAGACACACGCAAATAAAAAACACTATTGCTATTTCTCCCTTGAGCCCCATGAATGAGCACAAAATACAATTTCAATCTCATCAGAAACAGCTCATACCAGGTTATAATGTCCTACAGCGAAGAGCCGACATTGGCTACACAAATAGAAAGTTTGATACATTCAAGAGCAGAAACAGTAACTGTGAATTCTCCATCCATTTCCAATTAAATACAAGTTAATATTTTCAATTCTAATTTAATCTGATCTAGAGAAGAGAATATGAATAACTCACACACATATAAAAACAAACTATTTTGTTGTTTCTGTTTTTGCCTTGTGCTGTGTGATTGGTTATTTCAAGCAGTGCACTGCGAAAAGACCACCTCAGACAAATTGATTTTTTTTTCTTTTCACCTACCTTACCCTCAGTTCACCGACTTCTGGTCCCATTGTGAGCAGGGGGAGGCTATATCATGCTTCAGTCCCCTGAGATGAATAACAAAACCTATCTGTCTCCAGAGTTTGTAAACTTGGCCTCAGAAAAAGGTTTTATTCCTGCTTGGCCCAGCTCAGTTTGGCAGGGAGGCTCCAAGTTTTGTTGGACAGTAGTGAAAGCTGTGTGTGTTTCTGTAGGAGATGACAGATGTGTGTTTTCTGCTGTATGGGCCATACTATGTGTATTATGTCTGTGTGGAACTACAGTGTCTGAGTCAGTGGGTAAGGTCTGTCTGTCGGTCTTCATGTGTGTGTGTGTGTGAGTGTGTGTGGTCTCTCCAGGACAGAGGATGGATGTCCTTGTCAGCACTGATAGGCAGAGCCGTGTCGAGTTGTCAGGTAGGCAGCAGCAGGAACATCCACTGGGGTGTGGTGTGTGTGTGTGTGTGTGTGTGTGTGTGTGTGTGTGTGTGTGCGTGCGTGCGTGCGTGCGTGCGTGCGTGCGTGCGTGCGTGCGTGCGTGCGTGCGTGCGTGCGTGCGTGCGTATGAGCGGGCGATGTCTCGGGCGATGTCTCTGCAATGTCACGGCACAGGGATAGACGGGGTAGCAGCCTGTGTCATCAAAATGTATGAGGGTATGCCTGTCCTCCTGTCTTTCTCTTTGTTTTCCCTCTCTCCATCCCTTTTCCCTTTCTCTCTTAGTTGAACCGAGACCATTCTGTCTCTCTCTATCTCTCCCTTTATGTCTTCTGTTTCAATTGAAATGAGACGGAAATATGTCACTGGAATGTGTTGAGATTCACTTTCACTGTCCCTCTCTATGCTCATGTCAATGAAAAAGGAGCAGGAGTGAGAATCTTTTCTTTCTCCCTTTTCTTTTTCTTTGTCTCTTTCTCTTTCTGCTGCGTCTCACTTTCTGACAGAGAGGAATGCAACAGTGACCACACTCAGGACCTATCAAAGGAGGGTGTAGCCAAAGACAGAAAGACAGAAACAGCTTGGCACTAGCAGACAGGAAGATAATGAGAATAGATGGCAGCAGACAATGAACTGTCAGCACCCACCTATGGACACAAACACAAGAGAGAAAGATAAAAATAATGATATGTTCCAATCAAGTGACAGTTGCTGACAAGTATTTGTACAGTGTTTCTTTCCTATATTACACCTTGCTTTCTTTCTTTTTTTTGTTTTGTTTAACTTTTCACACTTCAGCAGTATCCCCTCTCCTTCCTACAATAAAAAAACAATGTAGTATTTTGCATTGCATAGGAACAATGTTGGACCTACTGAAGAAAATGTGTCACTGAAAAGGCCCACTTGTTGTTACAGATGCATCTAATGAGTCTGTTTGTCATTATTAGCCAATTGAGACTATTTCAGCAAGCAGAAGGAATGCCAGCCAGCTGACTGCCAAGATACTGTGGCCAAAACTGACTGCAAGCTTTAGAAAACACTCAGTCTGAATGTGTTAGTGGCTCCAGCTTTCTATGCGAGTGTAGTTGCTCAGGTATCACCTCATTTGGAATAATCACATCAATTAGTCTGTCAATTATTGAATTAGTCATTTAGTCTGCTTACTTGGCTTTTTTCTCTCTCTCTCTCTCTCTCTGAAGCTGAGGCTTGAACTTTCACCTGCCAGTCCAAAACACTTGCAAGAAGCACACTTGATGATCTTGAGCACTACTGTAGTTTCTCCTCTCTCTCTCGACAAGGCCAAATGCCTTCCTCTACCTTCTCATGTTGCTCAGCCTTCCAGCGCTCTGACCAAGTAACATTTTGATCAATGGCTTGTTCCCATCAGGTCCAAGCACTCAGCCCATGTGAGCCTGTCTTCCCTTTGTAGTTTGGCATTTATACACTTTGGTTTTAGAGAATAAACAAATTACATAATGTGATAATTAGTAAGCTTAAAAGTAAAGTAATATTAATAAGTTTGAAGTAAATCACTTCTAATAAGAAAGAAGTGATTGTTTCCAGTCAGTTTGCTAAGCTAAGCTAACCAGCTGTTAGCTATACCCTTATTTTTAAGGGCAGACAGCCATGCAAGTAGTATCAATTTTCTTATCTAGATCTCTGTCAGACAGTGAATAAGCGTATTTGCCAAACTGTCCAACTATTTCATTAAGACAGATGATGAACCCATCGCTGTGAAAATATTGCATTGCAGTCAAGACTGGATGTTGTTTACTGGATGACTAATGAAGTGTTGGTGTTTATAATGAAGTTTTGGGAGCAAAGTTTATCATATTCAGTCAAATTTCTCTCTGTTGGGTAGTGGTCATCAGTTACAAGTCCCAAAGCAATTCCAAACATACACCTCTGTAAAGGGCTGTGTGTGTGGGGGAAAGAAATAATCTTCTTTTTTTCCTCTTTCAGGTCATCCAAGGTCAGCCCACTTTGGAACAATAACTGCAGAGGTCCCTGATAGCAACTGAGAGTGAATACACTGCTATCCATGGGTAATTCCTCTCCAAGCACTCCTGCTATTTCAACAATTAGAACAGTTTGCACACTTCTTTATAGTAATTTAAGGACAACTATGATAAGACTCATAAAGCAGAGTGTTATTAATTTTGTAATCATTTAATGTTTTTGCTCTAATATGCAGTATAGCCTTTGAATAGTATTTGAATAGCAGAGCAACACAATAAGAATGGGAAGTATTTTCAGAAGCAGGTACAAATGAATCCATGAATGAAAATGTGGGTCTCTAAGTCCAACACTTTGACTGAAATATGTTGGAACTATTGGATGGTTTGTTATGATACTTTAAACAGACATTCATGGTGAATTCTACCCAGTAAACATCAACTAGTTCGCTTTGTCTTTGTGAGCATGTTAGCATGCTAATGTTAACATTTTGTCAAAAGTTTGGTTTAAGTCATTTATCAAGCAGCTTCTGAAATGTGTGAATTTGGTTTAACAAGAAAGACATCTAATAACATAATAATAATATCTTTGTAACTGAAATAGAAATAGATCGAATATTCAATGATTATTTGTTATAGTCCCAGTTTCAATGAGTTCTTCAGTGCCTTGCATCCTCAGAAATGTGCTCTTTATTATATAAATGATTCCTTTCATTCAGTTCATAAAGAGCATTAAGTAGTAAGTGGTACTGTTTATCTTGTAATTAAGTGGCACATGTTATGTCAGCAATGAAATAAAATCCACCTGAATCTGTCTTCATCTGTAACTTCATAACCCTTGTGACTCACTCTGTCTCTCCTTAGATTCTCAAACCGTTATGGAGCCACTGTTCATACTCTCTCCACTGAAATAATGTGCTTTATCTTCTCTGGGGTCACTTAACAAAAGCCAAAGATAAGTAAGGTCTCAAATGAAGTGAAAATGTTTTGCGATAGTACATCCTTGATGGCGGTAGAAAGGGATGATTTAAAAGATTGTATTTGTCAAGGAGAAAGAATAAAAATGGTGTGCAGTTAATAAATGATGGACAGTGAAAAAGCCTTGGCTTTGCAAAGTGGAGGTGCAGGTTCCTTTCTTGCTTTATTTGAAAAAAACACAACTATTCAGAAAATATTCCTCCATACAGTTCTGCCTAGACAGTTTGCTGAACAGAGATTTCTTTTTCACCTGAGTCTTATTCCTGGTTTTGGAGAAGAGAAAATCTGTTTATTTTATATTTTCTATATGTGTTTCTCATACTGTAAGTGTATCTCTTTTCTCAAACAGTCAATATACTAGTACAGGTATGAATGCTGGCACTGTTGAGGGTGTGCGTGTGCAAGTGAGAGTGAGTGTTTGTGTGTGTGCATATATACAGTCATGCATGAAATGCGGTGAGACAGGGTAATTTATTCTGTCTTACCGTATCGCAACAATGCAGGCTTAGATGTGACAGTATGTGTCTGTGTGTGTGCGGTGTGCACCTCTGTGTGTGTGAGACAGCAGTTGTAATAACATCATACCAAAGTACCCTAGAAAGTTGCTCCGTCTCTCTCACTGAAACTCATATCTCTCTTTGTTGCCTTTCTTGCTCTCCACATCCTCTACAGTCCCATTCCTCCCAACACCTCTCCAACATTCACCTTGTTTTGAAAACTTTTGTTTACTATTGGCTGCTATTGTTTGTGGTGAAATGCAAAGAAGCTACTGTATGTAGCCCTGTGGAGCTCTTTCAGAGGGTGTTAAACTGAGAAATTGTGATAGTGACTCTACAGTTGCTTATTCCCTGTTTCTCTGGTATCAACTTCCCTTCTCTCTCTTTTTGTTTACGTTCACTTAAGTTATTCTACTCTCTCTATTCCCTAATGTTTTTCCTTCTCTTCTGTGCTACTCTCTATTCATATCTGTCTTTCCTCTCCCTGTATGTTTCAAACTCTACTGTATCAACTATGCCTTTAAATAGCTGGAAGCAGAGTGATGACAGGAAATGAGGGATGGGGAACAACATCAAAGGAACCAGGAACATTGCGATTCACGGTATCTAGGACATCCAACAGTATTTGTATTTCAACATATTACTACACCTCATGTTGATTCATGACATCAATTAATTTATCAATTACTGCTTTAATTAGTCATTTGAAACCAAGTCAATGTACTCGGCTCTCTTTCTCTCCAAGGCCTCCTCCATCCGGTCTTCCAAGGAGACATGAACTTGTTAACTTGAGCTGTTTCCTATAGGTTAACTTTCAGCTGCCAGTGCAAAACGGTGGCAAGAAGCCTATTTGATCTTGAGCACTGCTGTGACTTCCCTTACAAGACCAATTGTCTTCCTCGTTGTGTGCTGTTGTTTGCTGTTGTCAATCCCTCTGCAGATGTCGTCTGCTGTTTTGGCATCAACGGTAAATCAAGTGGATCAGGAACTTCTCTTGTAGCTTGCCCCTCCAAAGCTCTGACCAGGTTATCTTTTGATAAGTGGCTTGTTCCAATCAGGTCTAAGCGCCCTGCTGCTTGCATCCCCTTAATCCTGCTGGTGCATACTTCCTCTACCCCTGTTCATGCTATTTACCTTTGCTGTTTTACAGGGGACAACTGTTGTTTTTTCTCTCTAATTATTGTACAGATTTAACATATAACATGTTAATTAGGAAGTTTAGAAGTTCCTAAGTAAGATTATTAATATCATTTTATAACCTTTGGACAGATGGAGGTTAACTGTTTCTGGTCTGTTTGCTAAAGATATAATGCTTAAAATAGACCAAAATAGGCTTTTTTCACATTTTGACTAGTCATAGTAGTAAAAGCACAGGTGTTAATAAAATCATTAATGGCTTTGTTCTATTCAAGTGTCTCAGTAAGTCATCATAGTCATCATAGTGTGACAGTGAGCCAGCAAGCACAATACCAGGACTTTGAAACTGTTATTGATTTTATTATTTAGTATTTGTTTTTTCCACTTTTAAATAGGCCCCAAAAAAAGGCAAAAAAGAGGTTACTTAGCGAAAATTGAAGTACACTTGTGAAGCTGATCATAAAATTAACAGCAATTACCTCTGTTTTCCCCAACTTGTAAAAAAATCTTTTGTTTCTTTCTTTTTTTCTGACATTGCACACAAAGCTAACGTATGATGGGATTGATCCCACAGATCCAACCCTACAATCAATTTTGTTAGTGACGACAGTCTAAACAATAGCCTCACTAATTAAATACTTGACAACTGTTGTGTGATATAGCACCTCTGCTCTTTTTCATTGAAGCTTAATATTATATTTAATCATTTATTGTAACATTGACTGCTCTTTATTTAAGGCTATACACTGATGTAGTCAGTGTGAACATTTTATGACCAGGCAGATACAACCATGAAAAACATTTCCTAGTCATATCCCTCCCTCTCTGCCCGTTTCTTTTTCTACCTTAAACATTTTATCAAGATTGATCAAAAACTATATCAAAAGAAACTGAAGTATATTTATTTATTTATTTAATTTCTTCTTATTATTATTTTAAAAATATATTTTTATTTGTTTGTTTTGTTGAAACAAGCTGTTCAATCCAACTTCCCCTCTGTCTCACGCTCTCTCTCTCTCTGTTGTATAACGGTTTATCTCTACCCACACTGACAGACGGACATGGATCCAGACCTCCAAAATAGAGCTGCTCTCATCCCACTCCTATTCATAGATTGATGTCGGGAGCTAAGAGGATCTCACACACGCTTACACATGCATGAACACACACACATACTAAGACATGTAAATGTGTGAATTTATATACACATTCATCCCTTATAAAATGAACTGCAATCTAGTCTCATGCGCAAACACAACCAAAACACAACACACTGCAACTGAAACGCTGCCTCTATTTTGGAACCGACTCCAGCCTTTATTTCAGCAGTTTCAGCATTATTCATCTCCCTTCTCATGTCTCTATTAACTTTTTTATCTTATCTTTTTTCTTTTTTTGTATCTTCACCCTCTCTTTTGTTGTCTCTGTCTCCCCACTATTTTCCCTGTCTCTATCATTGCCTTGATCTCTACCTCCATCTTGCAGTCTCTCTCCCAGGGGAGTCCTGCTAATACTGTATAATTATGCTGCAGATTATACATGCATTCTCACTCTATGGTGTATTATGGAGAAATGAAAGAAGTTATCTCAGATACGCCTTTAATCATAGAAACATCTTCAAAATGTTGAGAAAGTTTCTGGCCAATTTGGCTGAGAATAATGGGTGTAAAGTTGGAAAACATGTTGCGTCATATGAAGCTTTGAAATGTACTTTACTGGCTGAAATTTAGTTGGGCTTTGAGCTCTGAGTTAATGCACACACTGGCTTTCATCCTATCTTTCTGTATGGTTGAAAATAAACGCATGTGCCTTTTTTCTCCCATAAATGATATTTATGGATATTTGTATATTCCATCGGCGTGTGACCTTTTTGAATTGACCTTTAGCGATACACAAAACGTCCCAAGAGCATCTCAGAGTGGACTAAAAATGATGCCATGCATCACTGTGGCCTCCCACACCATAGAAATTAGCCTCTTTCATCATTGCTAGAGCACAAGGTCAAAGCATTGGTACCCATGGCCATTATGGGTCATAAGAAGCCTCACTTGCACTCTGACAACCCAATTACCCCATGAAATGTGTGGGACGATGTTTGCCCCATGGCTCTTATATCTTTAAGAATCTATGCACACCTCTTTTGTCTTGATCAGTGGTGGGATCATTTGTTTGGATATGCAGGCCATTTGTGTAAAAAATCCAAAGTTGGGGTATATAAGTGTAATATCTTTGACCAATCCAAGGTCAGTTCATATTGCAAGATTGCAAAGCTGAACTACATTAATGAGCATTACTGAAATGACAAATGACAACTTATTTTTGCTGTTGAAGGGAATATCAAAGGCATTTTAGTCTAACTCAATTTCTGTTTTAGCTTGTGGTGGTGGTGTATGGTTCATTGCATTAAATTCTATATATTACAAATGCTGTACATAATATTCTACCACAGTGAAACAACCACGTCTGAGCAATGTGCAGTTTTAAAGCAGTTAATCACCTTTTCTAGGACACACTATAATATTAAAAACAGCATTAGCATAATACTTATGCATATCTGAGATCTGCCTTCATCACAAAGCTCTATAAAACGAGAGAGAAGTTTCATATTCTTACCTTATGAGAAGTTATTTGAATGTGTATATGGAGGTTTATTGACTGACCGTGAAAACCCTTTAGTCACTGCCACAAGGTAAAGACTGATGATTGCATTTTACTACATATATTATTATTTAGAATAGCAATAATTCCTGAATGGATGCAGTGCAGGCACTCAGTAGTTCTCACCACTCTCTCTGTCTGACTTCTTTGGTCTATACCTTGTAGTAGCAGACAAAGGTGTTTGAATGGTCAGTCAGGAGCCATCTGCTAATCATGACAAATGACTCTTTGGTGAGCTGCACACAGTGTGTTTGAGAGAGAGTGCTTAAGTGTTACGATAAAAAGGTTAGCTCCATATTAAATGTTTTTAGCCTTTATGCATGTGTGTACATAATATTGGAGTGTTATATTTATGTTTATTATATTGCATCTTCAAGGTTCTGACAATTATTCACTTTGCAGGAAACTAAACCCACCAGAATTTCACAGCTCTGCAAAGCTCTTATAGTGAACTAATAGGAAAATGAACAATTAATCGAACTGCATAGCTTTCAGTACACACACTGTAGCTTTATCCGCAGTGCACCAGTTTCATTTGCAATTAACATTCAACTATTGGTTAGGGAAAATGCGACAGTAGCTGTGGCTCGCAGTATTGTTCTGAAGCATTTAGTAAGAGTTGCTCCGCTCACTCGCTATGTTGCCCCTTTGCTGAAAGTTTAAATGTTTGTATATACTTCACAGTTTTTAGGGCTAAAGGGAAGTTGCAACAGTGTGTCCTGGCTATTCAATAACAGGATGAAAGATACATGAACAAATTAAGCAACATTGCATCAATTATCAATCTTATTGCCATATATTTAAAGATTTTGTGTCGTCTTCTCAGAGAACATCATTGTATACCTAACTTTTTATAACATGTTATCAAAGACAAGGAGTACTTGTATTTCTGCTTACAGAAAGGAAAAGGGATGCTGCTGTGGCTGTTTTGACCAGGCAATAACTGAGCCACTGCAGCCAGCAGGAGCTGACTGATTGGCAGTATTTGTGTTTAAATTGCCCCGGCAGTACTAGCAGGAACCCAGTCACAATGCTGTGGGGAGTTTCATTGTGCTCAGTGCAGAGGAGGGGAAGGTCAGTATTAGGAGTCAAAATTTGCTTTAAAAAAAGGAACAAATTTGCTGTTGACTATTAAGTAAGTCCTTCTGCAACTCAAAACTATGTATTTGGTTGGGCACAGTAAAAATCATTCAAGTATTTGTATGAGTACTTAGTCCTAACACTGCAGACTTATATTTGTAATCAGAAGAACATATTTCATCTTGGGATAATGATAACTCTCTCTTTCTCTTGCTTTGTACCCTTGTACACTATATAAGCCTATTAATCAGACCTGGATCAAGGCAAGGGTCAAGTTTGAGGTCGGGCAACAATAAGTATAATTTTCTCCAACAGAAACGGCTTTTCCATTTAAGTGAAAATAAGCAACATAAAATCAAAGATAGCATAGGACTTCTTTCAGGGGATCTACCATCCATTTTTTTGTGTTTTCAACATTCTTCATATAACACATTTTATGAGCTGATTTTATGACTGAAATGCCAGAGTTAAGGGAGATATTGTCTATGCAGGACCTTGATATAAACTGCCCTGAGTCAGAGCCAGATTAGAAATATACCAAACCAATAATATCCATCTGATCCTGATGATCATAATTCCTGATCCCAATCCTACTGATTGGCTTGACACACGCCGAGTTTGTAGCTGGCTCTCACCAAGCATTAATTGGCCAATATAACACTCACACAGGAAAAATGTTCTCCCCACTGATAAAAAAAATGCTGAACAGTCAAACAATAAATCAGCAAGCAGCTTAAGATTCACCAGTTTGATGTGAGACGAAAAGATGAAAAAAAAGCAAGTTAACATCTTCAAAGCAAAGCCTTGTAAATCCACAATGAGCAGTATCTCCAAAATGTTCAAATTGATGAAAGTTCTTCCAAAGTATTTTACTCTTGATTGAACACAACAGAGAACAGTTGGCTTGATGATCTAGTGAGGTAGAAGATGAGTGTTTTATTTACATCAGTGACATTGTGTTTCTGCAAGGTGCCCATGATGATTACTTTTTTTTGTTTGTATTTTTTAAACGGGCCAGACACAGACGCAGTCGCCTGCTAAGTGGCAGCCTCCACATAAGATACAGATTAACTGCTCGGATCAGGTCTAATTTGTAATAGTTCATTAGTTCATTGTCAACTTGGCTTCTGTAGATGCCTGTTAGTCTAAGCACAACTAATATAGGGATACTGATTATTTATCCCTACCCTGTCCAGCTACACAAAACAGCCATTGTTTGGTAGTTGTGTATTATAATAAACACAATAACTATTCATGCAGTTCCCACCTGGATTTTCACATGCACAGGCTCTCCGCTATATAAGCAGAATGGATTTTTCAAGATCCTGACAGAGCTTGTAAGATTAATGCAGACAGCCATAGAATATGAAAATATGATTTACTGTATGACTTGACAAAGTGGGGGTATGTAAAATAGTGATTTTCCATTTATTTTTCTTAAATTCTCTGCACTTCACACATGCAAACTGCCCTGTAAGTCAAAAATGGAAAAATGCTCCATGAAATCCAACATCATCACCATGTGGTAAACACTGAGCTCTCTGGTTCTTTTATTCTGATTGGCAGTGAAAATGTACTTAAAATATGAATGCTATTTGCATTTAAACATGTACTGATCTGATAATAATAGCAGTACATTAAAAAGAAGAAAAATTGGGAAGGACATCATTTGCGCTTCATTAAACTGCTCTGAACCTTAGTCGCATGTAGACTTTACTTAAAAGAGGGAACTTAGGGGTTAAATCTGTTATTAACAGTGTGAAGCCAGATTTGTGCATAATTTACATTCTGCCTCAGAGGAAGTGTTTAGCTCTGTTGATTGCACTGCAGTCAAGCCAGAATTGAGTAAATTTTCATTCATTGCAATATTGCGAATTCTAAGGATTACTATTGTGTCATTCTCACACTGTCTGTTAATAGTTCTGCTAATAGCAGAGTAGAAATTAAATCAAATGTAGACTTGGAGGATTGTGTTGTATTTAAGTGATACTTTGGTTGCTAGAGGCTACCAAAAACAGATTGATGCATTAGTCCAGCAAGAGACTCACTGAGCACAGAAGTTCTTCATATCGTGATTCTCCTTGTTTTCTGGGAAAACGAACCCAAACTGATTTACAAATGCTATACTCATCCATCATCGTCATTTAGTTTCCCATCACTTCCTCTTCTCTCTCAACACATGTAAACACCAAACACGCAAAAATGTTCAACCTCAACCACATGATCTGTGATTTCTTTCTTCTCATCTATTCTTCATGCAAGGACACACACATATTCACATCAGGAATTCATCAGTATTTGCAAAATACCTGCCCACACATGCTTATAAAAATACACAATTATGTATCCACATCTTAGCCACACACAAGCACACACACACTGTCACACACACAAAACATCCGTCTGTTCATCTATGGCTTGCCATCTGTGTATAGCAAACAAGGACACATGTATTCCCCTGAGGGTTTGGATCTCATGTCATCGTGTTCACTGAGCTCCAGCGCTCAGCTTCATAAAAGACTCCAGTTTTGTTCCACGTGTCGCAATTCGTGTTCCAGCACAACGTGTCTTCTTTTGTAATTACATAAAAGATTCTCGTGAGGCTTAAGTTATTCCTTGTCACTGTGTATGAGTGAAAGTGAGGGTGTGTCTTTGCTTTCTAGCTGTGAAAGTGTGCTTTTTGCGCTGCTTACTCATTTGTATGTTTGTATATGAATGTGATGCTGTATGTGAGTAAAGAAACGTATTGTTTATAGAAGTTGTCCGCCTACATTTCCAACAACGTAATAAGGAAAATGTTCATTTTGGATGCTCATTTCTTCTTATTGATGCATCTGCCATTTACCTCATACTCAAGAGCTGAGTAGGTAAAATTGCAGTTGTGTTATATAGGGCAGCAAAACAGACATTCATTTACATCAAAATGTCACAGAACATCACTTTAACATTGGGCAAATGTGATGCAATGAATGGAAGGAGGCTGGGCCTTCAGTGGATATTGTAATTTGAGCAGAATTGTTACATCCTGCATGTGTTTGAAGTTTGTGCTGAAGAGAAAGAGGGAGTGGCAGAGTGAAAAGAGGTTGAAAGAGGGAATAACAGGCTGAGAGGGAAACGGGGAAAAAAGCATAAATGAAGTCAGAGAAGGGGAATTAAGAGAGACAGAGAGGACAAGAGAATGAAAGTCAAGAAATGTTAACAAGACAAGTAGGCAAGAGCCAGACGGGCAGAGTAAGAGGCACCTTGAAAATAAAACAGTAAATTTGGTAGAGTCAGGCAGAATATGTTAGACGAAAATGGGAATTTGTCACCTTATGACAAATCCTTTTTAGAAAGATATCAATATATACATACATAATTATAGCCGCTTTAAAGCATCCGTTAACAATTTTTCTGTCTTAAAACAGTCAGGTGCACAAATGAACATTGACACATGCTTATCTTGCTGTAACTACTGTTCATACTGGCCATTTGAAGGGATGTCCGTCATTGGAAACACATTAGGAGGAGATCTTTTAATGGGCAATATTAACAGGAGTAATGATCATTCCAAGAAAAACCTATATCAAGCACCTCAATCCTGTTTTAAGGCAGGCTTCAAAAATCCCCAGTGTTGTCTGCTATTGTTGACTTATTATCAGTAGTGTAAGGAAACGGCATCTTATTGGGCATATTTGCTCTTTTGATATTTACAGCATACAATAAATTCAGTATTTTACTGTGTTGTTTGTATAGCTATGTACCAATAAGAGAGATTGAGAGCAGATAGCAGCAGCCCACTCGCCAAACAGAGCATTCAGTGTTGACTCTATACACTCAGGATGACAATCAATGGCTGTTTTTTCATTCTTCCTATAAATCTGTGTCTGACAACTGCTGTGAGGTTAAGGAGCAGTAGAGAATAAGAACCTAAAACTATTTAAGATGTAGAGTGCAAGAAAAATATTTTAAAAAGTGAAAAAAATACATTTTAAAAAAGTGTTTTGAAGTACTGTAGCTTCCTTCCATAATCACTGGCCTGTTCAGGAAGCCATACAACAGAAATCCGCCTATTTCATTGGTTTCCTCAGAGTGTGTGTGCATATCAGTCCTACAGCAGAGTGCTGTTATCATTGAGCACCTGTAACACCTGCATAGTGACAGAGAGATTCCTCTCTGAGTGTCTGGCAGTGTCCCTCTCTGTGCATGGGCTGCCCAAATTAATTGTATGCATGGGAATCAATGGTATATAGGTGAGGGTGATGTGTGTTTGTGTTGGCATTGAGAACTTGTGGGGAAATGAGGGGAAATGTATGTATAATTCAAAACTGTGTTTAATGCAGTTTTGTGACTTTTTCCTCTGCATTGTTATTAAAGTATTAGATCGTAAAAGTCTCCAGTGTCGGGACAGGATTGTACAGTAAAGTATCTGTTTTGTTATGTTGTTGTCTACATGCTGAATTTCCAGTTGACAGATGAGCATAATGTAGTTTCTTCATATCCAAAAAGAACTGAGGAACATTGTCAGTGAAAGATGTTAGAACACCATCCAAGTGTTGGTTGTTTATTCTTTCAAGTCATAATGGCTTTTCCCATGACTTTGTGACATTTGAAATCCATTAAAAGTGGCTTGACATGAAGAGTGATATTTTTGTTGAAGTACAACATCATATACAGCAAAGACAGCAATGGAGCGTCATTGTGAAAAAAGGTAAATAATTGGCTCTGTATATATAAAAGATTATATTTTTTGCCACAGTATACTCAAACTTAGTAAGCCAAGGACGTGTGATTGCAGAAGAGGAGAAAACAAACACCTTTAAGACATTGGATGCTCAGATGGATGGATATTATAGTACCTTCACTGTTTGGAAATTAAAACAGAACAAAATGAATGCAGAAATCAGATCCGCTATAAGGTTTATCTCTGCATACGTGCAAGTACCTGTTTGCGTGTGTTGCTTGTGTGGACATGAATTGTGTGATTGGATTTCCCTGTGTGCAGGCTGTATAAGCATGTATCTGTGTGCATACCACATAGCTTTAGACATTATCTTAGCCAAGATAAAAGACAGGAGTTAAGGGGATTGAGTTTACAACAGAGATTCCAGAGAAGCGATTACTCCCTAAAAACAGGAAAGAGCTGAAATAAAATAAAATGAGTGAATAACAAGACGGTGTAAACAGTGAAAGACAGGACACAGGATGAAAATGGGTTATGATAGAAAGTGGGAAATATGGTGAAATCAAATCAGGGCATGTAGCCAAAATATCAAACATTTCTATCTTGAATACAGACAGAAAAATTTGAGAGAAATTCAGAAGACAGGTGTAGGAAGTGGGAGCAAATACAAGAGGACATTTCCAAATTGCCTAATAACACTTTTTTAAAGCATAGCACACAACCCGTCATCTTCTCTGCTCACACACACACACACACACACACACACACACACACACACACACACAAAAACACAAAAACACACAGTGCTCATATCTTGACATGACAGCAAAAGGCATGCATGGGATGTCTTCGTTATGTAATCCAATGTTTCAGTGCTTTTAGACGTAAGTGTGTTTTTGTCTGTAAATTCGATCATCTGATGGTGTTCTAGCTCACTGTTCATGTCTACTGATTTTATATGCCATACTCTGACGTGGATGCGGCAAATGCAGTACCACAGCACCATCTGTTGATGGCCAGGGGCAGCTGATTGCAGCAGCAGTGAAGGGCTGTGCCCTGGAAGAGTAGAAAATAAAACAGACCCCTCCCTGCTGAGTTGCACTTAAGCCACGCTTATCCTGTCTCCTCACAGTCATTTGCATAATCCATTTAGAAGGGCTGAATAGGTTTATATACTTTATGAGCCTATATGTACTGGTTAAATTAATTTTGTGCAGCCTTCTCTGAGCTTTAAGTCAGTGACAGGGAGAGCCTCTGTCAGTGACTGGTTATAAAGCATTTGTTTTTTGGGTGGCTAGTGGACAGAGGCAAAGGCACAAAATGTCACAGGTCACCACGAGATTGGGGGTGGGGGGAGGCACCAATGTAAAATATCGGCTCCAACACTGTCAGGGCTGGCTCAGCTAGTGTATAATCCTATTGAAATATTTATTTTTCTTAGCTACAACATACATCTGAAGTGTATAAAAACAGTAAGTATTGGCTTTTTACTCAAATATATTAGATTTGAGATGAAAGAATGATCCTGCCTGTTCTCCTGCAGATTCAATTTAAGGGTGTTTACATTTACATCAGATGAATTACAGTATATAAATTCAAAATAAGTTAATATTTCTGTTGTGAGTCATTTGCAGTCAATCACTTCTTAAAATGTAAGATGTATAGACATCATGCCATCTTCCTTGGCAATGCTATCTCAGGCCTGTGCTGCTGTTTGATGGGTTTTTGCCTTATACAGTGAAACACTTATTCAGGTGGACTGAGGTGAAGTCGGCCAGTCAAGACTATTCCAGTTTTGCAAAACATTCTCAACACACAGTACACTTACTTCAGTGTGTCCAAAGCATTTAGCCGCCTGACTTTTCCTTCTCCAGAGGATGGAGTTGCTCAGTTGTCAAGGACATGGTTTAGTTTGTCATCTTGTGGCCTAGAGTAAGTATAGATTTTCAGTCACAAGATAACAAGTGGTCATATTAGGGAGGAGATTGTTACCCCTGTTTCCTTTCAAAGATGGACTCTGGTTTTGGGTGTGACACAAAAAATGAGTCACTGACCGAATCCTTACAGACTGCACTGTACATCTCATCTTTAACCAAAAACAATCAAAATGTGCAAATTAGAATCGTATTCTTCTCTTCTCCCAGTGACCACATGTATTACACATGCCCCTTTTTTGTATCTGATTTTTCATTACTTTCTTCCTCCAACACATTTTCAGATTTCTGTCATTCCAGCCTGTCTCAGTAAGTCTTTTATTCTACCTCTCCATCTCGCTGTCACCTCCCTCTACTCTAATGTTACTTGCATCCACATCTCCTGACGAATCTCCCTCTCTCCCAACTCCTATCTCCAAAGCCTCTGCTTCATTCCCATCATCTCATTTCCTGTTTCTTGCTCGCTCACACCCCCTCACCTTAATCTTCATCCTTCCATCATTTATCTCTCAGTCTCATTCCTTGCTCCATGAGGAACTTGCAGCATGAAAGATTTATCAGGGGAAAGAACAGGTTAACTGTAAGGATGCACATGTCCATCACCAAAAAAAAACAATCAGCAAACATGCATGTATTCAAGCATGTACACACAGAATCAGACACTTATACTAATCCTACACAAACGACTGTTGACAGTGACTCAAAACATTTCTCACTGCTGATGTCGAAAGAAACTAAGTAGATTTAGTGAAGTACCACACTCAAAATGAACAATTTTACATAGTTATTATGCATGTTTTGATTTCTAACCACATCAAATCATTTCTTTCTGCTGATGTTATGTTTTACTTTCCATTTTTGATCTTATGTCTTCAATTTTTCTACTTAAAAACCCTTTCCTTTAAAATTGCACTTTTTACTTTTTGATTGAGTACTCATTGATCAAAAAGTCATTTCACTTTTTTTCTGCCACCCATTTTGGACACTGTAGTACCACCACCCAATATGGCAGAAGATGGTATTTGGGCACAGGAAATATTTAAAGGGATGTCGCAAAAAAAAAAAAAAAGCAGGACTGCAGTACGAGCACAAAAAGTGATAATTATTAACAAAAAATATTAATGAAACAGAGGCAAAAATGAACCCAGCAACAAAGAAAACCTGCAGCTTCAAATGCAAGCTGCCACCTACTCTCACTGGCCTTTTACCATTTCAGCCTCCCTAAATGGATAACTAATATCACGCTTTCAAAACCTAAACAACAACACTGACTTAAAATTCCTGTCACTGCTGACAATCACAATTTCCTATGATTTCACACACACACACACACTACACATACACACATCCATGAGTGCACCAAATTATACAGAATGAAATTTACTACAGAAAAATTTTATCCTTCCTACCTCACTTGGCAAAGTCTCATGACTCACTCCTGAGTGCAGCTAATGATGCACACCTGTTGCCACAACCATTGATTAAGCAGAAGATGTGCTCTTCCATCAAAACTAAAAAACATGACTGAAGCCTTTCAACAAGATATAACATTGTGAAACACAAAATACTCAAATAAAACCATTTGTGCAAAATGGCTGAAATTAAAAGAAATATTAGACTGAAATGAGTGATTTAACACACAAACACTGGTAATGATGGCAACCAAGGCTTAGAGAGGAGCAATCTTTTCACGGGCACATGCACGCACTTACACTCAGCCCCACTGGGCTGATTACAAAGAGAGTGAGTCATTCCCTCACTGGTCAGTTATGAGCACGGTAATGGGCTGAAATTATCGATCCGACAAAAGAACTTGTCATCCCTTGCTGGTCTGAAACAAAAAAGAAATCAATGGTTATATTACCTACTGGACCACACACAAAGGCATTCACACAGATACCAACATTTTTCACAATAACGACACAGGACCGTTTTTTCCAACCTGCTGAGCTTCACACACATATGCATACATGCCTCACTCATACAATTATTCAACCCAGTGGCCACATTATTATAGCAAGTAGAGAGACATGTGTGCCTCACATTGTAATTTAGAGAGAAAACATCTACTGTCAGTGGTTCGTAATTATTATTGACCATCTTTGTGGTCTCAAGCTACACGCAAAAGTCATTGGAAAAGGACTTAGATTATTCAGTTAATCATTTAGCCTATCAAAGACTTCTCCTCTTTTAGCCCTTCTACCTCATCACCCTCTCTCTACTCACTTATTCCTTCCGTCTCCTCTTCCATTGCAGTAATACTTTGAAAAGTATTCTCCTTCTCGGTTTAATAGAACTACTTCCCTAAATTAGATCAAAATGAAAGTGTCCTCAATGTTTTTTTTCTCCTTGCAATTGCAAACACATAAAAAAAAGTTAATCACTTAGTCAATTTGAAAAATCAATTCAGTTTTCCATTTTTTTTCTCTTTCTACCATCAATTCTCCTTTTTATGCTCTTTCCGCACACCAGAGAATGAGTGTTTTATCTTTTCACTAGAGCTTCAGTGTATTAAGTTAGTTGTGGTCTTATTCTGTCTTCATTGTCTTAGTCTTCTGTATGCAAAAAAGCCTTCCTTGCCCTATATCATGAATGTGACAGTCCACAAAAAAGGACATAATGGTGTACTTGTGCAAACAGTGTGCATGTTCATGTAGGACCATGTGAAAAAACCATTGGTTTCAGTATTATAAACACCACAGAGACACTGTCATACACACAATTATACCTGAGCAAACATACCACAAACTGTATTATTATGTAACAATGCGAAGAATATGTGAACATTTGCACACATACACATGTTGGTTTGAATGTGTGCAAATTACATGCACAGACACAGAGAAACACTCTGAGGGTGGTTGCAGCCTGATAATTGGCAACAGGTTTCGATGGACTTATTTTATCTTGAGGTGTATTGAATTTCTCTCCTTCCCTTATTAAGACAGGGGTCTTGAAACCAGCTCAGATACTGAGGCTGAGTCAGACGTTTTGATTGTCTCTGCCACTTAATAGGAGCTTTACCACCACCCTCTTTCTCTTTCAATGATTTTTCACCTTCAGAGACAAGAGAGAGGTCTGATGACCCAGACTGAGATTGCACCAGGGAGAAACAGTATTATTAAAATCTGCTTTGCACAGTTTATGTATTTACCAGCAAACTAGAAGAAACAAACTTCATTCCGATTTTAAACACAGCATGAAATTACTCTAGTGGAGGATAAACTTGTAATAAACATCTTTTAAAATTAAATTACACCAATTCAGAAGGTTTCCATTTTAAAATAAATACAGTATGGTGCTGTTGACAAATAAATGTATTATGAAAGTAACTGTGTGTATGTGGTTGTGTATTTGTGCATGCATTGCCCGCAGCCACTAATAATCTTTCCTATCCCAAATGTCATATGGTCACAGGACTGCAACGTTATAGGGCAACACCTTCCTTCTGTCCTCGTCTACCTCATCTTTTTCTCCCACACACACACACAAACTGACTGTGGCAATCCTGCAACAGGGGCTTCCGCTCAGTAAAACTTCCCTGAATAAATAAAAGGTTGTTTTTTTTTTTAAATCATTCACAGATATTACAGACATATTAGAAGATTCTAAAAGTCATGATGAAAAACATCAGATTTCAGTTTTTTGTTTGAGGTAATCACATTTCATCACATAACTAACATCTTCCTCATTATACTAATGTCCACACCTTTAATCTCCAAAACTACGTAATCCAACATGCACAAAGATATGGTAAATGATTCAGAGTGGACTGTGAACTCTCTGGCGAGAGCTCCAGGCACACAGGCCTCATGAAAATAAGGTCAGCATCTGTAAGGACAGCTTGGGTGGGAGAGAAAAACAGGGACCATATAATTAGGCTCAAATGAGTTAAGAAGGTCTGTGTTGTTCTGTGGTTGTTAGTTAGACCAAAACTATCAATTAACACAATCCATCTTCAATTTTCATCTTCAAATAAAGCTGCAATGATTAGTCATTCAACAGAAAATTAATTCGCAACTATATTGATAAGTGATCATTTTTGTCAAAAAGAATAAATTTAAAGACATAATCTTTTACTCTTGGAAATCAGATCAAATTTTCCTTTTCTGATATATTACATTTCTGACATATACTATAGACAAAATCGACTGATTAATCAATATTGACAATCATCATTTATTGCAGTCCTAAAACATACTGTAACAAAAAACAAAACGTACACATTTTGTGAAAGTTTCTGTTTTGGTGTTTGCAGGAGCACATGTCCACACAGACACACACACACACACACACAACCCTATCTCCCCAAAATTACACGGTTGCACACACACAGGCAGAAGGTTACACTAGCTTATCAAATCAATTTTCCGAAAAGTTAATGTAACTGGTGCTACAGTAGAAACTTGTTAATACAAACACACTTTTCAGGCTTCAGTGTTCAGGTTGATGTCATACACGATCAAACTCCAGCCTCACTACAGGGCGAACAAATGGCCATGAGTGGTGTTTACCAGTAAACAATATGTTGCCCGTCACACTCAGCTGTATTACATCAACACACCTAATGTAAAGTGATTTATATAGCCTTAAATGTGCATTAACAATACCCAAGAGACAGACACAGTATACAGAGAAATTTCTAAAATTTGCAGGATGTCAAACTTTTGTTGTTGAATGTTATGTTGAACATCACTGTAATGGAAATGTGTGCTGTCCAATACGCATGCTGATTTGTAGAAAATGGCACACTGCTTAATTATCACTTAGATTTGAATAGCCGTTGGCAGGCGCACAACCTCTAAAACTGCCAATCACATTGAACTTAACACCACTTATGCCATCTCATGGGGCTACTGACACAAATGGCATTGATTTTTAAAGTGTGTGACAAATACAAGTCACAGTCTGCCAATGCAGTCATAACACCTTCTCTACTGCAGGTGTTTCTGCACACCCAAAGTACAATGGAAATATAGGCTATACGTGTGATTACTCCTAATAATTGCTTGTGTATAAGTACGTTCAGCTGGAGAAAGCAAGCAAAGCAAAAACTAAATGACCGTTGGAAACTCATAAAACAAGTAAAAGCACAATACTGTTACAGATTGTTAAAATGTGCACACAGTGGCTATTAAACGCTGTTAACAAGCTTAAGAGGTGAAAGGCGGACAGGTAAACAGGAGGAAAGAGAGGCTGCACTCAACATGATGATCACTTGTACTTCATTATCATGCAGCAGCTGCATACAGACAGAATTACAATGTGATTGTGTTTAATTCAAGTCAATGATATCGGCATCAGCACTCATGATATCTTCTTCATGAGCCATTACCAGAAAGGACGCAAATGCCATACACAATGACGGCTGTGTGTCATCTCAGTAACGACTCCTCCTTTTCCAGGTAAGAGGCAGAGCTGGAGAGAGAAGGAGAGGGGATGATCATTCAGTATGATGACTGCTTAGGCCCATACATCAAACTCACGTGCAGCCGTCCTCTCAGGAGGATTTGAGTCAGTTAGGCTGCAACATTTTCTCCCTCACATCTATTGCAGAGCTCTTCTAGAGAATGACAAATGGTAATGTGTGATAAAAGCTACACTAAATGCTCATCTTGCCGACATTGCTCCATTATCTCTGTGGCAGACAGGGTTAAATGTTAGACGACAAACACCTCTGAATGCCCTTAAGGCAGCAAAGCCCTGAACTAGCTCTACCCATTTACACCTAAATGTCCAACCACGAATCTGACCTTTTAGAAAACCATTTCACAACCCTGTACCAGATGTTACGAGCCACTTTCACATTTTCTCAATGTCTGAGAATGATGATGTCCCTATCATCTTGTTTCTTACTCTAAATGCCCTCCTTTTTCGTGTCTTATCATCACCTATCCTGTTTGTCTGTTGTCTCTGATTCCATCCACTTTTTCTCCTTCATTTTTCTCCACCACCTCATTCTTTCCTTGTCTTTTCCGAAATGTAATCCCTTTCTTTCTTCACTTCAAATGCCTCAAGCATCTTCTTTTCATTTTACTGACATCCAATTGTCTGATGAGGCCCTGTTCAAAATGGCCAATTTGACCTTATTTTGGCTTAAAGGAGAAAATGGCTTACTCGGTTACTCCTGTCTTCTCTTTCTTTTCTTTCTCCTGTATCTTTGTGTGTGTAGTTGTAAAAACTGCTGTTTTACAAGGCAGAGGTACACTTTACCCTGTCATTCCAACACATATGCAAAGCAAAAATCAAAATTTCGGCTGCTGTTCCCCTAAAACTCCAGCAAATATAGCTGGGCATTTAATGTTTAGTATTGATTTGCTCATAGAAAGGTGTGAAAAGTTTTCAGATATACAGAAACTATTTGAAATACTAGTGGAGCGGCTGGATTACTGAGCAAGCCATGGCCTTATGATGATACTATTGGCAGTTTACCCTAAGCAGATACTATATGAGTCGGGTCTTGCCAGAGGGTATCTGCTCTCTGCTTGGATGAGAGAGGATTTAAAGGCAGCTTAAAGGAAAGTTAGGTTATGACTAGAGAACGGTGTCTTCAGTCGTGGGGCTGAGGCGTAGTGATAGTTGAAAACATAATTTAATGCTGGGCTTACGTAAGAATGCTCAACAAAGTTTTGGCATGTTTTAATGTATATTGATAACTGTAAGGATGTAGATTAGACTGCATGGTCCAGGAAATCACACATGCAACAACTTTATATCAAAAAGGGTTCCAGTGTTATTAAATGCTCATTGTTCATTGTCATAATGTTCAACAGATACTGTATACAGAATGTGCTAATGTTTGGTTTCAACAAAAGCCTTTCACTATCTTTCACTTTGAACCCACACACTAATACTCTAATCAACAAATGCACTTTACACTCCTTTTTCTTCTTCTTTCCTTCTCTTTCCTCATCTTTTCTTCTTCAGTGCCGACTCAATTCTCTTTGTGAATTAATAGGTCAGATTCCATGAAACCTTTGTCGCCCTGTCATTTCTGTTTCAGTGTTGCTCTTTCTTTTGTTTGACACCTAACCCAGAACTTTGATCCATTTCAGAACTTAGCTCAGTAAAACCTATAAAGCTTTCACCTCTTTCCTCCATCTCTTCTACCCCCTTCTTTTTATGTATTTTCATCTCCTGACCCTTAAACCTGACCTCTGCGATGTATAAAACACATGTTACCGTTGTGGCGATGAAAGCTCTTCACTTTTCTGTGCATCCTCCTCTCATCATTCTCTCTCTCATTCTGTCTTTTCTCCCTTTCCACAATGCTCCTTTCATGTTCAGACCAGCAAACCTGACCTCTACTCCATTTTAAATGTGTTTGTTCGCATTTTGTCTTTATGAAAGTGCTTCATTCTTGACTTCCCTTTACTCTCTCTCTCATCCTTTTACTCCCTTCCCGCCTACACTGAGCTTTTTCCTGCCAATCTCACGCTGTGTTTTCTCACGTATATCTCCCTCCCCATCTATCTTTTTGCTGTGTACTCCTTATATTTCCTGGCCTCAGATACTGATATTTTCACTGATATTTTATATTTCATGGCCTTAGATATTGTCTGTAAAGGCTTCCCACCTCTGCACCTCGGTTTCTACGCTATTTATCTCAACAAAAAAACTTCTCTCCACATAGAAACAAAAAAAAAATCCTTTTGCCTTCCAACAGCCGCTGCAATGCGGTAACAGATGTTTCACAGAGGAGTGAAGGTTACCTACAGCCGAAGCACATTCAGTTATTCTGACTAGTGTGTATGTGTGTGGGCTGGTTGGATGCTGGGGATTAACAAAGTGACTAAGTGCCCAGTGTCTTGTCTTACTAAATATTTGAATATCAGTCAAGCTTTCCACAGTGCTGTTTTTTAGGGGGACATTTTAATGGCTTGATTGTCTTCTTTTTCTCTTCCCTCACACTTGCATTCATTCTTCTTTTAACTCTTTTAACATGACAGACATTTATTCTTTTTCCTGTTTTATCTAATTATCACTTTCCACCATGTCTGAATGTCCTTTCTCCCCCTATCTCGCTGTCTTCCTCTCTCATTACCAGATGGCCTGTACAGAGCAGCGTAGCACTTGATGAGCGCTTCTGCAGACAGGGAGAATTGGGAATTTCAATACGGTGCAGTAAACAAAACACAAACTGGAACAAGGTAAAAAACAACACAACAAATGAGCACAATGTTTGTCAGGACTTTCTATTTGGATGTGATTAGGTAAAATGTAAACAATACTTTTCTTCCTTCCCAACTTTGTGCCATCAGAATTACAAGAGAGAGAGTTATGCATCCAACTTTCTGAAAAATGTACCCAGCTATCTTTAAAAAAAAAAAGTATTTCCAGAGTTAGCAGAAACAATCTGGATAAAAACCTTTTACCCATTTCCCAAGATGCACACACACAAAGATGGTAACTGGAAACGACATATCTCCTTACTCAGTTTGTACAATATGAACAAAACATTTATTTTTTTTAAAATATAACAGTGTATTTGTGTATAGTTATATAATACTTTATAATATTTTTGTATTATTATGCAAAATAACATGTTCATATTTTGCTTCTGTTATACAAAAAGACCACACATGATGTCATTTCAGGTTACCTGATAAGAAACACTCCTTGAGAAAAAGTAGTTGTATTTATTTATTTTAATTGCACAGCGGATAGAATATATTTTTTCTCCAGATGATCAGGAGTCTTTAAGAATTATGGAAATACCTTCAGAGTAGAGATATGTGTTGTTAAATGACCTTTAGAAAATCAGACGCCCTGTGACTCAAATGTAATGCTAAACACTGGAGAGGCAAAAAACTGGGGACAGTATTTGTAAATGTGTGTGCAGAACATTTTTGCATATTCACATGTAGCACGGTGTGTGTCAAAAGCAACTTGACCACTCATTCATCACTCTGCTGTTTCCCATCAGTCCACTACAATCATCAACCATTATACTGTAAGTGAAATTGCTTATGTTGGGTTCAGGACCCAATTTCTAAATTATTTAAGAAAAGTACTGTTTTGTTGTACCTTCAGGCTATGATTCATGTCTAACCAGAAATGATTTTTGTATTGGTCAGACCAGGTTGATGTGTTTTTTCTTTTTCTTTTTTTAATAGTTTAAATCGATCTCAAGCTCTGCAAGGAAGCAGCTTCACCAGGAGCCGATTTCCTCAAGATTCAGCACAGAGAGATCGGTGATCTGACAAAGAGAGAGAGAGAGAGAAGGCAAAACAGGAATACAGCCAAAGCATTGAGAGATAATGAGAAAAGTTTGGGAAAAAAACAATAGATACCGGTTAAAAAAAAAAAAACATGAATAGAAATAGAATAGATGGAAACATATATAACAAAAGATAAGAAAAAACAAATTAAAAGACAAGAGAGTCTCAGATGAGCAAGAAAAACAGAAACAAAGCAAGAGCCAGGCTAGTTACTGTAGAACTGTCCAATGGCTTTATCAGGCACACGTGCACTTTCCTTTTAATCTAATCTGTTTTATTTATGCACTCACAGAAAGTGTTAACAGTCCATTTAAAAATGGCTACAAACTGATGACATCAGTACAAACTGTAATCCTCATGCATACATTAAAAGAGTGTGCTACTACCCAAATTTCATATCTGTTTGTGCAATGTTTTTGCTGCTTTGTTTCTCATTTCCCATGGAATACCAAACCTGAGCTCAATATTGTTGTTGTTTTTTTGACCACCTTAACCATATTTCACTATATTACATAGTATAGTTGTCATGCAGAAATGCAGTTTAGTCACATTGTGAACAACAACAAAAAGACCAGACTATTTGTGAGATTAACAATCAGCGGACAAAATACATCCATTGCACCCATTTACTAGGAAGCTAATAGAGAGAGCGCTACATGTCGTACTCTGGCCACTTGACCATTACATTTAGAGTTCACCACAGACAGGCATGACACTTTTCAACACTGATATGGTGATCACCATTTTGTAAACATGGGTCGGGGAAATTACACTCACAGACATGCAATCATTTCCCATTCAGGCTCTTTTTAAACCTTAACCCTAACCTTACTGAATGCAGGTTAGCTATTTTTTTATTTAAACATATATTACAAACACTGCATACCTGCTCACCATGAAGCTCAAGTTGGTTCCTTCTCTTCCACAACACAGTCCTGTAACCTGTTCACTTTTGTCTTCTTAAAGACTTGATTTTTTCCGGTTTGGCAGCTTATAAAAACTTCTGGTTCTGGTTTCATCACCCTGTTGGTGGCAAAGTTAATGGTGAGTAATGAATTGTTTTTCGCTCTGTGTCTATTGGAAAATGTGAATCAGCTGTAGGATCAGGTGCATTGCCAGACGATGGCTGAGGTTAGTGATGACTACTGGACAGGGTGGGAATAGCAGGGAAACGGCCTTAATCACTGGAGCTGGAAATAGGGTGAAGGAGAAGAGAAAACAGCTCTTTTTGACTAAATCTTCAGTCGCACTATTTAGAAGCCTCAAGAACTAAACGTCATGAGCATTTTGGTTAAAACATGGCCCAAGACATTTTATAACTACTCCTCTGATCTATTGCAAGCTACTATTTAATGATCTGTTGTTGTTTTCACTTTACAATGTTGACACGTTTCAATTTAGACAATTAAACCTTTAAAGAAAGTCTAGATTTTATGATTGAGTAGGCAAAAAGAAAGATGTGGCAGGCATTTGTTGGCAGCCATCGTGTGAAATGGGGAAAACATGAAGCAACCATGTGTTTGGATATGGATGAAAACTGACACCATTTTGTCTGTGAGTCTCACAAGGCAACATCTCCTTTTTCTCCCATCTTTGAAAAGTGCCAAAAGAGCATACAATCATCTGAGGAGATCTTGACAGGTTGGAGCTGTGTTTGTGTGAGTTAACAGCCTGCAATGAGCACTTTGTATGAAGTAAATAATTGGGTTTCCACTGTGGGAATTTGGATGTCATTATATCTTTTGAATTCTTGTCATAGCCTGTTTGCTTGCATATTTTGTGTGTGTATCTTTTAAGGCATGCCTTTGTCACCATACTTGAATATGTATGCATTTATGCTTCTAGGTTATGCATGTGTATGTGTGTCCAGTTATCATCTTAAAATACACTTAACATGTTGTATAAAGCATATAATCTCCTCTCTGTCATGAATACGATGGAGCTTTTGCCTCTGAGCAGCTTTTGTTCACCTATCAAATCGTATTCTTTGCTGACATGCGTCTGCAAATTGTTGTGTGATATTAGCATGTGTAATTTATAGTGTGTGTGTGTGTGTGTGTGTGTGTGTGTGTGTGTGTGTGTGTGTGTGTGTGTGTGTGTGTGTGTGTGTGTGTGTGTGCGCGCATGCGCGCGCGCTTTGTTTAAGAGAGTTTTGCGTTTTGTTGATTTGTGCTTAATTCTGTTCATTTGTGTATATGCATTTTCAGCTACTTGCTTGCCCGATTACGATGTGCATGTGCGTGTCAGGACTCCCACGTTTTTGTCTGTTTTTCCCTCTTCTGCCCTCATTCCATTCAAACACATTGACAAAATACAATCCATTCTCCTGAGCTGTGTTGACGTGTTTGTCGGTGGCAAATTGCTTTCTTACTGCGTCGCTCACAAGGGTTCTGTTGTGACAAATCTGACAATCTTACTGAACAGCTGAGTGCTTTGCTGACTATTTGCTTGACTGGGTGACTGACTGATTCATGGAAGGCTGAATGTCTGGCTAGCTGCTAGATAGGTTGGCAGATGGATTGACGGTCTGCTTTGTTGACAGAGCGATTGACTGGATGTAAATCTGACCGACTGTTGGTCTGTCTGAGTCACTATTGACTGGTTGACAGGCTGAGTAACTTCCTGGTTAGTGGTCATTTTACAGAGTGGCTAACTGGCTGTGTGACTCAACTGGTTTACCTGGAAGTGTATAACTGATTAGCTTGATTAACTATTTATCTGACATTTTTTGTAATTGAATCAATTTATATGTGTGGGATGTTTTGGAAATTGGAGGTGAGCTTAATAAAATTTTAAAGGCAATAAGTAAGATCTGTCTGGGGTGTCGTAATTTCTGTGAGAGAAAAAAGAAACCTGAAATACCAGCAAAAATCCAATCATTATGTGAATAGCTCACATAGAAATAAGTAAGTAAATGTTGATATTATAAATGATAATATTAAATCTCAAATATGAAATAACCAAAACTAAGCAAATTTATCTAACTTTCTCTCAGATGTTCACTCGGGTTACAGCTTTGCAGCATTGGCACATCAGGATGAGTTTGATTAAGTTTCCTTATTGGCCAGTACTGGATTTGTGTCAAACTATTGTCATACATTTTCCACCAATTCATACCAGGCTCAAAATTGAATCCACTGCAGGTTATCTGCACAGTGTTTCACTTAATTTTGCCCTATAAGAATTCAAAATCTCAACAAAAGACAGTGGAGTCTACAAACAGTAGAAATTAACTGGGGCACTACAGCCACTGTAGCTGCAGGGTAAATCATTTTTGAGGGGTATAAGGCCAAACAGAGGGGGCACAATGAACACTGACCTCCTAGCCCCTGTGAAATTCTTGCGCTGGCAGGATCCCGTTATGCATTGTAAGAACCTGATTGAGAGAAAGTGTGCTGTTGGTCTTTTTGTTTGTGGTTTGTGTTTGTGGTCTGTTTGGCCTGGCCTGATACTTTCTCTTAAGCAAAAGAACGAAAGCCATCAACCGCATCATCTCCTCTCACCTCTATAGTCAATGTCAAGGTGCTTCTCCCCAGCATTTCACCTCTTTATCCTTCCCTTCACTCATCTGCTCCCATTCTCCTCTCCTTCTTTCTATGCCGTCCTAAAAAAGCCCTACCTTCCTGACTCTTTTTACAGCACCCTTTGCCTCCTTTTAGACTACTGAATCTTTTATTTACACATCACTCCCTCTCTGTCAGTTTAATTTAATTCAGAAGGGCTTTACTGGCAATGGGAAAGAAATGTTTACATTGCGAAAACAAGTATGAAAACCCCAACAACATAGAAATGTACACAAACAGAAGAACTCTGATTTTGCTGTTACAAATATATAATGATAATATTGGTACGTAAAATAGAAAAATCTATAATTGCAGTTAAGAAATATAAATACAAATTAGTGAAAACTATAAAAATTAATATTTGTGTTCCTTTGACAGTTTTTCCTCAATTAGTTTGGCTCATTTAAATAGTTAACATTCTCAAAACTCAAGGTGCATTTGTCAGAACAGCTTAATACACCTGCAAAAGGTCATAACTAAAAGGTCAAAAATAAGCTAATGCCATCAAAATGAAAAGTTCTTTTGACATTGTGTAAACCGTTGTGGTCAAAATGTCAAGATATTTTGTCAGTATGACAATGAATTCTGGAGGTGTTCCTTACATCCCAATTTTATTAATTTCCCACTTTTTCATTGACCTTGAATGCTTACAGTGTACTGTACTAGAATGTCATTTCTATGTAGTGAACTGGATGTTATTGTGTATCAAACTGAATACTACTCTGAGAGCAATTTCAATACTACAAGGTTTTACATAGTTTCAATGTAGTTTATTTTAACTGTCAATGTCTTACAACCCAGTAAGCAGAAAAACAGAACAGTAAAGTACAAAAATACATCAGTACAAAATAAAATAAAAATATCTTGTGCTGTGAAAAACAAAATAGTATTGTACAGTAACACAGTAAAGGTGTAGTGCTACGCTAAAGACTCCATTCATCTCACTGGATGTCCTGTCGGACCTGTCTTTCTGGCCGCAGATTTGCAGATTTTCTTCAGTATCACACCTATTTTCCTTTGCGATGCAATGGGGGAAAATCTTCTTGTATGCTGCAACCACCCCCTTCAATCTTCTGCTGTGATGTCACAGGCAGCATCTATTGCAGCAAGCAGAGACATCTCATCTTGGAGCTATTGATCATATACTTTCCACCTCCATGAAGAAATGAATTCCTGAGTTGGATGCAGGAATGGGGAATATGGTGGAATGAACTCCATCACCATCCATTGGTTGGCAAGGCATTCCCTGACGACATTTGAATGATGTAAACCCCCACAATTACGAAATTTGGCAATATGTCTTATCAAACCTTTTCATTTACAGGGATAGGATCTATGTAGAGGAAGTCCAAGAACGTCAGGAGATGCTGGGTGTTTCATGGGCCAATAATGGGAATATATGTACTTACACCATTCTCAGATATTGCAGCACACATTTTTTTTATTGCTCCCATGTTAACATGGCATATCCACTCAGGCTCAGTGGACAATAATGTTTTGACCTTGACCATGTCTCCTACCTTTCATCAGACTCAAACCAGCCTCATCCATGACCACAAGTGTGTGAGAGATTTCACTTCCTTCCAGTTCCATTATTCTCTCTAACATAGTAAACAAAATACCAAATCATTTTTACTGTAGAATCATATAGCATACAGTAAATAGTATGTGTTCTTCTCTGCAACATCAGTAAGTATATACAGGCCTTTATACTGTAAATATATACGGACCATAATGAAGAAAAAAAACAAAACGTTACAATATGTTACTGTGTAGTGCACACCACAGCTTTACTTGTACATACTGGTACCGCAGTTTTGTCACTCCATCACAGTTTCTCTTAAATGGTACTCTGTAGAGATGTTTCATGGTCAACTGATGTCTTTTCAACACTCTGTCTTTTGTAGAGGTGCTGACAGAGTTGATATTTTGAAAGAAACCATTGTCCTTTAAAATTACACTCTGGAGATCTTTCAATCTAATGGCATTATTTGCTGTCATCATGCTGCAGATCTCTTGTTCTTGCTGAGATAGAAAAACTCACCCACCAGCAAAGTTAGCCGTCTATGTTGGAATTAAGAAATAGATCATATTACTGCATTTTTATTTTACTGTAAAGCACTGTACTGTACTGTGCTGTACTGTGTGCCTCATGTATTTCTTACAGCATGAGTTTCAGATATGCACTGACTAGTTACTGTATTGCTCTAACTGGAATATTGTCACATGAATAATAACAGTATTGATTGAGTACATACCTGTTTTCCATGCAGAATGTTTGAATAATTGAAGACACTGTAGACGGGTTAACAGCTGCACTTGGGGACCAGCCTCTTCCATTTTAAGGTCACGGTTAATTACATGGTCCACCATCATGGCCCTTATTTAATCTGGGACAGCTCTATGTTTTTGTACTCTTCCGTCTCTTCCTCTGTTTTGCCTTCTTCCCCTCATTACACCACCACACACCATTACTCCTCTTCCTCTTTCTCCTCCTTTTCCATGAACAGGCATTTGCCTCTGTTTGTTTACCTCAGCAGACTCCTCCTTGTTCAGAAATTGTAGTGACTCTGTTGTAGTCAACCTCTATAAATGTGTCTGACATTATCCACACTCATTAATAGCACTTATTATTATGACAGGATGTGTGATTGGTTGATGTTAGATTTTACAAATTCCCCTTTGTTAGTGATGTTACTAACCTTAACCCTAACCCAATTTACCAATTTAGCAGATGTTACAAAATTTCCATATTGATGCAAGTTGTGGAATATTTCCCTGAAAGATTTTGATAATGGAATGGACTATTATGCATGTGATGACTTACACATTGAAAGAACTCCTACATGTTTTGTAGAGTGCAACTATTCAACTGAGAAGCAACATAATTCGTTTTGATCAGCCAGACATATGCATTTAGTAACTGAGCAAATTTCTGACAATAATGTAATTCATTCATTTCCACAAATGTACACATACATACAAGCAATTTGTCTAAAAGAAAGAGAAACTCAAATATGTTGTAAACAAGAGACAGCAGTGTGGAGGTTTTAACATGTTGCTGTGAAAATATTCATTATAATTTGATAATGTGAAAATGGTCAGCGCAGGAGTACACAGGTTATTGGCAGTTGTTTTTCATTGGAAGCCCTTTTTCCGATCACAACAGCACACAACAAGCTGCTGTTTTTGCACATTGCTGTATTTGGCCCAGCAGATGGTGGTTGTAATTTGTGGGAGGTATGTCTCTGATGTCTTGGTACAGTTGGCAGGTGTGGAGCCAGGTCTGACTGTGGTGGCCTCTCTTCATGGTGATGCTGTGCTCAGTGACTCTGTACAAGGTCGAGGATTTCCTTAGTTTTGGATCAGACACAGCGGTCAGGTAATCTGCCACTGAGTATTGTGAGTATGTTTAGGGCAAAGTAGCATTCCAGTTTGCTGTGGTTTTCAGTTGATCAAATCATTTTCTTTTTGTTTTCTTATAATATTGTCTAATGAGGTTTCTGTTTGGGGGCTCTGCTTGTGCTTGTGAATAGAGCCTCAGAATCAGCCGGCTAAGGGGGCATCTCTCTAGGGTCTCTCTGCGGTCGAGGTTTTTGTTATGGAGTATGTCAGTGTCACTTTCTTTTAGGGGATTATAAAATGTTAATGCTCTCTTTTGAATTTTTATAATCAGTGGGTATCGTCCTAACTCTGCCCTGCATGCATTATTTGGAGTCTGCTGTTGGACACAGAGAACAGATTTGCAGAATTCTGCATTCAGAGTATCAATTTGGTGTTTTCCCATTTTGCAAAATCTTGGAGAGAAAGTGGACCCCAGACCTCACTATAATAAAGGGATATAGGTTCTGTAACAGAGTCCAATATTTTAAGCCAGATTTGAACTGGGAAGTCCATTTGACATTCCTTTTGATAGAATAAAAAGCCCTTGTTGCGACGTCTCTCAGGTCTTTCAAAGCTTTGTTGAAGTTATCTGTGGTGCTGATGTTTAGGTCGAGATAGGTATATTATTTGTATGTTGTAGTGCAATGGTATCTCAACAGAATTTATATTTGTGGTTTTGGTGACTGGCTCTTTTTTGGAACATCATCATTTTTGTCACTGTCAAGGCCTAGGTCTGGGAGAATTGGTACAGAAGACCAAGGTGCAGCCCATCTTTGGTTGGAGACAGGAGCACCAGATCATCTACAAACAGTAGACATTTAACTTGTGTGTCTGCTAGGCTGATGGCAGGCGCTGCAAACTGGCCAAGGCCTTGCCAGCTCATTGATGTATATGTTGAAGAGGGTGGGACTCAAGTTGCATACTTGTCTGACCACCCAGCTTTAGTGAAAGAAGTCTATTTTTATTGTGAATCTTCACAGCTTACTAATTATTTGTGTACATTGAGTTAATGATGTCATGGGTTCTTCCCCCCCAACACCACTTTCAAACAGTTAATACAGAAGACCCTGGTGCCAACTGAATCAAAAACGTTTGAAGTCAACATAGCAGGAGAATGATTTGCTTTTTTTTTGTTGGTTGTCAAGGGAAGTGCTGAGGGTGAAGATATGATCTGCTTTAAGATAGCAGGACATTATTTTAACTTCTAGGAGTCTGTGATTTATGATCATGCAGAGGATTTTCCCCAAGTTGCTGTTGACACAGATCGCACTGTAGTAAATGGGGTCACCACTTTTGTAAAGCAGCGTTATCAGCCCTTGGTTCCAAATATTGGGGAAGATCCTAAAGCCAAGGACGATGTTGAAGTTTTAGTATAGCCATTTGGAATTTGAGGTCTCAGAATTTTACCATTTCATTTAGGATGCCATCAACACTACAGGCCTCCTTGGTTTCAAGTGCTTTTATTTCATCATGTAGTTCTAACAGGGGTGTAGCGAGTTCTTAAAGTCTTTTATGGGTGACTCTAAACATTGTAGTTAAACTTGTATGTGTTTTTGCAGTTTATTATTCTCCAAAGACACCCATACATCTCCATTTGGGATGGGTGATGTTTTTGTTTGCTTAGATTTTTTTCCAGTTTTCCCAGAGGTGCTTTGTTTTTATGGATTCCTCAATTTCTATCTTCCCTCCTCACTCCCTCCCATTCGTACCCAATTTTTTTTTTTTTTTTTTGGCCATCATCCTCCTCGTTTTTCTCTCACTCTCTTATTCAGTTGGTTTTAGCGGAGGAGTGGGATAAGTAGAGAAGGTCACTTCGGAGATAAGTGGAGCTTGTATCAGTCTGGCATCTCCTCCCCTCCAGATTGGTTTCCTCCTGCCCTCGAGTCACACTGATGCATAATTTAACCCTCCCTTTGTCTTTAATTGTCGATTTTTCTTTTTTACTCCCTTTTTTTCTCCATCCTTTCATCACTTAATCATGTTGGCTGTCTTCTCTTTGTCTCATCCTTTCTTTTTGTGTACCCCTCTCTCTTTCTGTCTATCTTAACTTCTTTTCTTCTATTTTTCTGGTTCTTTTTTCTTGCTCAGTGTGAAAAGTTGTGAAGTTGTGGTTTTGCTGATAACAAATGAGACAGTGAAGTGAGTATGCAGTGCTGTCGGAGAGAGATGGTATTTGTGTGTTCTTGTACGGCAGGCATCTCAGCCTGAATGTGTGTTCTTTTACAATAATGTCATGTCTGCATGTCTGTCTCCCATGTTTATGAATGCCCGCTTATTTTTCTTTGTGTGCATTTGTCTTCTTGTGCGTGCGTTTGTGTGTGTGTGTGGCCTATCCCTGGATGTATTCCACATTGCAACATCATCATCATAACTCTCATCTACTGTTAACGCCCTCATTTTAAGCTAGACTCTGTTAATTGCAACCTGATGTTTGGTTTTGTCATAAAAATGACACTAGCACTTTCCCATCTGCAAAAGAAACTCTCTCTAGTTGTACAGTATACTATCACACACATCACACACATCACACACACACACACACACACACACAAACACACACATAAGTGTTTATCTCCTGAACTGCTCCTTACAAATGAGGGTAAATAAGGCCGTTTAGGCACAAGTATGGTACTTCATCATTTTCCGCTGCAATAATTATTGGACTCTTGTCTTTTTTTTTCTTTGTTTTGGCTCATTTCCACTCAGTGCAGAAACTGGTTGAATTATGCATGTTTGTTTGTTGGTTTCATTACAGAAGCAGATGTCTCAGCTGGAATAATGGAGGATTTTAGAGTGTTATTAAGTTGTTGTTGTTTTTTTATTATTTTCTCACACTCTCTTGTTGAAGAGATGATGAGCACTTTGGGGTCCTCTGCCTCAATATGAATGAAATCTTCAGACACTGCTGCACACATTTGATTATAGTTAAATCTAGCAAGCAGTAGTGAAGGGGTCAGGGATGGGTTTGTCGTTGTGCTTGATAATATGAATCCAGCCTCATTTCCTAGTTCCTGCTCTGTATTTCTCTGTGTCATATCATCAGCGAGCTTTCAGCCGTAATGTTGTTTCATCCGGAATTTATTATCTCTGTTGTAATCCTTATTTCTCTCACACAGATAAAACATACTGTACATTATGCATCTCTGAATCACATAAATGCACACTATTTCAGTCGTTACAAAAACAAACCACCTTACACACAAATCATACAACTGCACTTATTGTATAATCTGCATTGGAAATGGAGTTTTAGACTTTGTCACTTTTTACTACCCGCAAACAGATTTTTCTCAGTTCTGTCCAACTTCTGCAATAAGGCCTCGTGAACTTCTAAATTTCACTCTTACCCCTTCAAACCCTGTAAAACTCTGGTTGTATTGTTGTTTGCCATTCACAGCGAGGCAATGGGGAAATTTGTATATAGCACACATAAATGGTCACTGAATGCACAAAATCTGACTTACATTGAGCATCAGCCCTGCATGCACTGTCCACCGCCCAATGGACAGAAAGAATACAAATCCATCTCTAACTGTTGTGTTGGCTTCTGTTATCTCCATCCGCACTGTGGTGATGCTAAGTTCTGTCTCACTCCTCCTTCTCCAAGTTACCTCGAGGCTTAAAAGACCTTCCTCAACAGGTCTCCTTGATCATCATTACTTGCCCTCAGGCCAAACTAAAGCCTGAAAATATGTTTGAGTTTTGCTTTATGCTTGATAATGTTTCAAGGCACGTAATTTTGTAAATATGCTTTACATTTTCTCCAATAGTTAATAGTTTGCTTTAAGCGGTGCCACTGCAGATGCCTGAGTGAACTAAAATGTCTGATTTCTAAGTGGTACACAAAATAGATGCACTTTGACGCAGAAAATTAAATACAAATTTCAATACCATTTTTTAAAGGAAAAGTAACTATTCTGTCTGTTTTCATATCTCATGCCTCATTTAGACCAAACTCTTAAATATACAATTTCAAACTTTCTGCCTATATGTTGCTTGTCACCATGATAATTCTGTACCTAGAAATGACATCTAGCCTAAGGCGAAAGTGATCCTTACAGATATCACAGGTGTTAAAGAGGCGGACGATCAACGTAGCTAGTGTGCAATGAGTTTACTGGGTTTTTTAATAGGTTTTGCCTCTTTACTGTGGTTTGGTGTTTGACTGCATTCTTCTATCAAGTGAGACAAGTGAATTTCAGCATAAGCTAAATCTAACAGTGTAATATCCTAGAAGCTACTACTTAACACATATGAGGGAAAGTAATTTCTAAGAGATGTATCTGTCATTAGGTGAAGCTATGAGAGCTATATTTAAAATGTACTGTGTTATAACTACCCCTCAAAGCCAGCGTGTGAACACAGAGTACAGTAGCTGTTTGAAGCTGTCAGGCAGTGGACAGTATGCCCAGTGGGACCCGGGCAGAGTTGGCTTCTCCTTCCCAGCATTTCCCTTCAAGTCTGGGTCACGGACTTCTCCTCCTCCTTTTCTATCGTTGGAGGCCACGAGACTCCCTGGTGGTCTGTAATGAGCTGCGGAGTCAGCACCGACTGCACGCACGAGCACAGAAATGAGTACACTCATTGACATGCGCCCACGACAAGATATACATCAGCATGAAAAGACATGCAACGCAATGTGTGTATGCATATGTTTGGGCACACACTTGAGGAAGAGCAGCCCTTTGGAAGCAGGATTAATGAAGCAGTAAACAAGGCCACACTGAGCCACAGCTTTTCTTCCCTTTTAACTTAGCTCGTTTCACCCTCTGTTACAGGAGCTGCTGTCAGACTGAAGTGGAAGGATTGTTTGGAGCTTTTCGTACAACAGTATCTCAGGAAACAACCCAGGACATTATAATATATTAAGTTATTAGATAGATAGATAGATAGATAGATAGATAGATAGATAGATAGATAGATAGATAGATAGATAGATAGATAGATAGATAGATAGATAGATAGATAGATAGATAGATAGATAGATAGATAGATAGATATATAGACAGACAGACAGACAGACAGACAGACAGACAGACAGACAGACAGACAGACAGACAGACAGACAGACAGACAGACAGACAGACAGACAGATAGATAGATAGATAGATAGATAGATAGATAGATAGATAGATAGATAGATAGATAGATAGATAGATAGATAGATAGATAGATAGATAGATACATAGATAGATAGATAGATAGATAGATAGATAGATAGATAGATAGATAGATAGATAGATAGATAGATAGATAGATAGATAGATAGATAGATAGGTCTTTTCTTACTACATTCTCTCACAAACACAGTATAATTTAAGACTGCTGGTATCTGCTAATTAGCAGATTCCCTGTGGCCAAGATTAAACTTGAGGATATTAGGATTCCTTCCTCTAGACACTGGTAATTATGAAACTATAGGGAACACACACACATAGAGACACACAAGCACACCCAGTCAGCACAGTGCAAGGATGAACATGAACAGAAACAGGCGAGAATTGAAAACAAAAAACATATATGCACTGAGACACTTATACAGCACATGATTGGAAATATTCAACAGTTTGTAAAATGGCAGCACATAATTAATCATTTCCTTTGCAGTCACGGCTGTATCTTCCATCACCTACAAGGGAAGACATCAAAAATGAGCAGCCCACAATATCATTAAAAAAACATAAGTTAGTGTACAAAACCTGATAAATTACATTTTGTGCTGATTATGTAGAAAACAGATAACAAGGAAGCTGAAAATAATTGTGTTCTCTCTCTCTCTCTCTCTCTCTCTCTCTCTCTCTCTCTCTCTCTTTCTCTCTCTCTCTCTCTCTCTCTCTCTCTCTCTCTCTCTCTCTCTCTCTCTCTCTGTCTGTGACACAGTGGCACCTGCTGACCAACGGAGGAACAGTTAAAGCAAACAGCACTCAAAGACGAGACTAGTCAAGCAATTTCCTCGCATGCAGATATACACATGCACACACACACCACACACACATAACTCACACTTCCTCAAAATGTCAACAACATTTCCAAGAAAGCATTTTTTTTAAATGCTGCGACAAAATTGGTTTGCTGTTGGTGCTTTTGTTTACTTTCTTCGCCTGAGCAGGAAATGGTACTCCCACTGTGTTTGAATAGCCAGTGCATGAAATCTCAACCATCTGTGTTTTATTGGATTATAACAGAAAACGTGCTGTGCTCCGTCAGTGTGAAGCAGACCTGTGGGGGTCGGTGCAGAGAGGATGGAAAAACAATGGATGGAGCATTAGGTGGGTGGTATGGTGCCTTAGTGACCTGAGGTGAATGAAATGTCACTTTACAAACAGTGGTATTCATTGTAGAAAAGCACAAAGCTACAATACACTTTCTGAATATATATATATATATACACATATATTTATAGCTGGCCACATGCTCCCCAACACAAAAGCATCAATCAATCATCTAATGATATCATTCTGTTGCGAACCATACTGCACTTCTGATTGAGTTTCGAGAAAGATTGGAGTACGATTTGGCTTTCAAGGCAGATGTTATATAGAGCCACAGCTAAAAATAGCTACATGAGACACAAATGAAGTGAAATGACAAATGTAGTGCAGTGTTGTAATGACATCTTGGTCATCACAGGAATAAAGTCTGAGATCAAATAATAATTTCAGTCTTGGGAAGAGATTTGTTATTTAAACAATATATATTCTGAGTTGTGAAAAAACCCTCAGCCCACACTGACAGAAAGAGCAAGCATGGCTCTAGTCAAACCAAACAACAGGGGGTGCTGTTGCTCTTCTTTACTAGTAGGGAAACCTCCAATATGCTGCTGTGGTGTGAAGTACTTCCTTTAGTTCCTGTTAATCTATTGTTCCACATATCCACCCATAAATCTGCTGTCTTGAATTTAAAAAACAAAACCAAAAAAAGGTCTGTTGTTTCCTTTTCCTCCTTTTCCTGTCTCCAGTGATTTTCACAGATTCAAGAAAAGAAAGCAACCAGGAGTATTTAGTTTTAGCCGGATTCATGCTTCTTTATACTCACTCATATTTAAAACTAATACTCTGGAAAAATAAGAATAAGAATTTAAAGGAAACTGTCATCATTCACCATTTATTTATTTTACCTCATATTATATTGTAGTTATCCTCATTTTTTCTCTTTTTTGTCACTTTATTACATTTTCCTCTAATCTTGCATTCACTGTATATGACGGTCAGCTGAAAACAATATTTGCATATCTGTTCTTTTTGTTTTATGTGAAAATTGACAAAATGTTTACCAAAAAAAGTGTCTTTGTTTCTGGGTCACTGCTAAATCGAGAGACCCCTCAGTGGGAAGAAAATAAACCGATTCAGATACAGTTTAAATACTATTAAATGATGCACTGAACCAAATACAAATACTGCTACTCTGACTAAGTAATAATAATACAATAATATTATGGGACTGTTAAACTTCATAGTTAGATACAACATATTACATTTCAAAAAGACAAATAGAGAAACAAGAGGAGTAATAAAGAGAACAGAAACTAGAAATAACTTTGCATCTAATTGAAAATGAGTTTTAACATATTTCAACCACCTGTCACCAAACTTCTAGAAACTGTAGTTTACTTTCAAGGGACGACAGAGTGGTCTGTCTCCTACATTCACTTCTTACACAACACTTAGACTCTCCTTATGAACAGACCACTTTTTATTGATTTCAGCTCAGCTTTCAGTTCAGGTTAGTGGCATCAGATGCTAAATAAGCCCCTTAAAGCACTTTAAAGTTCTCAATAGTTTCCTTTAACAGACCTTTAAAGACTGATAACAGACCGTCAACCACCAGTGACACTGTCATTACTCAGATCTCTGCGCCCAGCACATTTATTTTCACTCTCTTCACAAAAGAACGTCACACTGCATTGAATACCTATCAACAGTCTTACTTTGTTAAACGTCAAAGGGGCAATTTAGTTCTAACGTCAGTGTCTTTGAACTGCTTTCTTCATCAGTATACTTAACCAAACAAAACTCGGAAAAAGTTTGATCACAAACTACTTTTTTTCTGTCTCTCCAGGCCCCACCCCAAATATGTTCAAGAAGCAACTCCATCCTGGTTCACACCAACAACACTCTTAACCACATGAAAACTATAGTCACAAATAAATATGGTTTATATTAATCTTATTAGCTGCAGTCGTAATCCATCCATTTATATTTCTATAATGCACAAATTCATCCAGGATGCATGACTGGAAGCAGGTAACTGAAAGCAAATTTCTCTCTCAAAAGTAAGAACATCTGCTAAGCTGAACATATTGGAGCTATTTCTGATCCACAACTGCTGATGAGTCACCATCTCCAAGTCCTTTCCTCTTGTGGACTGCCAAGATTGCAAACTGTCCTGACTCCACCATGTTGTCTTTTGGTTGTATTAGTTTTTACTTGAGCTTAGATAAAAGGATGAGCTAAGGAGGAATAAAAATATTCTTGGCAGTATGTCTATGCTGCACATACAGAGCCTATCACCCACTGCTTTACACTTCCACTAATATGTTACTATTGTTACTTAATTAGATAAATGTCAGGTTCAAAAAGTCAAGTGTTTCTGTGTCTGCACTCTCCAGGAGAATAATTCATCCACTTAAGCAAACCCCCATGAGACACATTTACTGTAATTGTGCCTCCTTCTAGGGTCATTGGCTGCAATGATATTGTCGTTTTAGTATAGATATAATGCAGCGACATGCAGTACAAAGAAAATATATCCCCTCTTATGCCACTGGATGACTTTCAATGATTCTAAGTAGTTTTTCCTGTTTTTCTCTCAAGAGTGGAATGTGTCATTTACCAGTAGCATTCAAAGTAACTGCCACCCATGTTTTATCGCCTTCATTTTTTTGTCAAATATTCACTTTGCATGCTAAATAAGATCACCTCCACACCTTTTGATCGAGGAGTAATTGTGTTAATCATAAGTAGAATGAGAGAAATGGGCAACAGGAGAGTAATCAAAAAGGTGAAAGCCAATTACAAAGAGTAAAGACATTAAGATGAGTTGCTCAAAATGAGAAATGATATGTTAATTTGTCTGCTGCTGCCTTGGGGAAAGAGTATGTGTGGGAGATAAAGTTGGGGGGGGAAGACAACATAAGCAGTGAGAGAGAGTAAAGGGAAAAGTGTGGGCAGGCAAAAATTAAAAGTTTCAGTTCATTAAAAGATAACTATTATGGATTTCTGTACCTGTTTTATTCAACAGCAGTATTAAAGACATTCAAAAATAAATGATCCTCTGAGTCTCTACTTTCTTTACCGTACATTCTCATACAGGCAAATTAAGAGATACTATGAACTTGACGTTTTTGAGAATATCTAAACAATTATTGAATTCCCCTCTTCATCTTTGTTGTGCATATTTTCAAAATTGAATAAATGTGGATAAATGTGAGGTGATATTTTTTCCAAATCAAGTCTTTTGGGAGAATTTTCAGATGTTGTTATTCCATAAAGACACCAGCAGATGGTGGCATGTACCCACTATATGTGGACCTGAGTCCAGCCACATGAGTGATGTGTTTATCATGACTACAGCCAAGCAGAAATCGACACTAAGAGCCTCCGGGAGATGTGCTGACACTATTGAGAGATAATGTTATTCATTATAGAGGGCGCTTAAAGGACGGCAATGTCTCCAGTGAAAAGCTCTCAGAACAATAGCCCCATGTGTTAGATTATAAGCAGTTTGATAAAAGCCTTAAAGGATAGGTTGACAATGTTTGTAGTCTGTCTTAAAAGAACAGTCAGGTGCCCAAATGAACATTGGAACAGGTTTTGTTGCAATTCATAGAAGATCTCCTCCAAACGCCCTTACAATGTAAATGATGGGGTCCTTGTTTTGTATTTAAAAGTTTATCTAAAGACAATGTGAGGCTTCTGCCGTCTGGGTTAATTGAATAAAGTGGATATCTCCCACAGTTACAGTCCTTTTTGAAAAAAAAAAATCCCTTTTTGTGCCGTGTGGACAGTATTTTCCTGTTCAGCTGCAGTGGAAAGATCATAATAAAAAGGGAATCTGACACTCAAAAGTCAGAAGCTAAAGAATTAAAGATCTGAAGAAGAAGCTTCAAATAAACTTTAATATAAACTTTTGTACAGAAGAAGGCTGTGGATTTTGTCCGCCATCACTTACATTGAAAGTGCATGATGAAGGGATCTCTTAAAGGCCAGTATAAACAGTAGGAATGATTACAGCAAGAATTTAAAAAAATATATGTATCAATGTTCATTGGGCACCTGACTGTTGTTTTAAGACAGATTTGAAAAATTGTGAACCTTTCCTTTAACGTGCTCTATAGTAAACAAGGTCATCTTATCCTACAGCAGCAGGAACATAAATCTACCTACAATGTCAAATGCTGAAGAAACTTAATGGCTATGAAAATCAGAGTGTTTCTGATTGCCAGTAAATCACTCTTAACTCTCTCACACATATCACACATAGTTTATGATCTTACAAATTGCTGCTACAAACTTACTGAGTAATACAAATTTACACCCCTTCATTTATTTATTTAGAAAAAAATAACTTTTCCAAACAAGACCATAGGGAGGTGGAAGTGTAAATAATTTAGATGGGTAAAAAGATGAAAACTTCCCCCAACTGGAGCTTCCTGCACTGTAATCAGACTAAATCAAACTGAATGCTTCTATAATTAATTGAAGCCACCATGTACTATAGGCTTGTGAGTGGGCCTGCTGTCTGTTTTTGTTCAGCATGTATGAATGCCTGAGTCGTGGGGTGTCTGTGCGTATGTCTCTCTGCAGAGTTTGTGTTTATAATTTATTTTCATCACATCACATAAAAAGTGAAATCCATGAAATCTTCATGGCCCTGGCATGTTCTTTCCAACTGCATGTCCTACTTAACTCAACTCTTTACTCTGTCTGTGTGTGTGTGTGTGTGTGTGTGTGTGTGTGTGTGTGTGTGTGTGTGTGTGTGTGTGCGCGCGCACTTACCCCCTTATTTGTGATTCGTGCGTGCCCTTGATGTCCCTCTGTGTCTGAACCTTTAAGTGTTTCCATGCATGAGTACATCAGCAATAGAACCTCTCTTCCTTTATCTACACCCACACATGCCGACTAACAGCGTCTCCGTGGACCTCCCGCACAATAGACATGATAATTACATGTGAAGTGTTGCCCTGTGCCTTCCAGCTCATTAGAAATGGTACCGTGGGTTCCTGTGGTGGTATTTTCAAGGTCACACACACACAGTGTAATTTGAAAGATTTAACCTGTGAAAGCAGTGAATCCTGAACATTTACTAAGTGATTAGCTTTGGCAGTGTTTACTCTGATTTAGAGGACTTATTTTAAAATCAAAGGGTGAAATGGAAGGTTAGTGTTGGAACTCTGCAAGGAAAAGTTTGGATGCAAAAAGTGAATCCCCTCCCCTCCTCCAGCAGCTACTGTATGCCTTTGAGCACACCAAATCTCGAAATTGCTCCAATATATATTACCTTCTCTTGCTAACAGCATCATTAAAGTTTCATTCATTCCAAAATACCCAAGGAAATCCATAGACTTTTCTCGGTACCACTTTACATGTAGAACTTGTTTCTTTCAAGTCGAATCAAGGTCAGATCTAGATTTTGGGGGAGCAACTTGAGTAATCTTCAGTGGTTTCCTCCCTGTGTGAAACTCGGCCGTGCGAGCATGTGTGTGTGTGTGCTCCCCTGGTTAGAATTGGCTCCAATCACCTTTGATGTAGAAGGTCAGCAGCTAGATGTCCACTGTGTCTGCCAATTGGCTCTCTCCTCTCCGTCTCTCCCCATACCTGCATATGTTTTTGAAAAACAAACCCACATGTGAGCATGCCTGCAAATACCTTCTCTATAAAGTCACGCGTATACACCCACATTTGTGTTTGTCCAGTACATGTGCACATACCTCCATTTCTACAATCTGTACATTTTGTCTGCATACCTGTGCACATTTCAACATGCATTGTGTGTGAACATTCTCATGTGTTCCCTTTTTTCCCCCCCATATGGTGAAGACTTCAGTTTGTGGTCTGAGACTTAGACTCAGTGTAAAAGCTCCACTTACAGTACTTAGAGCACTTGAGACATAATGTGCTCATTTCATTTAGGGGAATGTGAGAGTCTCTTGAGTTATTGACTCAGCTTGAAATGCAGTACTGTACTTAGTCACAGGTTGTGGGTTGTGTATGTACATGCAAAACAATGTATTTAATCATTGCAGCAACACATCATCAAATACCCTGGAGACTTAAGGTATATGCATGTCATTAGCTCAAATAGAAGCTACTGAGACAGACAGACTGACAGACAGATGAAGTCAAAGTCTACTTAATGTGCATAACCACGTCAAGGGATTTCACTTTGAAATAATTAAAGTTCAACCTTACAGAAAATGATTACAGGTCTGCAGATGTAGCCTCTTACTAAAGCCTACAACATTTAATCGAATATCTTCTAGATAGGCTTATTAAATGACCTCAAGCACCTTTTTTTAATGGAAGAGCACTTTTTATGGATATATGTGGTGCAGTTATTGATGCATATAGCAGTAGAACAAGCTGCAATCAATGTCCATATTCCTTACAGTTAGGTAAGATCAATCCAGAAACCAGATGAAGATCACTTTTCAGACTTGGTGGTGCTTGCAGCCCTGCTTGTTACTGATGACCCCAAATGAGCAGGGTCCTTGGAGTGTGAATAATTCAGATAGAAAAGCTGTCAGAGCTGTTGTTGGGCTGTTTTATAGTGTTTACTACTTAGTAAAATAATGAATACCATGAATTATGAATCTACATTTACTATCAAGGCTCTGAGTCTGAAAATGTTGGTTTTCCTAATACAAATAAAAACATGCAGGGGGGTGGGTTAAGTAAATATCTTATTATGTGGTTTGACTTGTATTATCAGATTCCCTTCCAGATATGTTCAACTAGGCAGAATAATCACGCATCAGCCGTTATCTTAGATGAAAAAGATTCATTTTCAGAGTGTAGCTAACTATCTCTTTCCATTGGCTGGTTTATCATTATTTTATCAAAATCACATTCGAAGATTGATATGCATTTTATCCAAGTGCGCTGTGATATCACAGCGCCGCCTGTGCGTAAACATTAAAAAATGAGTAATATATTTATTAGCAGGTCTGTCGGGCGTGGCATGGGTTGTCTGCCGGGGGGCTGTAGCCGTATACTGCTCGGGGCTGCTGCCGAATGCTCCATGATGGATGAGAAGTGACAGATCGGGGTTAGCCGCCAGGGGAGTCCATTTTCTTCCAGTGCACTGTCCTACACGAGGAGAAAACAGAGGAGGAATAGAGACACTGACTGGACGCAGGAGGAGGAAGGGACGAGAAACAGAGAGAGAGTAGCGACCGATTTCCACCCCTCCTCTCTTTCCCTCTCTGTCACTCTCCCCTCTCTCTCTCCTCTCTTGTGCATCACAGCCTAGTGGGCTTTACCCGATCTGCACTGCATTGACGCTGCTGCTGCTGCTGCTGCTGCCAGGCGACCCAACCCACTGAACTAACACACCAACACACACACATACAAGGAGAGAACCGCTCCTTTTTGGTTGCTATTACACACAGCGGGGAAGTGACGGCTGTGCAGATTCTGTGCGTGTTGCGTGGATATCCAACAAATCCCTCTCTACCTCTCTTTATCTCTCTCTCACTGGATTCGCTGTCCGGCTCGGTAATGTCAAGACTTTGGGAGCGGGAGTGACTCGGATAGGAGGTGGTGGCTTGGACATTATTGCGGTTCTAGTACACCGTGCACAGCAATAATTTTGGATACAAGTGTGCACGGCTCACGTCATGAATGTAGCTGTTTAATTGAGACCGTGAGCTCCCACCTTCCTGTGCTGCGTCCAACATGGGTGTTGACTGAATGGAAGTGTCCCCACGCTGCCACAGAGGTATGAAGATGGACTTGTGAGGACTAAACGGCGCTCAGAGATTTTTTGGACCATGCATATTCTGCAGCCTAGGACGTTATTCGTGTTATTGGCCCACGCACATGTATTATTATCTTTGAGAAATAATGGAGAAGTACGAACTAAGGAGGTCAGCAACACAAGCGTGTACTCTGCCAGGACTTTCCATGGGTCACTCCGGGAGAGTCATCAAAACAAAGCCCGAGACCGTGCGCTCTCGGCTGGATACGCCACAGGTGCGTCCTCGGCGGAGCGGGCAATTGTCAGGGGGACCCTTAACTCCACTCACTCTTGGAAGAGGGTAATTGCAGGAGGAACGAGGCGATTTGGACACAACAAACGCGACTTCAATAGGACAGTGACACCCGTGGAGGACCCTAACGCTGTCTCACATTGGGACCCGACGCGCCACCATAATAAGAGGATAAAGTTGAATGGCGGTCTTAGTAGTACGGGGACGCCAGCAGGTGGACACTACAATGCTGCTAAGCCCTCTTCAATGGGCCGGGGAGACGGAGGAGGGGGTCCCGAGGAGGGTGACAGGCACAAGAGAGGCACAAAAGACGAGCAGAAGAAAGCGTGGAAGAGGGGGAGAAACCGGCTGAACAAAAGCGCAGCGGTTTTGGCTCAGCCTCACGCGTCACCGTGGGAACCCATCCCCAAGCCGTTGGCCCTCACCTCCACCGACCTGCCCTTTGACCTCTTCACCAGGAGGCCTGAGTTATTCACTTTCAGAGAGGAGAACCCCTGGGACGCCACTCCGATCACCCCTCCAAGCTCGCAGGACTTCGGGGACGAAATCAAGAACCCCTTTTACCCGGTGACAAGTGAGACTTATGGCGCTTATGCCATCACTTGCGTCTCAGGGGTTATTTTCTTGGTGGGGATAGCGGGCAACATCGCCATCCTTTGCATCGTGTGCCAGAACTACTACATGAAAAGCATCTCCAACTCATTGCTGGCAAATCTAGCTGTGTGGGATTTTGTGCTCATCTTCTTCTGCCTGCCCATGGTGGTTTTCCATGAACTGACCAAGTCCTGGCTGCTGGGAGAGTTCACCTGCAAAGTGGTGCCCTATGTGGAGGTAATTAGATTATACTCTTCTTGTTTTCCGTGATAATGTTTTATCTTGCTCTGAATGTCTCAGGGTAAATTATATCATATTGGAGTGGTGATCACGTTTTGAGGCAATGCCTACAGGCAGGATTCCCCTCTGCAGGGATGACAGATGGTAAATGGGGCTCAACCAGTGTCATTATATCACCCGCCTTGTCTGACAGCGATAACACCTCCATAGTTACATCATCTGTGTGACTTTGGGGCATGAAAATGAAGTTTCACACTCTGAGCAAATGCACTTAAAGAATTGAGTTTCTGTTTTTAAGCCCTGACTGGTCAGAAAGTACACAGCTACTGTATAGGATGTCACCTCAGCCAATAACAAGGGTGCTCTGTTTGTCACTTGTGGTCCTGTTACTGGTGAGAAAGCCTCACCCCTAGCCCTCAGGCAAGTAGACACACCCATACACTAGGATGTAAGGCCACAGCTCACTGTGACATACATACAGTATAACACTCTTTCTCCTGTTGCTTGAGCTACACATATGGCACAATTGATATAAATGTTGCAGGTGTCTATGTCCTTGTCCTTGTTTTCTGTTCTTCTTTTACACACAGAGACACACACCTGTGTTCACTACACAGGGGATGCTAGACAGGTTGTTTACACCATGTTGATACCTTTCCTTTGTGTGCTTACTGCAATTACACCAGTGTCAGATTCACCTGAAAGGTTATTGTTTGTAGGTTTGTATAGAGCAGGGGGTTTCCAGCTCAAGGGCTGGAAGGGCAAGAGAGGAGACATGGTTTAAATGATTTAATTTGACCCAAATACAACATAAATGAAAGTACCGATTTGGAACAGATAAAGCAGTGGGCGTTATTAGTGTCAGAGGCGAAGGAAAAGGAGGAGAGCACATGAAACCAAACCAAGAAGAAACCCGATTGCAGCAGAGAGAGAAAGAGAAATAGTCTGACACCAGTTTCTGTAGGCACACCTCAAGCCAGAACAGGTGACCAGACTCCACCCTCCAGAGATGCAGAAGAGCATGCAGATGGAGAGGCCAGTTGCATCAAGAAGTGATAATATGAGCAGGTGAACCCACAGTCGTTTCAGAAAAAGCCCCAAAAAAACATAGGTTTATGTTACAGACAACATATATTGCCCTTCATTTTGAAGGATCTTGAGCTTTGGTTTTCAAACAATTTGAAGCATTGATATCTTTGATTGAAAAAAGGGACAGAATGATGTGAAAAACTGTTTGTGGAGCTACATCATATTAGTTACTCAATTCAGTGTGAAATGGACTTTTCTGTGGTCTTTTGCAATGCAGTTTTGCTGCCTCTCATTTGAAGTATCACACCTCTAGTAGTTCTGTAAAAAAAGTAGACCATTCTAGTGAAATATAAATGTGCTTTAGAGTCACAGTCTACCCTGCATCAGGCATTCGTTACAGTTATCTCTTTGTTGGAGTCGATAGCTATAACTGGCAGTTTTCCATGCATACATTTAATTGCAGCATGATTCCAGCTAAAAAACAAGCAGACATTGCTTACAGTGTGTTGCATATGCACCATCCTCTCTCCTATTTGCCATCATTGTCCTCATTGATCACATACTGTAAAATCATAATGCAGCATCTCATTTGCAAACACCTTGTGTGTAGATATGTTTTAATTAATGGGGTATCGCAGGGAAATAGACCCCCTCCTTGTGTTATTGCATATGAGCTATCCAAGGACCACAGGATATTATTGAATAACTTTAATAACGCACACCCAGTGCACGGACCAAATGGTTACGGTTAATATAGAGAACCCCTGTGTGTTTATTATTACATTTGTATTTTATAGTGCATATCTATAAGGACATGTGCACTGGACTGGACCTGTTTGTCTTCACAGTGCTTTCAGTGTGTGTATGTGTGTGTGTGTGTGTTTGTGCACAGCCGCATGCATGTGTCAAAACAGGCCGTGAATAATGCAGCCTGGGGCTCACTCTCTCCCTGTGGAACATTCAGTGAGACACACACACATTTGCACCCTATGGAGTGACTTTATTCTTCACTTAACCCAAATTCAGTCACACGGGATATCAACATTTGGCCTAAAATAAAGACATGCATACTCAGTCACACATGTTTGCATATATATGCAACATGTAACCCAACTGCACGTGAGCATGCATGCATAATCAGAAAGCAGTATAGATCATGTATTGTCAGTGTCTACTGAAAGAGGAGCTTCCCATGGTGCAGCCTGCAGTAAACCTGATTTTATTCAGAATGTTCCAAGTCTAAATAAGAAAGCAATTTTTGTTGTAAAATGTAAGAAAATATAGCAGGAAAATAAAAATTATGGCAACAGCCAGCCTGCATTATTTCAGATACACTCCTTTTTCATGCTGCTGTCATTGCAGATGACCCCTCTGGGCAGTGATGCACATTGCAGCAAATTTAGGCAAAACTAATGGGCAATAATTGAGTTTTGCACCTGGCAGTTGATTAGGATGAGACTTTAAAGCAGGCTAAAATAACAGATAACCAGTGCAGTAAGCATTGTGTTAGCCATAGGGAATAACTGAGTCATTTGTCAAGGTTCATTTAGAGCTATGCTGCTGCCGAGATTTTTTAAAACTTTTTGTCTCATTACATCTACAGTAAATATAGAAACATGTAGGCATCACCAACTGAGAAAGCATCGGATTGTGAGATCTAATAGCAATAATACTGTATGAGTAGTGTTTTCAAGCAGCATTACATGATTTATTTATTGATGGGTGTTTAATAGAAAGAAAAAAACAGTTGTTTACAAGATTATAATGTATAAATTGTGTACATTTAGGTCTAAATGTATGTATATGAACAGAACCAGAGCCAAGCATCCATGGTTACTTTGTCAGATTTATAAATAAAATATTTTGCCCATTAGGTTATTGTTTTAAAACCTTTGCAGCAGCCTAATGACTATTCCCATTAGAAGATGTGTTCACACCTCCTTCTTAACTTGATTTACAGCTAATTGCCAATCATCATCATGGAACATAAATCTAGCGGCTCCCTAAAGAATCATTCTCTCCTTAGACACATATTGGCAATTCCATTACCAGTTCTGCCCTATCACCATAACCATATGGTAGATAGTGTAGTTTGAGCCACAGTGGCTTGTATTGGTAGATTGTACAAACATAAGCAATGGTATTGTGTCCATATCTACATCTCAGACTTAATTGAGTCCTTATTTTACTCAAATTCTATTCTTTGTACTGTTTTCTTTACTAATACTAGCATATTATGCTTAAAATGCTCTATGTATTACTTTAGTTTGTATGCCTCATTCACACATCTGACCTCTGTTGTACAATACTCTGTCGTCAGAAACTGTAGGCTGTCTTTGCTATGGTACAGTGGGCCTTAGCAGGCAAAAGACAGAGAAACAGACTATTGAACCAGAGCAAGAAAGAGGCTGAGGAAAGAGAAAGAGACAGAAAGAGAGATTGGAGGGGGGAAAGTGAGAGAAGTAGGGAGAGGCACAAGGCTGCATGGAGCCACAGAGCCAGAGACACATGTATTGTGTAGAAATTGGCGGTAATGGCAGGACATACATCAGCTTGACACATTCACATTCACTGACAATACGTTGTTTCAACTCACACATGCACACACAGGAACAAACACTTTGAAGAAACCAAATCAGAATTACAAATTCAGTTTCAGGAATATGAGGCCATTTCACAGGACCAGAAGGGGCCCACATGCACTTGTTATTTTCTTTCTAGTGTTCCTATTAGGACGGGCCGACACATTGAGTTAATTTAATTCATTGTAAATTTTTTTGCACAATGTGTAAAATGTCTAAATTGTAAAAAGTCAAGTTATTACAATGTGCACAAAAAGCTTATTTTCACAAAAAGCAACGTAGATGCTAGCTGACTGCAATAGCTGCTTTGAGCCAAAGCAGTCCCGTAAACTGTGACACTACAAGTTCACCTGCTGCAGTTTACTGCTGTGACTATCTGGTAGCTAGCTGTCTCTGGCTATCTCATAATGAATATATTCGTATCTATGAGAAAGACTGACTGAAAATGAGTGGAATCCTTTATGTGGATTCCACTTAGTCTGTCTCCACGTGCCAGTTAGCTAACCCTAGCAAGCAGCAGTCTGCAGATACCAGTCTCATGTCTTGTAATGAAACACAAACAGCAGCAGATCAATTAGTGAGCAGACTTTTCTGCTCTGTCTGTGCTGAAACTGATTATCAAACTGGATGTGAACTACTTAGTTGAAGCATCTGGTACTGGCAGACAACAGCAATGAGGATAGCCTGTAGTTTATGATGACAGCCATGTAGGTGGTGCATATCTTTTATTATTCTTGCACAACTGTCTAAAAATGTTTCAATCACTAATATTTCAATCCTGTATTCTGCATGCAAACAAAAATTGCTATGCTGAAAGTAAAATTTAGATTTTATGTTGGGTTTTTTTGGCCATATCACCCTGCCCTAGTTCCTTAATTCAAAAATCACCAACTATGGTTATTATCATCGGATCTTTATGGGAAGCATTCTTTCCACCCCTTTCGTATATCAAGAAAATAGATAGGTAAGTCCAGATTCTGACTAGATACAGCCATCCCCATCTGTCTATTTGTCTCTGTCTATCTATCTAGCTAACAATCTAGCCTTCGCACACACGCACTCAAATGCACAAAGTCAGTGGGGTGTGCTGATCTTCCAGATGGGTGGGATGGCCTTCTCTACTGATCGCTGCCTACGGCTGTTCTCTCTCTCACTCCCTCTCTCTGCATCAGCTATCTGTGATTAGAAGTGAGCCACAGGGGGAACACACACTCACTCTCACACACACACACACACACACACACACACACACACACACACACACACACACACACACACACACACACACACACACACACACACACACACACACACACACACACACACACACACACACAGTGACACAGACACATTTAATACAGTATGAAAGCATTTGGGAACACGCACAATAGTGCATGTACTGTACCCTGAATGCAGACATACAGTTACTGAATACACAACACATGAACACAAGTTAAGTACACAGAGGAACACACTAGATGCCGTGCCCTCCGCTTGTCTATTAGGAGCACGCGTGATAGTTAATTGGAAGATACGTAAATTATTCAGGGCATATAATTAGTGGCTCTACATAATGCATGATGGTGAGTCCATTCAGTCAGCTCTTTGTCCGTGGATGAGTAGATATTGTGTTTTGTATGATGTGACAAGTCCACACAACATAACGAAGCGAAGATTAGGCTTGCTGTTGAATGTAATTAACCAAACTTATAATTACCCATGTAGATATGCAATATTCATTCAGTGATTAGCATTATGAATTAGGTATGGTGGTGATATGAAATAGTCCAGCATATCAGTTTCAGATCAGCAAAGAACAGGCCAACATGCACAGTAGCTAGCCTTCATAGAGTGGAATAGGATAGAAATTTAAAAGCTCCTGGGTTCGGCATTGCCTCCAACGTAACACTTAGAGACTGGGGTCAATGACCTGGAATGGGACTTTTCTAGCAGACGCTGCACACTGACAGACAAATACTTTTTTTAATGTCCAGGGGAATTCTGCCACAAGTCAGGATATAATTTAATAGAAGAGAAATTTATTGTCTGGAAGAAACTGCCTCAGACACACAGAGTAAATGCAGAGACAGAAAGCAACGGCTAAGGGTAGAATAATGGACGGTTGCTATTAATTTAATTAAAGAAAAGAAAGAAGCAAGAAGAACATTGGAGAGTGTACTGCTCGCCCCACTTATGTGTGACTTCTATGGATCTTTGTTCCAGGCTGGCAGCCCCCTGAAGGACTTTTAACAATTTAATATAAAAGTTACAATTAGAGCCTGTTCTTGCCTTTGTTTTGTCACAGAATAGAATAGAATAGTTGAGTGTGTAGATTCATTATTGACCTGGAAACAAAACATTCTCATCACATGGTCATCTTACAGTACTTGATGTTTCATAAGCTTTCGACCACACAATGATTAATCTGCTAGTTATTTTTTCCAATAAATCATTTTGTGTATTTTGCCAGAAGAAGACATTGAAGAACACAGAACAGCTTGAAATCCTAGCATCTGAGAAGCTGTAACCAGCACATTTTCATGACAACTTAGAAACTCCATCCACCAAGGAAGGTGGCAAATTATAATAATAGAAAAAAAAGAACAATAGAATAGAATAGAATAACAAAAAACATAGGCAGCTGTGGCCATTTACAGGTCTAAAGTCTAACATCATCAAAGAGGAATCTTTATCAGCCCACATGGATAGATTCAGTTATTAGTCTGTATGCCATAATCCCACACACACAGTCATATGCGTGCATCATCCAAAACTTGTACTCAGCATCAACAAAATACTCATTTTGATAATTCTGCATATATGTGGACGTGCACAGACACAAACAAATTCACAAATGGGTATTCATGCTCACCTACATCCTTCTCTCTCTCTCAGACACACAGCCCAGCTGTTAGACGGATGGTGGCTGTCAGCGGCAGGGTCTCTCTGGTTAGAGTTATGGTCTGGTGGAGCCTGCACTGGGTCACACACACACACACACACACACACACACACACACACACACACACACACACACACACACACACACACACACACACACACACACACACACACACACACACACACACACACACACTCTCAATCTAGGAAAAAGACTGCAGCTGGAATAACCCTTTGTCTCCCTGGCTCATAAGACTGTGTGTGTGTGTGTGTGTGTGTGTGTGTGTGTGTGTGTGTGTGTGTGTGTGTGTGTGTGTGTGTGTGTGTGTGTGTGTGTGTCTGTCTCCATATTAGGTCATTCATCACCTGATAACACCCATTACCTCTGACAGTGGCTGCAGTCACAGTATGACCACACAGGCTCCACCAGTCCTTGTTAAGAGCCAATTAATAACGCAAGGCCTTTGTGCCACCAGCTCACAGGACCTTTAATCAGGAAGTTAATGGGCCGTTATTAAAAACAGCACCAGGGGAATATGTCTCTCTCACCTGCTGTGCTGATAGACGGCCAGAACCCCCCAAAAACATATGTTCTGGATGAAAGGCCTTTTCATGTGGATTTTTTTTTTGAGCCCTTGAAGACAAAGGTTGAGACTAAATAGATAATATTAAGTGAAATGATATGAAGTGACTGTACTGCTTTATAAATTGTACATTGTCACTTAATTACAAGTGAGTTGGTAATGTTTTAAGTCATAACTTGTTGGATTGACTACATTTCACAATGTCTATATAGAAGGGAGGTTAACAGACATAATAAGGTCTATCTATCAAACATTTTATTTATCAATTAATCTACTATTTTAGCCATACTAACATCATGGTGCTATGGAAGAAAATGACGGTTCAGACTAAAACAACTTAAACAACTGTTGAATGGATTGTTATGAAATTTTATATAGACATTCATGGTTCCCAATGGATGAATTTCATTACTGACTGGTGACTTCTCCTTTACTGCCACTAAAAAGTCAAACTTTTCACCCATCCATTAAAATATCTCAACAGCTACTGGATTGATTGGCACAGAACTTTGTACAGACAATCATGGTTCCCAAAGGATGTATCCTAAAGGCTTTGGTGATCCTGTGGCACCACCATGATGTTCACATCTGTAGTTCTCAGTGAAGTATCACTTTACAACTATTAGATTGATTGGCATGAATTTTGGTGCACACATTAATGCCACTCTCAGGATGAATTCTAATCATCAATCTGGCCATTTTCTGTTAGAAATGTCAGTTTGTCCAGTACTTTTTATGACCAGATGTTTCATGCTGCTTAGACAAAGTTAGCGTGCTAACACTAACTTTTTGAGGCAAAGAATCCACATTAGCAAAGACCTGTGATCTTGTTTGCTCTGTTTTCTTGAAACTGCACTACTGTTTTAAATAAGCAATAATATTTTAGAGGTACCATTTCCAGCCTCAAGGCTAGCAGGCCTGTCATCTTGCCAGCAGGTAAAGTGAACATGACAAGGCCAAGGCTGGTTGGTAGAAATGCCACAATAACATAGTTAATCATTCTAAAGATTTCTCTTCCTCTAACCTTATACTGTCTCACTCACTGATGTCTTCCCCTGCAAGTGTTCTCTATTCACAATCTCTCATTTCTTTCTTTCTTTCTCTCATTCTTAGTTTCCCCCACTCTTTCCATTCTTCTTCTGTCCTTGTTTTTCATTCCCTCATTAGCATAACCCCCTTCCACACAAACACACACAGCTTCATCACCCCACCAGGGCTGACTCTTGGACTCTCTCTCTCTCTCTCATCTCCCCTCCAGTACAAAGCTATGCCTGTTCGCCCTGCCCTTGCTCTCCGCCCCAACACACTGATCAAAGCTGGGTTTCCTGGTCCTCCATGACAGCCTTTAAAGCCATTCCAACCCTGTTGTTCAAGCCATGAAATATTCACTCTGTGCAAGCACCTGTGTACTGGATGGGTTATTTTTTGTGTGTTCACTACTATGTGGAAATGTAGGCATGTTTGGTTTATATGTTTATGGAGGAATGCTTCTTCATCTGTTAGAATAAAAACGGACATTTCCAGAGATGTAGGACCAACCAATATATAGGGGTAGTATGTAGCCAGATGTCCATTTAAAAAACTCAAATTTATTCCAGCATTACAGTGTGTAGACTGTGGATTGGGCTGGAGGGAAAAAAAGCAAATAGCCATTTCAGTGAATGATATCCACACTTACCAATGAGACAGAATGAACTGAGAAGAGTGGCTACATTTTACATGAAAATGTTAAAGGAGGCTTCTGGTGTAGGGTAAATTTCCTTGCAATCACTGTGAAGTCAGTTCATGGGGACATTTGAAACTTAAATCCACCAAGTGTATGACCGGTGGAGCTGTCAAAAGCTAGTGATGGTAAAATAAGTGTGTTTACTGTGAGGCATACATGCATTATTGCCTATACTAATGCCATCATTAATGTATGTTCTACTAATCACTTTTTTTCACGCTGCTATAGACATTTTGGTGGCAAGTGCAGTAACAACAAATCCTGTCCCTGCAATGATATGTGAACATGATGGACTTTTCTGAGCTCTTTAAAATGTGCCTATTCTGTTGTTTATACCAGTCAGAAATACCTGAAGACATTGATGAAAAAGAGCTCAGTCTCCTGCTTATTTCATTTTTTGCACTTGGCTCTCCACACATTGATAAGTACCTATAAGATGACAACTTCTGCCAAGTGCACTTACATTTTGACATTTATTTTTGTCACCTCACCAAATCAGCTAAAGGATTAATCTATCCACAGTATGAATAAACTAGCCAAATAAACATGCTTGGCTTGAATCCTCCTCAAGTTGCTTTTAAAAAATGCCGTCACTTAAAGGTGTACTATACAGGATTTGTCAGTTGGTGCTTGTAAACACAACAGTCAACAATGGCCCATCCTCCCTGGCTCAACAACACCAGAGAGGAAGAGAGAGCAGCGGTGGTGGAGGTGAATTAACAGAACGAGCAGAACAAAGCCGTGAATCAGATTTTTAAACTACTACTTTTGATTGTTTCAAAGCAGTTACATTGTAAGGCACAAAAAAACATCCCCACACCTCTGCACGCCTCATCCTGTCTGCTGTGTGCGGTCAAACAGACATAGACAGAGAGCAGAGGAGACACACGGAAACAGTAGTGTAACCTGGCCTCTACACTACGAGTCCTGACCTCACACCCTTCACACTGTTATTGGCAATTATTTTTTAGGAAAATCCTGTATATACTATGTCTTTAAATATCTACTGAATAATTATTTTTTCTGCTTTGGCTAAATTTCAAAACAATTCACTACAAGATTGTAGTGTCACAGCTGCTTCCCTGGTTCAGAACGCAGTCACGTTGATCACAGTTACTGTTCAGAGTGCTGTGTTCTGCTGGCGGTTTGTCTACCCCACTTACTTCTCGCTGTTCCGTATGGTCACCCTTCATTAGCCTGGTTAGGATGTGTGTCAAAGGGTCAGCGTGTGTGTGTGTGTGTGTGTGTGTGTGTGTGTGTGTGTGTGAGTGTGTGCGGCCTACACACACACAGGATATCTTGCAGTGTGTGTGTACATCTATATCTGTCCAGGAAGTATGTGTTTAGAGCACTAAAGCCGAGGCTCACTGGGGCCATCTGGGGAGCTGGCTGTTGTAATTAAATATGATATGACAGGAGGAATGAAGGGAGGAAAGGAAGAGGGGATGTTTAAAATGAAACAGGGTGAGACACACTCTCCAGATGCAGAGGAATATTCTGCAGGGTACCCACTGTGCCAAAATGATAATCCAACAGATGCTTTCAAATGCTGAGGAAATTTGTGCACTCTGACAATTCTGTGCAACGAGAGCGTGAAAACAAACGTCTCCTAGTTAACATAAAAACACTGGAATGTTTAGAGAGGTTTGTTAATTAATAAGATTGTCATGGAAAATACATTTAAACAAATGAATGCGGCAATGATGGCTTTTAATCCACCGTCACATTCTCTTTCTTTACCCTCACACATACATGTATGTTTCAGAGAAGGATGCTACACTGTGTTAATAGCAGCCTACCTTTCATTGTGTGTTTTACTGCTTCACTGCTTATACTTACACCAGTGTCAGGTGTACTAAAAGCCCAATACCATTAATGTGTCTTGTTCTTTATTTAAATGGTGGTGGCTGACTTGTCAACTGGTAGAAATGCCTCTGTGTGTGTATTACCGACAGCCCTTTAACAACAGTTTAACAGACTTTCTTACACAGGAGATAATTTTGTCAGTTCCTTGTTATTCTCCTATTCAATGAAGAATGGGGACTGAACAATCTTCACTATAAGTTCAGTGTTGCATGCAGCTGAGCCCATCTGTCAGTTGAAATGATTGTAGATTGTTGCATGCATGAGGCTACTGTCAGCTTAAGCTCTGAGGCTCTCTTGTTTCTCTACTCCCCTTCCTTGCAGACATGTGCTGTTTCATGGATAGTGTTTCAAAATATTGAGGAACTATGATACTATTGAGGAGTGAGCCTGTACAAGTCACCAAGATAAATGTCACATTTAATGTTTTCAGTGACCAATGTGACTGAATGATTTCTGCTTGTTTCCTCAGGTTGCCTCCCTGGGTGTGACCACTTTCACCCTGTGCGCTCTGTGCATCGACCGCTTCCGTGCGGCCACCAATGTCCAGATGTACTACGAGATGATTGAGAACTGCACCTCCACTACAGCAAAGCTAGCCGTCATCTGGATCGGAGCTCTGCTATTGGCTCTCCCAGAGCTCCTCATACGACAGCTGGTAGCTGAAGACACAGGAATGCCAGACGAGCCTCCCGTTGAACGCTGCATCATCAGGATATCCACCTCACTACCTGACATGCTCTACGTCCTGGGATTGACCTATGAGGGCGCTCGGCTGTGGTGGTGCTTCGGTTGCTACTTTTGCCTCCCCACCCTCTTTACTATTGGGTGCTCATTGGTGACGGCACGCAAGATCCGGCGTGCAGAGCAGGCCAGTGTGCGCAGCAACAAGAAGCAGATCCGACTGGAGAGCCAGATGAACTGCACAGTTGTGGCTCTGGCAATTGTCTATGGTGCCTGTGTGGTGCCTGAGAACATCTGCAACATAGTTTCTGCATACATGGCGGCTGGTGTTCCTGAGCAGACCATGTCTGTCCTCCATCTTCTCTCTCAGCTGCTTCTCTTCTGTCGGGCCGCTGTGACGCCTGCGCTGCTGCTTCTCCTGTGTCGCCCGCTGGGCAGGGCCTTTTTGGAATGCTGCTGTTGCTGCTGCTGTAACCATGCGCCCTCCTCGGCCACGGCTAGTGACGATAACGAACACGAGTGCACCACGGAGCTAGAGCTGTCGCCGTTCAGCACCATCCGCAGGGAGCTGAGTAACTACACACCTGCTGGCTCCAACTGCTAAACTGACATTCCTCATCAGGGATGGGAGATCTCACTAGCCTGCAATTAGTTTGTGGCTGGTATTTCTCAGACTTTTCTAGGAGAGATTTGCCTTACCTAGTCTAGTCACATTTTCAAATGGGTGCATGAATGAACTTGGACACTGAATAATCACATTCAGTCAGTGTCCTAAATCCTCAACTTTCATTCCTTATATTAATACTGTACATTTACAGTAACTGCATAATCCTTATTTTTCAAAGAAGCTAACAAAAAGCAAACTGTTTGTTCCACTCATGCCCTGGGGTGCTTGTAAAACAGGGTCAGTACATATTTTTACAGTAACTACACACTGGTCATCTTCAAATGTTAGCAATCCTGCCCAAAACCTTTAAAACGTACAAACCTCCCTACTGTAGACCTTGTATGCCTAAATATCTTGTTTGGACACCTGGAATGGCCACTTGTTACCTGGCTGATGTCAATTTCCTCACAAAATGTTTGAATCAGGTTAGAAGAAAAAAAAAATCATGCTACGTGCATAAGGGAACATAAATATTTCTACTGTACAATAGAAATGGGGTATGTTTGTACAGAATACATGTCACAGTAGGTACTGTTAATGATGACAAACAGTTTGTATTGAGTTTTGCTGATAAACGTGTTGACCACCAGAAGTAGTATTTATGTATGGGGAACTGTACTGTACATCCTAGGGGAGAAATAATCAATGCCAATCACCTTCCAAATGGTTCACTGGTGAAATTATGGGGACTAAGCTAATTAATCACAGAGCAGTCATGTATAATAATTAAAATACTGCCTATAGAGGTACAGGACAGTTTAGAGACTACATCAGCTGTAAATGTACAGTTCAGATATTGGTGCACACATTTACAGTCTTTGTGGCTGGGGTACTAGGCTTATGATAAGTAAACTAGCGCGGGGTGTCTCTTTGCAGTAATGACAGTTTGCAAGAAGAAAACAAGGGCGGAGATTGCGTTGGAGAATCCAAATATACACAACACTTACACTGTACATCGGAGAACCATGACTCTGACTACGTTAAACATAACTGGGCTGGTCTCAGAGAAACATAAACACGGACTCGAGTGGAACGAAAAAGTTTGGAGTGGACTAATTGTAATCAAATTAAAGTTGAATGGAGTGGAATGGAATCGAATGAAACGCCACAATTAAATTGAATGGAGTGAATATAAATAGAGTGGAAAGTAATGGAACATAACACCGTGGAATATGATTGAAAAAGGGATGGACTCAGCACAGACTGGACTGAAAATAAATAAATGCACTACACTGTTGTATCATGTTACGCCTTACACTTTGGGCTGTATATATACTGTACACTTTCTTCGGTGCTCTTATAATGAATGCGCTGTAAACAACAAATCCATCGGTTCGACTTAGAATTGCAAGAAAATTGAGCTGCACACTTTGTTTCTGTTGAAGAAGACAGATTGCAGTTAGCATATCTGTGACTTTGGAATAATACACCAATAAAAGTGCGGTAAAGAAAGAAAATCAATGTAGAGTTCCACAGCTACCACAGCTACTGTTTAGAGAGATCGCCTGAATCTTTGAGTATAAATACTGCATTTATTTGAAGTGACAGTTGTTTGACAGTTAAATTAAAAGTATGGTAGCATTTGTTTTACAGTACAGTAATGAGGTCACTTGTAAATATTTATAAATGAAAAGATAATTACTTGTAGTTATACTGTAATAGATGCAATAATTAACTAGTGTCTACATACTTTTATTTTTACATTGGTACAGAAATATAATTACATTTGATTATGTAAAATAGTAGTAGGCACAGTAGTTAGTAATCAATTACATGGTAATTACACCATGTTACTAAATTATTATTACAAACAAGTGCCAATAATGCATAATTATACTAGGTAATTGCTGGTCTGTAAATATATAGGGAATTATATATTTGTACCAATAATCACTGCAAAGTTCAGAGCAAATATGAAGTAGTTGTTTTATTTTTGTTCAACTCATTACTTTATAATTACTGAACTGTAAAACAAAGTGCTATCACAAGTATGTTAATCAGCTCAAAAAGCGAGACAAAAAAGAGAAAAAACTTGATCTCTGATATGATATGATGCAGTTTCAATACTTGGGTTTTTAAGGAGAACCAATGAAATGTTTTTCACAGTGTATGAATTTACACGTGTATTGTACTGTAAATCTGTTTTCTTAATCCTGCTAATCAGACCTGGGTCAATACAAAGTTCAAACCACTAAAGTATGTCACCTATTACAATGCAGCCAATTAAAATTTTGGTAAATACTTTGAAGCCCAAATAGTTCATGTTCACATTTAAAGGACTAGTATGTAGGATTTAGTGGCATCTAGCAGTGAGGTTACAAATTGCAACCTTCTTAACCCTCCTCTCCCCTAAACTTGGTTTGTCCATTGTGGGCGACTGTAGAAACATGGCAATGCAACAGGGTGGGCTCTGTGGAAAGGGACCAGCTCCCTATGTAAATACTAAGGGCTCATTCTAAGGTAAAGAAAACACTTCTTATTTTTATGAAGTTATATACCAATTAAAATATAAGTATGAATATTATATTCGATTTCTGCCAAGTCCATTCCACTACATGCCACTAAATTCTTCACACTGCACCTTTAAAAATGGTTTTAGGGATTCTTAGGGTGACCAAAATGACTCTAAAATGAACCTTCATTTCATTTGTAAGACATGTTAAAAAAAATGTAATTACATTTGTTTAAACATTTATAATGGTGGTGAATTGTGTGATGACCCAGGTGTGATGTTCATTGGTATACTGTATATTGCGATGAATCTTTTGCATACGGTTCTGCACTGCCAAACACCTTCTCTCTGTCTGTCTCTTGTGCTCTTGTGGTAGTAGCACACTATCTCTGGGTGTCTATCTCAGCACGGAGGTCAGTTTGCTCTCAGCTCCTATCAATACAGAAAGAAGAATACCACTACAAAACACGGATAACGAAAGCTTAAAAACCACCCAGGTTCAGTCATACTTAAAATATACACTTTTGCTATGGTGAGAAACTGTGGCCAAAGGGTGTTTTTTTTCCTGCCACAGCTGAAGGCAACATCCCTTTGGCTCTAATGAACTCCAGTTTATGAGCACCAAGAGATCCAGGTGGATGTACCCTCTGGTTGGTGCTGCCTGCAGTTCTTCAAGTTAATAGGGGAAATTGGCAGGAACATAGCAGCTTTGTAACAGAGTGCCCTGCAGCCTGTTAGACATGTTATTACCATCACTATCAAGGTATTGTGGGGCCAATCTGTAAACCTGTCCCAGGATCTTAGTTTATACTGTATGTCCTTGAACACTTTTTCCTAATCAACTTAATGGCCTTGGGATAGGTATTTTCTATTTAAATTAAGTCGGAATTTACCTTCTGTTTTCCGTTGGGACTGAAGGTAAACTGATCTCCTAAACCTGATGATCTTATTCTGCATATTTCCAGGAGTATAGCTCATTCTAAATGGCTCAGTGTGTAGTGATGTGGTTCAAACTATTGATGAAGTGATTATTGTAAATCAGTCAGTGAGACGTTTATTCTGAACTTTGTGAGTATCCTCTTCACTCTGAGCAAAATGTGTCTGTATTTGATACCTGAAAATGTAAGCACACAACCACTGTTGTCTCTAAGTCTAGTCACTGGTTTCTAAATAGCTTTTTATATAGCCAAAAACTGTCCTTTTGTTTATCAAAGAACTTTATCTTGAAAACTGTATATTAAAACCCTAAATGTACTATTACTGTTGTGTTGATTTTGATTTGTTGTGTGTATTAGGGGCACTGACAGACTTTGTTTGATCTGGAATGCCTTGATTTTTAGTCCTTCAGTGATTCACTTCACTACAACAGAACTCTTTCCAAAAAAAACATCTACCAGTTTACTGAAAGCAAAGAAAAAATATCCTGCCTCCATGCCAAAGTGCTGTTGCCATGGATACAATCACTGTAAGGGATACTACCGCTAATTAATATTGCTCCTTCATAAAGTCTTTAGACTTGCAAGAGACAGAATCAATAAAATCAATGCAGTAGAGGCCGAGATATCCTGACTTTTCGTCTCCAGTGCGAGTCAAACTTGGATCCTACTATTCCCACAATACAACTTATTGGTGGTTTTTGTTTTTTTAATTAGACCCTTGCTGACTGGTAAACTCCCAGGTTTTTCAGCCTGCATGCCTCTAGGTTGTGTCTAACAATAAATTCTGTAGCACTTAACCTCACTCAGAAGTTTATTTATCATCTCTAGTGGTCTGACTTCCAAAGAGGTATTAACAGAGCTAGATATTTAATTGGTGTTGAGACCACAACTTTATTTGCCATAAAAAAAACAAAGAGAGATTAGAAACAGACACATGTCACACACCACCACATGAAGGGGAAATGGTTATAGTGATTAGAAGACATATTGTCTACATTAGCCACTGAATTCTTTGTTACATATCTGTTTCATCTTATCATGTGGTTGGTAGCACCCCGTTTGCTTGAAAGCAGATGAGACCTTGGTGCATTTTTCATTAAATAAATGGTCACAAAAGCATTTTTAATGTAATTCAGTATAGATTCAAAAGTGTAAAATGGAGTCTGATCATTCTAAAGAGATATGTTTTTTCATGGTGGTATAAGTGCATAAGTTTAACCACAGAAATGTAAGTACAACTTTCTTTTGAAACATGAAGTAAAACAGTTGTTACTCTGTTCCTCCTTGGGAATAAAAATATGTCCTGGTGTCCTGGTTTCCTTGAGATCCTCCGACTACAGCAGATCCAAAGTGAAAAAATGTCTTCATTTTTCTTCTTCCCTTTAAAATATTCATCAGCGATGTATCACTGTGCTCTACTCTCCTAACACATCCTACACACCCTCTCTCTCCCCTCTCTGTTGCCTTTTCTTTGTCTGCTGCATCCAAAGTGTTACACAATGATGACGTCCTGGGTCTGTGTTTGCGATAAGGATGCAGAACAGAACTGTTTATACCTCCCGAAACCGAATTAGCTGTCGGTCTGGAACACTGAGCAGATGCCAGAAAGCTTCCACAACCACTGAGTCGTCTTGCTCAGTCCCCCAGAGGACGCCACTCACTCCCACTGTTGAGGAGGAGGTGGTCTCTTTCTATTTCTCTCTATATAATTTTCTCAATCTCCTATCAAGAAAGAAAGTGAGGATAGGAGAGATGTCAGAAAGAAACAGACTAGAGGAAAAATGGAAATGTCTTAGAATATGTTGCTATTTGATTAAAAACAATCCTTTTGTGCTGCAATTTTAACTTGCATTCAAAAGAATGACGGCAGAGAAAGCATAATACACTTCACAGATTCAAATATGTTAATATGTATAGAGGTGTGCTTGGTTTATCTCCCCTTACACCCTGAGGGCATCTGGGCTCACACAAATTATTAAATGTCACAAAAAGCACAAAGAGTCTAAAAGTGCATTTGGGAAGTCTTATTTTTATCCCATTATTCTCAAAACCAAGTGTTCACTTTACAATTTGAATCTAATTCGCCAAGTAGCTGCCATTTATCTCGCAGAAAATGAGAGCCAGACTGTGAAATATCTGTTGAAAAATGAGGAATTGTTCACTTTGAAATGCACCACAATTCTGACTTTTATCTGTTGTCTCCCCTATCTCCTCCCTTCTGTCACAGAGGAAGTACTGAATGTGCGTGCGTGTGTGCGTGTGTGCGTGCGTGCGTGTGGGTGTTATAGGGCATCTCGTCCCAGAAAAGCTGACAAGCAATGTGCCACTCATCTTGGTAATTTCCCCCAAACAGTTGGCCTCCTGCCAGTGCACTCACTCACACTCAATCAGCCTCAATCAGCAACATACTCAATAAAGTGTCTGCAGCTTGAGCTGTGTCTGTGTGTGTGCAGGGATGAGTGTGTGTGTTTGTGTGTGTTTGTTATTTCATTAAGTGATTTGTCTTCAGAAGCATTTTTTTCCAAATTAAACTTCTAATTCAAAGTCTTTTCATGATCAAACACTGAGAAGTTCTGATCCAGTCTTTTGATCTCCTATTGTGCTTCTATTTTGGGCTCTGAAGGGACGATTCTATGCCTTGATTGTAGATATGTAACAGTATACAGACAGAGTGTAGTTGCCTTGTTAACACTGATAGGACAGTTGTTTCACAATTGGTGTTTGAGTTGATTTCACTCAGACAAAAATCTTGATATGCTTCCAGGAAGGTTTTGTGTCACTGATTCCGCTGCAGATGGATTATAAAGCAGGCAAAAACCATTCAAAATTTTAGACAAAGAATGTTGTTTATCATTATGTCACTGTATGCCATTAATTATTTTATACAGTATGCTCCCATTGTTGACATTTTTCACTTATCCATCAAGTCAAGAAATGAAAAAAAGGTAAAGTTACTTCGGTGATATAGCAGATGATTACATCTCTTCTTTTTTCGACTGACCTCTTTTCTTCCAGTAAGAGAAATACTCAGTTTATTTTTGGTTGTGAATGACATTAGATGTTATTTGATCTGACTATCCTACCGAGATGAGATTGAGATGTACAGTACATCAGCAATTATGATTTCAATATATGGTGTATGTCAATCAGTAGCTTACAGAGGAGTTTTAGTTACTTGTACTAATATTCCAGGTATTACAGGGGGATTGACTGTGGCTGGTGCTCTGGGATGGGAGATGGATGTTTCTGACAGAACAAAGTTGTCAGATATCTTTGTGCAGAAAGTATTTTTGGTTGTACACATCATAAAAAAAATACATGTTTTGTTTTTTTCCTCTGTCCCACCGAATATGTCTGTATGGCAGGTGAAATTTGGTTGTTTGGAATTCCAATCCGAAGAGAAAATGCACATTAAGGATCATTTCTAGACTGGTGTTGCAGACGTTTGACTGCAGGTTTTGGTGTTCAGACACACTCCCACCTTTCTGTTTTCCAAGTGTAACTGGGCATTCATCAAAAACAGGAAGTTCCAGCCAAGCAAACTGGCTGGACTAAGGTTTTTCTGGCTGTGCTTTATGAATGGTTGCTAGGTAACCGGGGAGTTAAGTTACCATCTTTCTAACTTTCTCCTGTTTTCCTCTTGCTGTTGTGTATCTTGCATTGAAAAGGAGCATCCATTCATGAAGCAGGCATTAGTAACCAATGTACGAAAGTAAAGTTAGCTCTTAGAATGACACAGGTGCAAATACAAATACAATACTGTAGTGGTATTATAGTATTAAAGTTGCATTAAGAAATATCTCTATAATAATGAAAGTTTAAATGAAAATGTATTATCTTAAATATGATGCTTGTACTGGCAAAACAAAACATTTTGGAGTGTTTTAGTATATTTCAGCTCATTGTTTCAGTTTTACAGCCTGCAGCTTTATTGTTGTGGTTCTTTCTCATATACTTTATTTAAAGACACAGCCGGCTGCTGTTTATAGGGGAAAAAACCCTGATAAATGCCACATGCCCAGCACCAAACACCAGGCAGACAAAGTTAGTGACTAGCTGGTCAACATAGTGGAGCAAGCAGCTAGACAAGAAACCCAACCTTGCCAGGTAGCAAGCCAGCTAGGCTAGTCCTTCCTACAACCACACACACACACACACATACAAAATCTGTCATTTTACACCAATATTACTTTTCAGTATTTACTGAGACTTTTCATTTTGGAGATTGCGCTACATTGCAAAAACATATTGAGATTCTCCATTGGGAACTGCTCAGTAATATCTCTACCTCTCCATTTCTCTCATATTCTCCCTCTCCCTCTCTTTCTATAGGCTACCATTCTGTCTACTGCCTCTCCAACCATTCATTTCTCATCTTCTCTGAGCGCTATTCTACCCTCTCATACATTTTAATGGCAGCAGTTTGATCCGGCTGGTCAAAAAACATTCAAATGTGTCCGCTCATATTGAATAAATACATAATTTAGCAACACAAGTCAACTTCTGTTCAGTGTTGTGGAAAAGACAAGATAAATATTTCACATTCTGAAGAATGGGTAGAATGGGATTTAGTCTAAAATGAGATGCTGAGTCGTGTGTGGCCGGGAGCTTTAAATTAAGAAGTGTTTCTGTTGGAATCTTTATAGGTTCTTGGTCTTGGTCCTGTTTAGATGCAACAGAGCACTCCTGTTAGATGACTGTTCATCACAGGTCTCATGCATACAATTTTACCAAGCAGGGGGGCCAAGAAAATTGATTTGAAAAACGAAAACATCGAGCATATGTGAGAACGATGCTATTCACTTACTAACAACACCACCAAGATGTGTCAAAGGGCAGACAGGATATAATCTTCCAAACAAACTATAATACACTCTGTCCATTTATCTGTTGTTCAAGGTCAGAGTTGCAGCAGGCTAAGCAAGGTAGTCCTTCATCCTTACCTCAAGTCACGTCCTCTGCCCCTCTTCAGGGATCCCGAGGCATTCCCAGACCAGATGGGATATATAATTCTTTAATTGAGTTCTGGCTCTGCTTTGAGATCTCTTCAAATTTGCCTGGAATACTTCTACAGGGTAGTGTCCAGAATATAGTCCGATCCAGAGCTGCAACAATCGATTAGTTGCCAACTATCAAATTAACTATCAATTATTTTGTAAAACAATTAATCATTCTTTTCTTTTTTTAAATGTCCCTAACGAGCATATGTTCTGGGTTCTATAATAGTAAACTACATATCTTTACCCTGTGGACTATTTCTCACCATTCTCTTATATTTTGTAGAGTAAACAGCTAATTGAAAATAATCAACAGATGAATCGACAGTGAAAGTAATCGTTAGTTGCAGCCCTATGCTGATCAGATACTCAAAATACCTCAAAAGGCTCCTTTTAAAGTGGATATCTAAGTTCTTCACCATGTACCTGGACACAAGCCCATGCTAGTGACGTGGCTCTAGGAATAGCAATGTTTGCCGACCATCTGTCAGTTTCTTAGTCACCACTTTTGTCCAGTCTGAATTTCCTTTGCAACTATTGAATACATTTCCATGAAATGTAGTACAGACATGACTGAATGACCAATGCTAACATGTGCAGTCTTAAAGAGCTGCTACATTAAAACGATTGTGCTTTTACGAACTAACCAAAGCTAAATCAGGATACTTGCCTCCACACTCATCTCTGTCTTCACCTCAACATGCCCATGTAACTGCGGACACCAAGCCAAGAAAACACAAGAAGAAAAAGAATGTACACATCACCATCATGTTGTTTTGATGTAAGCAAGTTGCCATAAGTCCACTCAAAACAAAAGTACCGTTGACCGTCAGTGAGTCAGCTGTATTCAGTGGAGCTCATTATTATTTCTCAACATGAAGAAAATATTTCATGCATAACAAGTATTACTACACCTTGAGAGTATGAGCTGAAGAGTGCAGCAACACCCTTACACAGAGGTGCACATGCATAAAAACGGATTAGGTCACACATACTTGCTGCTGATCATGTTTATGTATAAGACAGAACCATTCGAGATGTGACTCAGTGAGTCGAAACCTCATCTCCTGCCCATTTCCAGTCTCTGTGAGTCGATGTGCCACTTAGAAGCATGTTAACACGGGTGAGAGCTAGGGCAAAGGGTGTCAATCTGAACACTGTGTCTTCTGATTGTCTCTTTCTTCCTGTCCTTTCAATCTGGTCCCGAACTCAAAAATGCACTTGGAGGAGAAACATTAGTCCTTCAGTTTAGTTGTCTTAATCATTTGCCATCTAAATGCACCAAGGATTTTATGTCCTTGTGAGGTCAAACGCTGCTGTTTTATTATTGCTGTGTACATTTTTCAGATGGATTTTTCATTGAATGTTCAATAACAACTATATTCTTATAGTGTTCTAGACATTTATAATTATTTTTTATGAGAATTGGAATTATTTTCATTGCATTTTGACTACCAGCTACTTTGACAATGAATAGACTCCTAACCTAAAGAAAAGATATATAACAGAAGCCTGTGCTATAGCCATTAATATAAAATAGTGCATAGGGATCATAATCACCATACTTTTGTGTGCACAGCCACCTCCTTTCCTGGGGCACCTGATTACTCTTGTTGCTATGGATACCATTCAACACTAAAACCACCACTTTTCATGGCAATTAAGGTTATATTCAAGTTACCTCAACAAAAAGCAAGTTCCATCTTAGTTTAGTGTCTCTCACTGCTCAGTGCATTCAGCAGCCCTGATGAAGTATGAAATCAAACAAATATGTCAAAGAGGTCCTGATTGTAATGTAGCTTATGGGCTGATTATTTCTTCCTCTGTGTATCTACTCTATTCATTTTCCTTTTCAAAATCCTTAGGTGTAGTTTGGTGTGGTTTAACTGTAACTCCAAAGCACATAGGACAGAAAAAAGGGCAAACACGTGGTCAGAGAGCAGCAAAACATTAAATAAAGCTTATATATATATTATATATACTATATTTATAGCCTTGCATCATTTATAGCCCTCCTTCTAAAGATCTCACTCTGTTTTGATTGGTTAACTTCCAAAAGCTTCCACTGGCTGTGATGACAACGTAAACAAAGTAGTTTGATTTTGCTGTTCTATCTAATTCGTTACTCAACATACAAACTACTCAATTACATCCGTACATGTTTGAGCCTAAATCCAATTCGAAATATATGAGTGGACAACCTCATCAACAAAGGTTATGGAACCATTTGTGGTCATGCAGGGACGATATGAAGTCAGTTTAGTGGTGAAGGAAAGGTAACTTTGTAAACGGAGCATTCAGAGATGGATTTTGACATGAAGGCGGCATTTTAACATACATTCACCTAAAGTTTTGAATTTTTACAATGTGTAACATAAAAATATCAAACTATAACAGTATAAAAAGCATGCTGTTTCTTAAAAATAACAACCCCTCATTAGGTATACATTATACATAGTGACCTTCATCAAATTCATCAGGTATATACTTGATGAGGTTTTTTCGACCAAAATGAATAAACCAGCTCTAAGCAAAAAGTGTGCAAGATTGGACCGAGGTTAAAAGAATTAAACTTCTGGCTTGGATGCAGTAAGTTAATAAGTTGCTTTGGTATTAGCCTTCACGGAGCACAAGGCATCAGACTTTTCGGTATTGGTGTATTTAAATTGGACTGAACTAGAAAAGTGGGTTTAGTGGGTTTCTTTTTATTTAAGGTATGTATGTATGTATGTATGTATGTATGTATGTATGTATGTATGTATGTATGTATGTATGTATGTATGTATGTATGTATGTATGTATGTCTTCAGAGGGTACCATGATCTATGGAGCCTTTTTAAATACAATGTTTCTTAATATTTCTCTCAAAAACTTGTTTCTTATAGATACACACTCTTTGCTTGATGACAGAATTCATGAACCAAAGGGAAAGGAGTGAGCTATTTTAGCTTTTGTTTTCCTTGTCATTCATTTCTAGGTCACTGGGAGAACTGAATGCTTGGCTGAGCTTGAGACGTGCTCAATGAAGGATCTCCACATCACCGTTCCCATGTGTGTGAGTGTGTGTGCAATGAAGCAAAGGACCTTCCACCCAAACCCAAAAGGCACACACAGATCTTTCTGATACATCTTCAGTTTTCATGTCACCAGCTCAACACACATGTGCGCACACAAGTGCACACACACAGCCTATCAGCTTTTAGTGCAATAAAAAGGTCATTCTTTACCTGCCATCTCTTTCCATCAGCAGTTTTGAGCTCCTACTTTGTAAGAGTGCCGTGGCTGATGGGGATCCGTTTCACTTCAAAGGCCTTTTTTATTCTGTCCTGCTCCAGGCCCGAATCTGAACTGCAGGTCAGCACATCAGGAATGGTGTATGGTGACTGAAAGAATCACAGTCAAATAAAACATAGACACTGGCATTGACATGGCATTGCATTTCACATATTAAGCGCTGCAAACATATACATATTAATCATTAACTCTGACATTTGGTTGTGAAGTTATGCTGATGAAACTCTACATTTCCCCCAAATATTTATGTCATATGTTCCAAACTTTTCTACAGTTACCAACAAAAGACAAAACTGGTGATCATATGGGGAAATAAGGTAAACCCATGCTTAATTGACACAGGTAGAGCTGTTGATCAAACTCACCAAAAGTTGCAGCTGCCAATAGGCAATGATAAAACACTGTCAATACTGTGAATGTTAAAATGTATTTGAAAATGTGTATTTGTGCATTCATCATTCATTATATATTACTTTTCTGTTTCGTTTCTGCCCTTCCTGTTCTGCCATGCATTCATTATGGTTAGGTTGTATTACTTATACTAATACTGAATCCTAATGGGTTTTTCCCATAAAAAAATAAATAAAAGAAAACTACTGAAAAAATATCTGATAATGTGATAATGGACTTTCAAACCAGTAATGACATCATTTTTCAGATCTCCCACGCATTATTTATAAAATGCACATGTGCTGACTTCAGTCTACGATGTTTAAATAGGTCTTCTGTGCTCTAGCTGAACACAGTATCACACATAAATTCTGTTTACAAATGATGTAGGATCAGTGAGAAAGTTAAATATCAAACCCCTTCAGCAAAATACGGCTCACAGTGTCTGGATTTTTTTCTATGCTAAAATCTAATGGCAGATTTTGATGGAGTTGCCACAAAGGGGATACCTCAGTCGAAAATGAGATATATACTGGATAACAAAAAGACCTCTACAATATATTGATTGTAAACACTAAAACACATCTTGGAAGAATAGTAAAATTCTATGAATAAAAGCTAAATGTTATGTACCATATATGCCTGCGGGTTTTATCAGTTATATTCACTTTAAAGCTACACTGTGGGACTTTTGTCTCCCCCTACTGGCAGTGAGAGCAATTACAAAAAACACTTTTGACATATGTTTACTTCATAGACTTCACTGTAGTTTGATCCATCCCTACTGCTGTGGCTGTAAAACATTGGATACGTCGTTTTAAGAGTCACACAACCCCTGCAAAATGACAGAATTTGATCAATTTGATGACATTTTAAAAGGCTAGAAGAACTATATGATAAAAAAAATTGAAAAATTCTATCCCCATTGAAGTTAGCCCCTTGGTGGAAATCTCTGGTGTGCATTCTCTGCCTATAGAGATAGTACAGTATGCATTTATCCGGCCAGCGCGGGAATGCTAAACCGGACACCAGATTTAAAAACTCTGCTATACTGTGAAATACAGAGATTTACCTGGTGTCCTTCTCTATTTCAATGATATAAAACAATCAATCAAATGTGACCACATACTTAAATTACATAGAGTAAAGACAATTCTCTACAAGCTAAAGTAAAACAAAAAGGCTTTAAATGTTCATTCCTTCAACAGATAATCCTTGTTCAGTTGAGGTTAGGCACTATGAAAGCTTTGTCTGGTTTAGCTCCAATTAGGCTGTCCTATTCCAGATTAAGAGATCAAAAGATCAGAAACTCTCCCGATACCCCCCAGGTTTTATGTCAAAGCCTTTTCTAAGTTTGTGCAAAAAGCCTCTCAAAACAAATGGGAAAGATGCCTCTTAAGAGTATAGCAACAAGTTTTGTTCTGATCAGAGAAGCACTGTATCAACACATTTTGGTCAATTTAGGTGTTGCAGTTCTATGATCCTATATTGTTCTTGCGATAGCAAATTTTACTGACACAACTAAATGGAACTGAGGCATAGTTAATGTTATGAGTTACACCTGTGCTTTCCCTGCTTTGACAACTCACAGAGCTGTGAAAAAGGGCTTTTTGGCAGCATGACTCCACCTGATGAGTCAACAACACATCACCTGCCACTTTATGAGCCAGTTCATCTTTGAGATAAAAGTTGCAGCATTAGTACAGTAGAAAAACAGTTGCAGTCGTTACCCTTCTTCGTAAAAGATGTGGTGTGTTGAAAAGAAAGTACTGTGTTTACCTCATTATCTCCACATTTAACTGCTGCACGCCAACAGCCACATTAGCAGCAAGCACATGCTGTCAGACAACTTTTTTGCTTCACCATTAGAGGAAATTCTCTGGGGAAATCAATGGATTTAGTAACCATGCTTATACATAAATGAAATGCACTGTGTAGAGGATGGCAGAGCATTGTTCACGTCTTTAGTGACAGTATTTTGTTGTCACTAGCATCTGGTTATCATCATCAAACACTGACATTGTATGTATTGCAGCATTTTGGAGATCAAAAGATAAAACTCTGCCTCAAGAACACACTCAGAAACACACTGATGCTGTTGGCTTCATTACGTCTTAGGTAACAGAAATACAGATGGCTTTGTCAGCAATGACTAAACCATCTGTAAAGCTATTTTTCACATTGTCTAGTAATCAGCATTAATGTTTGCTGGGCCCCAGCTGTTTCTTTACATGCTGATGTTCTGCAGCATGCGCTGTGCTTCTAACTGCATTGCTGGCAAGGAAAGGATCTCACAGGCATGCGCAGTAAAGTAGACATGCATGCATGAAAGCTCACTGAGATTACAAAGCAGAATGCACACACAAACACACAGAGACAGGCAGCACACACACAGAAACACAGAGAGTCCCAGGAGTTACAATTACAAACACTGTCAGACTACAAATACTCATCTCTGAAATATAATTACTTTACTCACCATAGTCATCTTACCCTCTGAGCCTTAATATAAAACTCCATACTCTGACAAACTGCTGTATTTATTGTTTAAGGCTTCCTAGCTCAGTCATATAGAGAGCTGTAGCTAAAATATATGGGAGGTCTGAGATTATGCTCAGCCCGTGCAATCATGCTGTGTCGGAAACTGAAAAATCGACTCATTGCTCACGTATGGAGATGCTAAATCATTCCTTACACACGCATGCAAAGCATTCTGCTATTCTATCGCTAATAAATCAATACAGTGTTATGTCATTTCAGAGAAAACATGACTTTTGTTCACGCTGCCACTGTAGAAGAATACTCCTTTAGCTTTGTCCTTGGAGTAAATAAAAAAACCACAGAGTGTCTCCAATGCTTGTTTCATTTGAAAAAGAAAAAAACAGATGTATGTACTTTTATGTGGAGTCGAGGAAAACTAGCTGTTGATATTTACTAGAACAAATATCTATCTGTACTGTGAAAATTAAGTTGTTTTTTTCATGGTGTATATGCTGTAGAATTCGTGAGAGGTTTGCCACAGAATAACTTGATTACATTGGTGAATTGTGCCCTTAAATGAATTAAAGTCAATGCACCAGAGGAACTTAAGGACTGCTGTGCAAGCAATATGTCACACTTACAAGTTCATAGTGGCTAGTAAGATTTGCAGCATCTTTAATTGCACTTGCAGTCTATTCCATAGCTGTTACACACAGTTGGATATTGGTTTTATACTGTGTTTTATTAGTTTCTTCCTGGCAGTAATAGTTGCTGTTAAAAACAGACATTTCATTGAGTGTAACATGGTTATATAATGGCTAAAATTATCAGAGAAAGGTTTTTTTAGATAGTGGGTGTTACTGAAAAAACAAGTGGAGAACTCTTCTTTTAATAGACACTATAAGTGGCTACAAAGCAACATGGAAGGTATTTCTTTTTATTGACGGTTGAGTTGAGTCAAATAACAAGAACGGTGTGATTTTGTCTGATATGAGCAGCTCAGACCAAATAACTAGTCTACCCACTCCATGGCTGCCAGAATAAAAGGATTTGTAGCTGCCAAATAAAAGAAGCACTTGAGTGTCAATCTTAGTTTTTTTTCTGAAAGCCTATATATATATACTTTTTCAGTGTGGATCTCATACAATAAAAGTAACAAAACAAACTCTTCAACAATGGTTCAGAACAAAGAAACACTGTAGATGTAATTGTGTATTTCTCTTTAAATCTCAATCTTTTCAACAGCGATATACTCCAAACAGAATCCCATTTGGCATAGCATGCTGCTGGATAATAGTCAAAGTAACTTCAGTTGTGTTCTTTAAATAACATTCAAACCAGATCAAGGTGTTAGCAAGTAGGAGCACACAAAACTCAAAGGTTCCCACAAAATAAGGAGTGAACGCTAAAACTGCACATAACTGGCAGTATACTCATTATTTGGTGTGTTCTTAGAAGATCAAGAAGTCAGTGGCTCTTCAAATGTCTCTCAAAAACAAGAACTAAGCTGATATCAAACTATTGTGCAATTGCAATTTTGAGCATTCATTGCCGGCAGCAAGTATTTACCTCTTATACGGTTGTGTTGGATTGATAGTAGGATTCAGGTATGAATACAATTAGGCAACTAAATAAAAATAAAAAATGTTTAGATCAAGGAGGCAGCGTCAGCAGTCTTGAGTCTGTTCACACAGCAGGACAATGTGCACCAACCACTGTGCAGCCATAATGAAGAATTGTGATGACCTAATAATACTATTGAAATACGTTTTAACACTTTTATGTAATAACACATTTTAGTCCAATTGGTTTTCCACATTTATTCACAGGTAAGATAAATACTTCATTTGAACTCATTTAGTAACTTTTTATTTCCCAAATGTATTCATTTATTGATGTCCCATACTCCATTTGATTGACTAAAGAGCCGACAAATGGAAACTCTCTTTTTGCAGTTCTTCGTCACACATACGCACACACACACACAGACACAGACACACACACACAGGAGAGGCACAGACGGACACCTGCTGCTGACTACTTGATGGACCCTCTTTAACGAGCAGCACTTATTGCCATGGAAACCCTCCCTACACACACACACACACACACACACACACACACACACACACACACACACACACACACACACACACACACACACACACACACACACACACACACACACAGAGTGGGGCCTGCAGACTGATCATTAGAGTCTAGTGATCTTTCTCCTCTGTGTCCTATTCTACCCCCACTGTCCTCCTTTGAGATCCAAGAAAATTGCACCCCTCCCTCTATCACGCCCCTCCTCTCTTCCTCCCCCGCCATTCTTGCTTCCCTTCATCAGGCCCTGTTTGTCAGTAATGGTCCTTTATTCCTCCATTCCACTTTCATCTCATACACAATCTTATATTTCATACCTCTACCCATCATATCCTCTTTTTTACTATCTCTCCCTTTATCGGTTCTTTTTTTTGCCACGACTTCAATCCATTTTATTTTTTGCACCTCTTCCTGTAGTCCATCCATCCATCCCTTCATGTGTCTCTTTTCCCCCCATCTACCCCTTCACCCATCTACTATATCTCATCCAATAATTACCCAGTTGGAGGTTTTAATTAGAGAGAGAAGAGGAGCCGTCTCCTGCAGCAGAGCCCTAATTGAAACCCCAATTAGTCTCCTCTGGTTGTCAGAAAGCCATGGTGACTCAACTCTGCCAAAAATCAGATTTTCATCAAGAGGCAAATTTTCTGAAGTGATTACTTTGACTTTTAATAAAATATATTAGGGTGGTAAATCAAAATTGCAGACAAGAAACAGCCAACGTTTATAATTATCTCAAGCAATCCACATCAATTTGCTGTGGAAATCGGTGGAGACAAAGAAAACAACAAAAAAGTCACTAAGGTAACTTGTTGCCTTGGTGATTACCATTGTGATGGTAAAGTCGTGGGAGTTTTGGGGAGGAGGGGAGTGTGGGATTGAAAATTGTGTGTACATGTGTGTTTGCTTGTGTGTGTGTGACCCTAACCTAATGCACTCAGTATGGTTAGGGTTTACAATTAGTGATCTGGCTCAAAGCCTAAGTGGAGCAATTATACACAAAAACACGCATTCATTTATTCTTTCTCTCGCTCTCTCTCAGTCATACAAATAATCACTGCATTCATTTTGTGCAGGTTCACACCCAGTTTGTTTGTTAAATCCCTCCCCTGAGCAGTGATTGTCCAATCATAGCATAGCAACTGTTACTAGATACAGCAGGCCCGTCATGCTTTGTGCTTCTCTGCATGTCAAAGTCATGTACACTGAGCACATGTAAGAGTTTAGTCTCTTTTTAGCCTTTCAAAAACAGAAAAGCAAAGTGTAAAGAATGGATTGAACAATGTGTGCACCTGCTCTATTGCACAATCATACTGTATATGTAGCCAAGCATTTATATGTGCTTGAAAATGTGTGAGCAGGAAACATTGAAAAGTCAGGTGAACATCCAACTCAGTTAATGCAGTGAACATTAGCTAGCTAGCTACAGCTAATAAAATCTACTAGCGACAATGATTATTTTATGCAGTAAAACAGATGATTGCTGGTTAGGTATGAAAAGGCCTGCTTGTGGACCACTCTGTCTAAAATTATGATTTAATTGTTTTAAAATTTACTCAGAATTTCTACTGGTGAAGCTGCCACCATTGTCATTATAATCTGTGTATGTGACGTGCAAAAATGGAGAACTTTACAGGTGTAGCAACAGTAATAAGGAGCCTCTACAAAAAGTAAATTCCCCATGTTCTAAAACACACGCACGCACACACACACACACACACACACACACACACACACACACACACACACACACACACACACACACACACACACACACACACACAGTGCTGTCTCCATCTCACTCAAAAGTAGAAAGTAGACACACATACTGTACTTTAGATCATCAAAGCCCATCCACACACACACACATGTTCTGCCTGATTGAAACAAAGACAAGCACACACTCTTCCCTCCACCCTTCGCAGTGACATGCAGCAGCACACATTCGCATTAACGCTCTCATCCATCCACACGCACACTCTTGTTAAGCCTTCCCTCTTCTACCCCCTGTTGAGTCCAGCCCAGACAGACCCGGCTCAGTCCTATCTGCCTCTGGATTTGACTGCAGACAGCCGCAGAGCACAGCACAGCACATCCCGATAAGCTCCCATTGATTGGCTTCAGACTGGGCTGAAAGGCTGAACACATTGTCGCCTCTTTCCCTCTCTCTCTGTACACACATACACCAACATGCACACAATCTCACTGGGAATAAGTGAAGAGGGGCACAAGGGGGAGAAAGAAAGGATGAGGGGAGAAGGGTGATGGAAAAGAAACTAAATTCACAATGACAAAAGCGAGAATAAGGGGGAGGCTGACTTGTTTGGGCAGATACTGCAGCTGGTAGGCAGCAAAGAGAAAAGGAGAAGGATTCAAATCTGCAGGTAGATGTACAGTATATGCAAAAGGAACTGAGAGTAAGATAAGGATTTGACTGCAGCAGAGACAGAAAGAAGAGAAGGAAAAGGAGCAAACTGGATGATGGACAGCTAATCAGAGCCCACCAGGCAGGCAGACAGTCAGAGAATAGGAGTTGAAAAACCTATTAAACAGCAAGACTAAACATGTCAAGATTGACTAATAATGCAGGCATACCTTCGACCAAGTAATGATGTCAGATTTTGAAACTGACGGGGTGGTGTAGCATTTACTGCTTTGAAAATGTTCACCAGTAATTATATCTCTCCTTTCAGACACCAGTCACCAGTTAACAGGCTATTTATCATATTGAATAAAATGAAAGCATTATTGAACGCTACAAGCCTGCTGGAAACCAAAATGAATAATCAAAACTATCAGATTAATGTAGTATTGCTGATTTTTCAGTGTGTGAGATGTAGGATATATAAAACAAGACAAGGTCAGATTCAAATCCTCAACCTTGCGAAAATGCAATCTGTGCTGTAACCCGCTGCGTCACAAGGACGCCTCTGAACCGAAAGATGGGTTTGTAACGGGGGGGAGTGAGCCCCTTCTGTTCCTGAGGTGTGACTGCATGATTGTTCCACTCGGCTGCAAGCTGCGACAGACAGAGTTCTCCTGGGGAGACAGCAGCTGATGGAGGGACTAACCGCATTGTTGCACCGGTGGGAGAGAGACAAGGGGGAGAACATGGGAAGCAGGCGGGGAGTTTATTATTTTTGAAGGCTTCAAGACATGTATTTTGTTGCACCTTGTGTCATTAGTAAGTTAAGAACGGTTTGGTATTTTAAATGGTACAATCATAGTGGGTAGACTCACGAGTCAGTCTAAACACTTGCCTAACAGAGACTGAAGACAAGCTCCCAAGTTTAATTGTAAAAACTGGATGGAAACAATTCGAGAGTTTTAAAAAAGCCTGCAATGTAGAACCAATCCAAAGTCTTAAGGGTGACCCTTCATACTGGGGTAGTGATATGTAGTTCACTATGGAGGAGAATGGGGGGAGAGCATAATTTCTGGTCAGGCATGGTCTTGACAGATTGTAAGGGGTGTAGGTAGTCAGTGGCTGTTCTCACCGCTGTTCAAGCACCTACCATGCATATAGAAATCAGAAATTAGACTTCAGTAGGAAAAGATTGTCTAGTATTGCAAGACTATAAAGCAGGTCTGAGAAGTGAGAAGTGCGGGAGTGCCTTAATCCTGCATTTTTTTCTAATGGGATGACTCCACTGACTCTAAAATGAAGTCTGTTTGTATAGAAGTGTATTTGAAAATTATCCTAGTTTTCATTTGATTTATTACCTCAATAAACACTTTCCTAATGAGTTTATGGTCTCAATCACTAGTTTCAACTGTTCTTCAATAAAGCATGGTATTCATGTCGTAAATCATGGCCCCATTTGGAGTAAAATGGATGATAAAGTAGGGCATGCTTTAGAGAATAGCTACCTGGTGATTGACAAGTCGCTACCACAGTAGTGCTTCAGGTGCTTTAGTTGGACACTAGGGAGCTCCTCCCCAGCTCCATGCTCTCGTCCAATTATGGTCATTTCTCATCACTTCCACGCCAAACTCGAGGCTTCAAAACAGTCTACACATCAACATATTCCTTCCAGCAACAAAAAGCAGACAGAAAAACTGAACTTTAAATTGCTCCTCATGTTTAGGCCTTGCATGTTAGCTACCTGCCAACTGTGAGCGTATGTGTGAACAGATGAATGAGAGGTGAACTGTAAAGCACTTTGGCAAAAACAATCATGTAATGTAGGTTAACATTGGATCCAAATGTTTATCATTGTTGGGAAATTACATTTACATAAAACATGAGAAACCTGGTTATTTGTAAGACTTAGCAATATGGTACACACCGTTGTGTGTAGTTACTAAGGAACATGTGATGAAAGAATAAGTTACAATTAGATAATTAATATAGTAGATAATGATGAGCTACTATACAGACTGGGAAATAGTATACTAATGAATCATTAGTACATGAAGATAATAACATTATGTGTTGTGATTATCTGAAGAGCACAATGTCAACAGTGCGGTATTACTAACTTCAATGGTAACCCAGTTTTTAGACTTTCACTCTTCATTGTAGATTCATTCCACATTTCATCATTTAGCATCATTTTCCTAACTGATATTACAGTTGAAAACACAACAGATGTCGACAGGCTTGCACATGACAGACACTAGTGAGAAACTTAAATGAGGTATCAATATGTGTTCTAAAATTATTGGCAGTCAGCTCATAGGTGTAGGTTTTCTCTCAGTCCAACAGTAGCTCAACAAATGTAACACACCAACATTGCTAATTATGGGCACTAACTACACCTAGACCTCCATTGATAACTATCAGCCTGTTAAAAAAGAAAGGAATAATTGGGAATAATTTGAGCCTAATAATATGAGCCTGGAGTACTCCAGCTATATTGTTTTCTTGAAACCAGGATATGATGTTTCCATGTTACAACAACACATGTCCAGGATACTAAAATAACATGATCATAACCTGGATACCACTGTATGTGTAACTGTTATTGTTATGTATACCATTTTTCTTTGACAGGTTTCAATCCTGACTGTAATATTCACTATTAGTATGAAAAGTCACTATTGTGCTTTTTTTTTACACTAAATAATAGAGCTTAGTTCCAGAGAAGCACTGTTCAAAGCCGGTGTTTGTATGTTTGTGTGTGTGTGTATGTGTGTGTGTGTGTGTGTGTGTGTGTGTGTGTGTGTGTGTGTGTGTGTGTGTGTGTGTGTGTGTGTGTGTGTGTGTGTGTGTGTGATAAAAAAAAATCATACAGAAAGGAAATATAGCTGTGCCCTCTAGTCAGAGAGAAAGCAGCAGGGTACCTAAGCTTCACCTCTCTTCCTTGCTTTCTCTCTCTACCCCATAAGACTTCCTCTGTCTTCTTCTCCCATATCTTCCAACCTTTATTTTTTTGCTCACTCTTACGCACTATTTTACACACACATAAACGCACACACACACACTTTCTTCTTGTATTTCTTGGCACACAGTATCTCTTAAGAAAGGCTAACCTGCCAAAAGGTATGAAGAAAAAAGAATCCCCAAACAATGCCAATACATCTGACAGACTCGCTGTGTCTCGCTGCGGTTGTAATTCTCTGCTTCACTGTACTGTGTTGCTTCTTTTTTCTCTCTCTTTGTCTTTTTGCGTTGTAGTCACAGTCAGAGGGTTACACTGGACTGTCCTTGACTGTTCTGCTCAACTGTCCCTGTTTTGCTTCCAGCAAAGCCTCCAGCCTCCAGGGCGTGTTTCCCATATTAACAATGTTGTTACTACTATTGTCATACACTGCTGATGTCACTCAAATACTTGTCTTTCAGACCTTTTACTCGTTAATATATTTTATCAGGTTATTCCCAGAACCAGAATTACCTCAGGACTTTTTAGATTGCAGGTGTTGGAAAGAAAAAACCTTCCCATTGTTTTCAGACACATCCCAGAGTGCCCTGCAGCACCCACACAGCACTATACTGTATTGTAATATGCTATATGCAGGCAGTGTCATGCATCATAGGACATGAAGTATAATGCTCGACCTCAATTTAGATAAGTGCTTTTTAATCCACTAGAACACATAAATGCATCATAAAACTCAATATTTTGAGCCGTTTGCTTTGACCGGGCTAAGTTTTTGCATCTTCTGTCCACATGCCATTTCTATAAGGAGGTGAATGTGATGTTCTGTTTCCTTGTTAAGGTGAACGTGACCCTCCACTTTCTAATTGCAGTGTTTTCTTACATTTGTCTCTCTCTGTGGGTGATTCAGCCATGGCAATATTCTGTCTTGCAATGTAACAATTTCCAGACATAATCATCTTTATTGATATCTGCTGGCGTCATTACCAAAGTTAGAGTGCACTGATAATGACAGGGATCTTTATTAGTCAGTCTGAATGGCTGTCAATATTACCCAATGGTGCCTAGACATTGGATTGCAACATTGATGGTATAATATTTTTAGTTATAATCAATGTTGTAATGAAGTGAGGACAGTCTATAGACTTCACAGAATCAAGAAATATGTTTCTTTTCTTTTTTTAATCCATGGAAAGAACTGATATAGAAAATGATTGCTGCTTTATTATTACAAGTTTCAATCAACACAGTATGAAATGGATAAGAGCCAAATTAATCTGAGGGGTCAAAAAATGATTAAAGTGATATGAATAGATATAAATCTAAGAGTATACAGAGTCTGTATGAGGCTAAGCTTGGTTGTGAGCTAAATTCTTACATTAGCATGTTCACCATCTTAGCTTATGTGTGTTAGCATGCTAACAGTTGCTAATTCTCACTAAACAACGCAAAGCTGAGGCTGATGGTCATAAACCAAAGTAAGTGAAAGTTTAACCCACTGCTTGCATTAGGTGAAAAGTTAAGGGATCACTAAAGTGATTCCCCTCTTCAGGTATCACTCTCATTCTCATGTCCACACACACAAGTCTATAACTTGTAATAAGGTGACATGCACATCCTGTTCTGTAGTTCTTAATTTTATAGGATCACAAGCCAACCAGATTGGGAACCACTACTCACTAGAACTACACTGATCTATCCTGCATTATACTGTAAGTATAGTATATAATATTACCTAGCTTTTCTAGACAATAAAATTGAAGGCGGAGCAACAGTAAACCCTACGACCACAAAGCTCTTCCAGCACAAGTGTATAATAGTGACATATTTCAGACAGCATGAATGTAGTCTGATGTATCTTCTCGCTCGATGCTCTTCGTCATTGCTCCCAGGCCTGCGTTTCACACAACTGTCTTCACATGCACACACCCACAAGGACACACGCATACACACTCCCCTTACACAAATGTCAGCCAATATTTCACATTCTCTTCTCTTGGACAAAGCTTGTGCGCCGTGCTGCCTCACTGGCTGTCTGCCTGCCTGCCTGCATCCCACCTACAGCTGTTGTCACCGCCTGACATTTCACATGCCCGAGGTCACAGGACAAACATGCCGGCTGAATATTCCTCAGGTGTGTCACAAAAGGTTAGGCTGGGAAGACTAAGTCATGAAAATAAAATACACTGAATGCATAAAATATATAGACAGTACTTACTGTTTCCATGATGAGTAGTGATGTGGTTAATCCTTGATCCTTAACTGACATCCTCTTACTAAATCCATACTATTCACGAGAGGAGAGGCAGATCCTGGTAGAGGTGTTTGAAGATTTTTAAGCTTCGTGTTACAGTCAGTGAGATGGGGATTGTGTGTGGGCTGAATGTTATTTCGTTATATTTCAAGACTTAACTCAACATGACAGAAAACACACCGACAACACGCTGATCTGGGCCAGAATTTACCTGAGAGGGCAGAAAATTAGACTTGGCTCCAGGCTGTGCAGGTTTTTGTGTCACATTTTGTTGAAGCTCAATTTCCTGAGGGATTATGCTCATATTGGTTGATTCTGCAGTACCTAATTAAGGTCCAGTTTCGACATGCAGTGCAAACCTAGGATATAGTGTGCTCATGTACAATATGGTAAAGTACGGATGGGAGATTTAAATTTTGAAGCGGAGGTCTGGTGGAATTCCTGTACACAAAAGCCCTTTTCACACACAGGAAAGTAAACATTGCTGGTTTCCTTTATCTATTAAAATGATGGCTTCCTGTCATTCAGGCATGGGTGCATTTTAGGCTAATGCTCCTTATCACTTTATTCAAACTTGATGGAAAATGTATGAAACTACACAGAACTGAAAATGTTATCGCTGTTAGTCTTTATAGCCATTCCTAAACAAACTGCCACGACTATGACTGTAGTCTTTGTAGTGAAGGAACGTGTCTTTGGGTGACACAAAGGAATATGATATATCAGACTTTGGGCACACACACAGCTTGTAAGTAGAAACAATGGAAAGTAATGAAACAAGGGGTGCACATGTGATCCAGTTAACAGGGATGCTTTTTGGTGTGAGCCCTGTTCAGGTAGATCTGTTTCCACTGCTCTGCCAATCAGCATAAAGGCCTTAATTGGATGAGAGCTGCATGGCTGCTGTGAAAATATTGCAATAACAATATTGTGCATGCTGACTCACTCGTGATGACAGCTTTGTTCAATTACCATCAAAGCAAAAATCTTAGTTCATTGTATTAGCTAGTCTACTTCCTTTATTATTAAAAGTAACTCAATTATGTTTTGTCTATATATGAAGTTAGACTTTAGCTTTATATTGAACAAAAACGGCTCTTCATCCCATAAGCCTGAAATATTTGAAAGTCATTCGCTTGATTGATTTTTCTCTCAGATCATGATGATGAATGGTTATTTTTGTTCTGGGCGCAGTCCTAAGATTTCATTGGTCTAGATGACTCAAAACTGTTGTGACAGAAAGAGGAGAAATTGTTCTATCCTCCCTTTTTCTCTCCATCTCTCTGTTCCACTCTCTCTTCCAGCCTCTCGATACCTCTCGCCCACATGTTTCACTGTGCTGAGTTTTTCGTCCTGATTTGGATGCTGATTTACATCTGTGTTTGATTTAAATTTAGCTGAAAGATGCATGATCTCCGCCGAAGTGCCTGCAGATGCTGTTTGGGATTTTACAAGCTTCTTTTTTTTTTTTTTGCTGTCATCTTGTTTGTAAGATATTTCCACAATTTGCAAAAGCTGCAACATTGGGGAGAGTATATCTAAACCCCTCATAGCTGTGTTTTCACATTAGTGATTTCTGACAAACGTTTCAGTCCCGTGGCTGAAGATGAATTAACAGGAATTATGCAGGACAGGAAAACAATTTTTATGGAAGTCCAATAAAAATTATGATCATAATTTTAGTGCCAATTATTTAAGTAAGAAATTGTGCTTTGCCATAGTCCATAATAAAATAATTTTGATAGTCAGGGAACTTTTAAAAGCCACTCAAATTATAAATCAACCCCTTTAGCCTGTGCCCATGATAATTTGCCATCTTTGCAGAGCTGCAACCAAAATAAATTAAACAGCATGAAAATAGGTTTTCACGAGAGGACCAATGTGTGATTACAATACAAATGAAAAGCACATTATTCACAGTTTGCTGCAGGTACACATAAGAGTGCCTAGTGTGCAGATACCTAATATAAAAGACAAGCGCAAACAGAGCATTAGCCAGAACAATACAAACACTGCAATTTACAGGCAAACAAAATAAACCAAAAAAATGCTGCATCTGTTATGTCTCTGTGACAGTGCATCTTTAAATTGCCCCTTAAAATTTTCTGACGATATAAATACTTTTACTATGCACTCCAACACAAAGTTCACAATATTGATCCATGATATAAACTGGAGCCAAACATTCGTGCATATCCCAGGGCCCAGCTTCATAACCGTACACAGCTGAGATGGGAGAGGAAAGAGACTGCAGGGAAATAACAGAAAGAACAGGAGTCAGAGGCTGAACTTCCACAGACAAGGTCAATGAGTCTGTTGCGTGTACTTCACAGCTAATGTACAGTCAGTATTGTGGCTGTTTAGGGCAAATAAACACAAACGGTTCAGCAGTCAACCTTGTGCCATTGATACACAAGGTGAAGATTCGCTTCACTTTCTGAGTGAATCGACCATTTTTCATCTCTAACCATCTTTGCTCAAGAAGCAATATGGCAGCACTTCATCCAATGTAAACATTGTGTCACAGTATGGCAATCCATTTATATTTTGGTACTCTACTGGTTCTCATTTCAGACCCTTTTAGAAAATCTCTATTAGCCAGATGCTTTCAGCCTCATCCTAAATCTCTGTTTCATTCTCAGGTTTTCCCTCCACCTCTACCTTTAACTCACCATTTGAACAGATTAGACTAATCCACACACTCGCACTCACTCACCATCCCACCACCACCACTACACACATTTCAAAGCATCACACACACACACAAACACACACACACACACACACACACACACACACACACACACACACACACACACACACACACACACACACACACACACACACACACACAATGTTCACTCACACCCACTCATTAGTCTAATCTCCTGTTCATACCTGCCAATGACTCACACAACATGGACCAGGGAATGAGGGACTTTCTTATTTCCTCAGTGGTTGGCCAATAAAAAAAAGAAATGACTTCATAGCAACACATTTACACACACACACACACACACACACACACACACACACACACACACACACACACACACACACACACACACACACACACACACACACACACACACACACACAAGCTCAGTCAAATGGCTATCCATTTTTAATGACGCACAGACAGCTTGACCTAGTATTCCTGGGCTCTGTGTGTGGTTTGTGTGTGTGGAGGGGGTGTTTTGTGGCAAGAAAAGGCAGTCTGAGGATACAAAACTGTATGTGAAGGTGTGCTTCTGCAAAGTGTATGTTTGTGTGTGTGTGTGTGTGTGTGTGTGTGTGTGTGTGTGTGTGTGTGTGTGTGTGTGTGTGTGTGTGTGTGTGTGTGTGTGTGTGTGTGTGTCTGTGTGTGTGTGTGTGTGTGTGTGTAGAATTGCATCCTAAATAGCACGTGCGGTTTGTAAAAGCCATTCTAAAATGAGTCATTTCCTGTCAGCTCACACAGTCAGATGATATCAAACACATACCAGTGGGCACACATTCCTATGAAACCCACCTTTCTGTGTGTCAATCTATGCTGTTAGCCAGGTATCTTGCTACCCAACCATCTGCAACATGTCCCAATAGAGATTATACTTTTTGTAGATTTAGTAGTAGATATTAGTCATTCATGCATGCACCTACACAAACATACACACTTTTTCTGTTTGTGCCCTCTGGTCGACCTCATTGTCACTGTCACTGTCTTCACTCTGGGCCAGCATTCGTCTGTCTCGCTCCCTCTCTGTAGTCCACTCACTCCCTCTCTATAGTCCACATCCATGCCCGATGTTACAGTGGCAGAAGCCATCATTACAGGGCTGATGAATGGTTAATTTTGCTGAAGGAGCAACAATACAATGAATTATTACCAATTCATATGAAAAGATTGTGCCTGCGTAAAACACATTTTGAGGAAAATGTAATGCCACTTAGATGCCTTTTAATGCCACTCATTCACTTTGTTGCCAAGAGTTAGATAAAAACATCCATTTCATTCTCATGTGCATTAAGTACCAAGCTTGAGCCAGGAGGCAATTAGTTTAGCTTATCTTAGCTTCACGTAAAGACTGGAAACAGGGAGAAACAGCTAACCTAGCTCTGCCCAGAGGTTAAAAAAATGCCAAACATCTTCTCAAAAGCTCACAAAGAAAGATTTATTTAACATTTATAATGTATATCTCAAACAGAAATAGAAAAAATGACAACTTTAAATTCATATGGAGTAACATGCTACAACTATTTCTTAGAGTGCAGTCTGTCACCACTGTGACGTTGCCAGGCAACCAGTGGATAGTTAAAGTATTCCTTTTAGGTTTAGCATCTTAAATCACTTAAGTTGACAAAAGACGGCAGTCGCAATTAAACAATACAATTTCAACACTGACAAAGCTGAGATGGGTTGCAAACGACAGTTAACAGGAAACATTTCTCCACCACCACAAAACTCTGAGCTGATGGCATACTTTATAAACTACACACAATGTTATTCTTGAACATAACAAGACAGTACTGGATGATTGCTCAACTAGTTTAGTGTTATCAGTCATTACATCATGTATATCGATTTTAAGCTTTTGAAGAGAATCCAGGCATTAAGAGGTGAGAAAACTTAATGAATTAAAAAATCACACTGAACCCCTTTTATGTAAACGTCAGCTGCAGAGTGAACATGACTGGCATGTATTCACGTATGCTGACACACAGGAACACACACATAACACACCTTGTAAAATCCATCTGGATCTCAGATTCATGTAGGAGGACAGAAATGCTGCATTTTCAACTGTGTGTCAGCGTACAAGGTTATTTGGTTGTTCAGCCTCCTACAGTTTGCACATAAAAAGACTGTTATTTACACGAGCATTGTGGCCTGGCATGTGTGTGTGTGTGTGTGTGTGTGTGTGCGTGTGTGTGTGTGTGTGTGTGTGTGTGTGTGTGTGTGTGTGTGTGTGTGTGTGTGCCTATAAGCCACAGGAAAAATGACTCACTGTTGTCATGGGGAAAGCAGAGCAGTGAGACTGGGGGGATTTACTGATCCATGTAATACAGACAGTCAGACAAGTATAAACTGACACACATGTGCACAGTCACACAAAACTTAAATTAAGGATTCTGGTCTTTCAGATTAACTATAGTACATGTAAGACCACTGTACTGCAGTAGCAAGGTAACTGTGCAATCTGCAAACATGCATGAATAAGATTGGGGGGACAAAAAAGGAGAGTGAGTTAATGTGAATAAATATGCACAAACTCACTTACTCACACACAAATACGCAAACACACACTGAGCATCAGCGCTAGGTTGTTTGGGAACAGCAGTGAGCAGATCACAGACGCGGATCTCCTAAACACAAACTAAACAAACCAAAATAACACACACGAAAGCATCCAGAGGACAATTGTCTCCTCTGTCTCAACATGCATCAACACATCAGTAGTAATGATTTCAAAACTCCCATAACTTTGCGCTCTACAAAAACTCATATGCAGCATGGACGAAGAAGATACATCATTAGCCGGTGATAAGCAGCCATAGACCCTACATAAAGTGCTCCATAATTCAGCTTTTGTGGTGCTTTTCCGTACCTTATATGAAATAAAGGTTTGTGCTGTAACAGTCTTTTTCTGTAGCGAGTACATTTATTCCTGTGGAAAAAGAATCAAAATAATAACAATAAACCTGTAGCTGCTGTAATAATGTGATCACATCATCCAAAAACACACTGTACAAATTGGCTTCATGCCATTTAAACATATTTTCTTCTATTCTCTGTCAGTCATGTTCTCGTTAGTAGCTACAGGGAGAGAGAGCCAGATGGATGGAGGCAGACGTCTCGTTAGTAGCTACAGGGAGAGAGAGCCAGATGGATGGAGGCAGACGCGGAGGCAACAGAGAGAATGTGTGGTCATGTGATCGGGTGTGAACATTGATTCAGAGTGGTAGATAACACATAGAGAGGAGAATGAGAGTGGAGAAAGAGTTCATTGTCAGCCATCTTGATTTGAACATAGATATCAAAAGGATAGGTGGATAATGAAGGGAAATGAGAAAGGGAGGCAGAGAGAGTTCTCAATGGACTTCTGAGCTAGAAACACACATATTGCATGAGTTCTAACATTTCAGTCAGACTCTCTTGGCACCACATGTACACTTCCTGTCCCCCATCATTCAAGAGAAACAATGCACACTGTCTCAGCCTTTTTTTGTGTCCGATTTCAGCAACTAACTAGTGTGTTTCAACATCATAATTCTCTGGATGTAAGACTCTGGGGACCGACACACACATCGCCTGGAGCCTACAGCAGGAAGGATAGAGCTGCACAGAGAGAGGAGAGAGAGAGAGAGAGAGAGAGAGAGAGAGAGAGAGAGAGAGAGAGAGAGAGAGAGAGAGAGAGAGAGAGAGAGGAGAGAGAGAGAGAGAGAGAGAGAGAGAGAGAGAGAGAGAGAGAGAGAGAGAAAGAGAAAGAGAGAAAGATGTGTGATGGTAGTCAGAGACAAAGCACTGCTGTACAATGCAGACATGCAGGCTTCCCTCCATCACAGAGCACTTATTGTACAGCTCTGTGTGAAGTGTTTGTGCTGAAAGACTAACTGAGGAAAGAAAAAGGGATGGAGGGGGGTCATCGTTCTGGATAGAGAGAAGTGAAAAGGGGGGGTGAGGTGGGGGTGGGGTGGTGTTTGTGTTTGAGGCAGGGAGAGAGAATGGGAGGGTCACTGTCATCTCCCTGTTGCTTGTGTTAAGCAGTGTGTGTGTGTGTGTGTGTGTGTGTGTGTGTGTGTGTGTGTGTGTGTGTGTGTGTGTTGTACATGGTTTAGACAGTGTGTGTGTGTGAATGGGCTGCTGGGTGAAAGAAAGAAAGAAAGGGTTGTGGCCATGATGTGTGTGTGTGATGGTTTGAAGGGAAGAAAAGGATGGGTCACTCTGTGATGTGTTTCAGGATGTTCAGCACTATAACTGAACGTGAAAAGCTACCTAGTAACTTAATCAACCCCCAGCAGAGACTTTTTGACTTTTCACTGATTCAGACTCTCTCACACAGGGGTAAAATGGGACTCTGAAGTGGCACAAAAAACTAACAGGCATTAACAGCAAGATGGAGCCTGAATTCAAAATGTAATTTCAGAAGAGAACAAAAACAGATAAAAAAGGGGGAAAAACAGAATAGAAGATGGAAACTGATGGAAAACCAGGAAAAACTAATTCCACTGTTTTGAACTGTTTGCTTTTGTATGAACTAAGTTAAATAGAAACAAAAAAATATTTGGCAAAAACAGAAAGACCTGAAGCTTTAAGCATAACGGTGAATAAGATGAGTCTACAGCAATTCTATGAGGTTGAACTTTTGTGTTCATGTCATATCAGAGTTTCCAGCTTGAAATTAGTATTAACTACTAAGTTATATTATGAGTGGGAAACAGATTTGTCTCTGATATAACCACCTTGCACTTGATAATTCAGAAGTGGCTGAAAAACCAAGCAAACGTGGACACCTCACCACCTAAAATCTGTCATTCAATATAATGTTTCTGTATCAAGTTTCACGGCAATGAGTCAATAGTTGTGGAGACATACACAAGTCAAAGGATTTCAAAGGTCGATAGGATTCATGTTTCAATTCGGTTTTGAGATTTGATATTACTGCCTTGACCAAAAACTGGACAAACCAACATTTTCATCCATCTGCTACACTGCCATCATGACTGCAAATTGAAAGCATATTAAGGTAGAAAATGGACTGACATAAGAATAATCAGTATTGACCAGCTCTGGGAGCACATTGTGTATTGAATCTGTGATGCTGGCCTGCGCAGTGCTTCAGAACACACTGGCAGATGGAGATCAGCGCCTGGAAGTGAAGCGGGATCAGACTGTATTAACAGACAAATATCACTTATTTGCTGCTCATATGCACATACACGTGCTGCAGGATGTGATTCTCTGGCACGGTGGAGAGATCCACTCATACACCATAGGAGAGATTTTAATGTGCGTTTCT